>NW_028324207.1:4354000-4685500 GCF_054372755.1 Phalangium opilio
TTAAGCATGGTGGCGCGCGGTGGTTTAAGCATGGTGCTAGAGGATAGCATAAGTCTTTAGAAGGAAAGTTGTCTGCTGCGAGTTCTACTGTTAATATTTATTACATTTGAATGGCTATCTAAATGGACTGAACATTCCCTCGTTCTAATAATACCCTTTTAAGGAAATAAAAATGAATTAAAGAAGTAATTGAAGAAATTGTGAGATATAAGTTTATTGAAGGAGGCGCGAGAAACGACCGAGCTTTAATCCAATTAGTTTTATTTGCTAGAATTAAATTCATAAAAAATATAAAGACTAGTCATACACGACGTAAGCAGGATTCCTCTTTTTATCGAAATGTAATTGGTGGCGTTGCTTAATTTCGAGGCTATTACTTGAAAGAATTGTTTTTAATCCCCCTGAGTACTTTCTTTGGTAGTTACCATTGTTAATTTTAATTGAGTCGCTCATCCGTTTCGCACTCTCAGCTTCTAGTTTAGAGATAAGAGAAATGCAAAAAAAGAAAAAAGAAGCAAAAGCGAAACTCGGCCTACAGTATTTCTGAAAAGTGGAGATGATACTTTATAGAGAAAGGAGTATTTTAAGATTTTACAAATCTCGTAAGGCGTTTTTTCCTTAAAGGAAGGGTGAAAAGGAAAATCAAGTTATTTTTGTACTAATTATAAGACATCCAAAAATATCTCCGAATGATTTTAAAATTCCATTTAGTTTGATATTTCGTTGAAAATTTTAAATTTGCACCTCCTACCAATTGCATAACGACCTGCCTTTTTGTTAACCAAATTCCCGTGGCATTTTATATTAACAGCTTCAGTTTCTATCATTTAACCAATTGAACTTCAACTAGAGCATTGTATCTAAGTTTGATTTCAGAGACGTTCCTAGTTTAATAATAACGCTTTTGACTGTGTATGGTTTTCTAAATTGCGGAATTGCATGTTCCGAATTAGTTCCCGTGTAAAATTTCAAGCGTGATGGAAGACAAAATTGCTCAAATGAACGAGTTACTTAAACAGTATATTGGAAAATGTAGTTTTTAGCTTTTCGTTTGAAAAGCTTATACGAATGGAAGGCGCTTTTATTGCAGAAAATCGATGGGGATTAGGAGTTTACTCATAAGTTTATAAGACATGTTCTATAAGTATGACACTATCTATTTTTCGTAATGCTAGAGACTTACTGAGAGCTAGTTCGAGAGCGGCGCGCGGATTGACTACACGAGGTATTGCAGTCCATCTACCTATTTAGTCTGTACTAGGCCTTTGACAGCGCCTCACCAGGCGCTACCTTACGAAAATCATTACCATTTCACCTACGTCACTTCGTGGCAAGCTCTCAGTAACCAGTGACAAACTTTTGAAGCATATCTTATGAACTTATGGTCTCCTGTATATAAGAGCAGCCTCAAATTATACGATTTTCAAGGATATTTAGCGATATTGGGATAACGTTAGAATATATCACCTTGGTGAAAAGTGCTATAGGCCTTGGACGGTTTTTTTCTTCTGTAGTATGGTACAGATCAGAGAAAAATTTATTTGATCGTAAGTTTTGCTAAGCTGTCGAAGGAATAAATCGGTATGATGTGTATCAGACCTATGAAAGTGCCTTTGGAGCTAGAAATAAGAATTACTGATCTGTATTCACGTGTATCTTATTGGATATCGACGTTCTATAGTACACACAATTACATTTTAATGAAACACTCTGGGAAAACCGCTTCTTCTTAACATTATTTACGTAGCGCCAAAAAAAACTATTATGATTCAAAATGTACATCAAGAACGGAACTTGACTCTTGATTAGAAGAGTTTTCCGCGAAGAAAGTTACATCTTATTCAGTAGTCATGTCACTTTCCCTTTAAAGGTTGAACTCTCCCTTAATGCCTCATAAAACTGGCAGGATTAGAGCAACTCTGCGCGTACTGGCCTTAACATTCCAAACACATGACGTTAATGGTAAAAGCCTGTGTTGTCTACGTAGATATGGAACTAACAATAATGCCATTTCCCGAACCATAACAAGGTGCACAGAAATATCTGCCGAGGGTATAAAAGAGACTCTCGTCCTTTGTAACTCTCTCTCTCTCTCTCTATTGCATCCCGCCTCGTTGCTGTTTTCTGACGTCTTGCTGCGTTTCGGGCTCCCCTGGTCCCTCAGGGGCCACGCTTAGCAGTTTAGCTAATATAGCTTTAAGTATGCACTCCTGTGACTCGAAAATTTATTAAGCCGAAAGAACTTTGACTTACGCGTTCGACGCCGAATTTCTATGAGAAACAAACTAAAGCTTAGGCTATGGTCCTGTATTAAAAGTTCGTTCATTCATTCAACGTTCCTACAGTAAATATTTATATTATTAATTTTATGCGTTGTGTTTATAATTTTCAAATATTAAAAATTTCCTTTGAAGAAAATACGTTTAAAAATTCTTGTGCTAGGCTTAAAAGTCATCTCCCTTATACATTAAAATAAATACTTAAACTTAAATTTTGTTAGTAAAACTATGTAAAGGCACTACCCTGAACTTTTAGCTTCCATTTAAGATGATTCTTAAACGTAACGAACTAATAGTATTCTTTATATCGCTTTCTAGAGAACCCTCAATTTTTTTATTAATTCCCATGTTATCTCTATGGAAAAATATAGTATTTTTCACGAAATGTCGGATTTATTTTTTGAATTCTAAAACTACCCTAGCAACTTTACTTTTCATAAAATTAGATAATAAATGGATCTTTTTGAAATTTTAACCACACGTTAAGCGCCCAGATTTAAGTTCAGTACAATTATTTTCAAATCAGCAAACGTAAAACAAAAAAGATACAACAAACCAAAAAACCTTCCTTATACATTAGAGGCAGTATCAAGTCATATCTACCGCTCTCTTAGAATAAACCAACTTTCAGTTTTAAATATATTTCCGACCATTATTGTAAAAGCTTTCAAGATTAAAATCTATATTAAGAGTTCTAGATCATGTACAAAATAGGAAAGTTTCCTTCACGGTTTCCAACCCATGTTGCCAGCCTTTCAGCTATTCTGCCATTTCCGTACAAACCTATGGTAGGTAGAAAGAGGAAATCCTCAGGGAAAGATATTGAGAAAATAAAATAAAGCAGATGGTCTCGCGGATTCTAAGTTGGATCAAGAATTTGAAAATCAATTTTTTTACTCCTTTAATATAATTTTTTATAAAATAGCAACCTTTTAACGCTGATAGTCAAATCAAAGACTTGTATAGCGGAAATAAAGTTCGAAATATTGACCTTCACTTAAGGAAACAAAGCATTGTGAAGGAGTGGGACCTTATTTTCAAAGTTTTAGCCTTATGCAAAAAGCATATTTTCAGATATTTATCAATACTACTCAAAGAATGAAGTTCAAATAGAATAGAATAGAACGTTATTGTGTCTGACAACAGAATCTTGGTTTGGGTTCCAGCAAGGGCAGGCATATATACTGTCAACAGAATCAAAACCTTCTAAAATTAATAATTTCCAGTTAAAATTATATTTTAAAAAATTGATGTTTGTGCGAAACAAAACTTTTTAAGAAAAAATTATTACAGAACAATTTGATTCGAATTAACATTTTTCGTATTTTTTTCCCTTTCCTTGATAAAAAAAAAAACAGATTTGGAAGAGAAGAAGTCTGAAGATGAGAACGGAAAAAGCAAGGCGGATACGACGTCCCCGAATCCAATGGCAGCCGTCCCGTGGAGCGCCGGACCTTACATCGTACCGTCTTTCGACAACGCCACGTCCAGGAACGTGACCTCGCAACTGGGACTCACCGCCTACTTACACTGCATCGTCAGGAACTTAGGCGACAAAACGGTAAGAGAATACGTAATTTATTCATTACTCCGTGGATCATTTTTTTCGTAATAAGGCTTGCGTGAGTTATAATCTATTAAAGAAGCATTTTATCGCCATTTTTACTCGCTTCAATAAGAAAAGATTCGCCGACCGGAAGATTGTCGAGTTCCTAAAACTTTCCTAGCCGACTTAATTTCATCGCCTAAAATACCATGCAAAGTAGACGCGAATAAACTTTCATATCTGAAGCGAGGGCCAGGCAGTATCACTTATTTTTATTACGCGTTTCTATACTGTATAATGTGGATAGAAATAATAAAAAAACGGGCGTATATACATAGATACCTTCTTCAGACAAGGCTCGCGAAGAAAGCTTTTTTCTGAACTTCCGCGAGTACTGGGGTTTCCTATCCGACAATGCACGAACGCGCACTTTGTGTTCTTCGAGGCTGCTTGCATTCTTCTAAGTTTTCCTTCCCCTAAATTTTTTATCCTCTTTTATTGTAAAAGCGAGGACTCGATTGATCGATTTATCGATTTTTTTTCCGACACAATAGATATTAAAATTCACCCTGGGAAATGTTTGGCTTATTGAAATTCGGGTGCCGAGTCGACTTCTTCATAAATTTGTTCAGACGATGTCCTTCCCTCCCCCGATTGACAGAATTTCCCTCTTAATGCTATATTTTAAAAATCTTCATTTCTTACACTTTTAAACTATCTGATAAACGCCTCGATTTTCTAATGCTAAAATATAAAAGAGGGAATATGTAGATGTAAGGAAATTTGACGCGCAAAATCAATCTGAAGTTATAAGCATTTAGGGTGAAAGCACCTTCTGACGAATGATTTTGGGAAAAACAAAACAGTGAACGGTTATATTGCTTTTAATTTCTCCATTTTCAAAATAGTTTAAAATTTTTATGGTGGTTGTTAACACGTAATGACGGATCATGGTTTTTCTACACGAATATTTTAACCTCACATATTCCACAAGTCTAATTTTGACACCCATCAAAATTAGCCTTGCTCTACTAATTTATAGTGCCCCATTTCACTCCATCCTTGAATTTTGCTCTTTGACATATCATCATTATGTTTAAGCGATGGCTGAAGCTGTGGATGAATGTCAGTTTACTGCGAGGCAAGTTCGCAGGTAAAAGAACTTGGGGCAATGGAAAATCTGTTATTATTGAAAGTTATCTATTTCGTTTCACAAATTAAACTAAATGTTTTCATAGCGCTACTAACAAAGTCATTTAGGTAGCTGTGTTTCTCATATAAAACATTTGCAAAATCCAACGACTCAATCACTGGTCGAATAATGCATCTTTCTATACTCTAACTTTGTAAGCGTGCTAATCTGAAGTGCCAAATAATCACTATGGAAGTCTTTTTTCATCCATTGATACCGTGGAAAATGACAAGCTGTCTTTATTATTAACTTTTTATCTTTCCGAGTGACGATGACGGCACGGTGAGGTATTAAAATGAACGTATCTGTCTGTTTGTTTGTCACCACGTTCTCAGTTGATAAGTACACAAAGGAAAAAGTTTCATTAATAGCAATATGCAGGGTAAAAACCTTTGCCGGCGACAATTCTAGATAATTTTCCCTAACGAATTAAGTAAGGGATTTAAATAAACTTCTTAAGAAATTAAGCAAGAATTGTAAAATTTATGACTGAAAAAAGCGAGTGAACCAATGTCACTGGAATTACAGAACGCATGTTCATGACGCATTGTTTAAGAAGCTACGTTTGATAGAACATAATTTATCCCATAGGTATTGCGACTATTCTACAAGAGTCATTTAATCTTCTATGCATTTTTCCTGCATAAGTCTTACATATGCATAAGTTCTTTCGATACAATTGGTTATATTTTTAATGCTATCCTTTCATTTATGGTTGTTCATTATGCGCAACTACTTAATCTTATAGGAGAAACTGATAATTCTTGAACTGCGCACCGAAAACCCTGAAAAATTAAACTATTTATTATAGATAACTCACCCTTATGCAATTACGCTATCACCATACTAAGGCTGAAATGTTTTTCGTCCGCTGATAAATTTGCTCTGGGAACCTCGACTAACTTACCCTATACGAGAGTATCCCTCCTGCGTCATTAGCACATAGAACAAAAAAGTATGAGCTACCTTAACGACTACATCCCATGGTATTTCCCGAGTATAATAAACGTCCCTATAAAAAATTTCAAAGTCATTATTTATTGGAAAAACCCCTTACAAAAGAACACTAAGTATGTGAGGAAGAAAATGTTGTATCGTTAAAAAATACGTTTAATTTAATCTTTACATACCCCTAGTCGGATAAGACCATCCGTTTGAAGCTTCCCTTTCGACCTGTTAATAAACTTAATCAAGGATTATATACTACAGGGTTCTCAAAATGCTACGTTGCTGAAATAATGAGAATCACTAGCACATAAAATCGAAACCGCCATTTTGAAAATAAGCAATCTGGCGATGAGAAAATCGGATAAAATCTAATTTTTATAAATGAAAACCATCCACTTCCACTTTTGAATATTTTTAATATAATGCGTTGAAACAAACCTTATTTAAATTTGAGGTCAGCTGAATTTTAGAACAAAGGGTATTTACAAAAAACCGACGACTTCCGATAAAGAACTTCGTGTTTACTTTTATCCTCTTTAGACTTTTCCCGCGCTAGTGCATTAAACGGGCTTCTATAATTTGAACACTAAACAGCAAGTGATCGAGTGGGCTATGTTACATGAATTTCAAAAAGCAGTCGACAAAATTTTCGTCTCGGGAGTTGGAACCGGGTCCACTCTCATGGGTCTATCGGAATAATGTAACTGGAAGACTCGTATCAATGATGCCACCCAACTCCTGTAATATATATTATAGCTGTCTGTCAGTGCCACTAACTCTATTTGAAAACTATAATGTCAACTCCAAGCCAAAGCCAACAGAATCCAACAACAAGCCAATCCCAGCTGTATTCCACTATTAGATTTGAAAATATTTCCAATCCCTCCCAATTCCAGTTCATTTCAGGGACATTAATCTCAAAGCCACCCAACACCGAATAATTTAATTATCCCAACCCAACTTCCACTAAAAATGATGGAGTCTCTTGGATTTCTAAGGCGTTGGAGTTCTCCCAAAGACTTTACCACCTCAGCAAGTTCCACCGGTAAAATTTATCGAAAATTTCCCAGTTATTAGGCTTAACTTTCCGTAGAAAAAGCATCGTGTTTATATTGTTCTGTTTTTTAATGCAACTTTATAACAACTGTAAAATCAAATTTTGGAATAATTATAACTTAACAACTCATTGTGTGGCTTTTCATAAATATTAAATAAGTAGAAGTGTTTCATTTAAAATACAATTTTTCTTTCGATTCTGGAAACAGCCCTGGTTTTCGACGCATCCAATGAAATTTCACCCTTTCGAACCCTTTTTTCTGTCTTACTTTTACCTATAATGTTGCTGATGAGAAAACTAAATAGGAAACATCTCCAACCCCATTTTTTACCAGTTTATAGGCCCAATTTAAATTTCAAATGAATTTTTTTTACGTTCCCTTATCTGTTCTTCGACAGTCAAAATTTTGGGTCCTTTTTTTTTATTTGTGGTCATTTTACTAACACGCGAGTGACTGGAGGAATTTCCTGGGATTTGGCAATTCGCTTAAATGAGGTTAATGTTTCCCACGAAAGCTTTTTCAGTCCTCAATTTTCTCTCTTCCGAAAGACTGATGATTCATATTTAAATTTGTCCGCAATTCGAATCTAATTCGTGAAAAAAAGTGATATTTTTAGAAATAAAGGAATGTAGGATAATGATGTTGAGATTGAATAAAAATCTAATACGATAAAGGTGAAGAAACTTTATTGTAAGGTAACTGGGTCATTCGTGGCTATTCTAAATCGATATTAACACTGGACAGATACAAAATGAAGCATGGTCGAAAAAAATTGGTTCATATGGAAGTTTGCAAAGAGAATATTACACATAAGGATTGGCCATGAACGAAGTAGTGAACAATCCAGGACTTAGCCGCCGTCCCTTTGCACGTATATACCGAGACATCCACTAGTTATAACAAGAAGGGGTTGGGAAGATAAAGTGTTAGCGACATAATTTTCGTCATCCCCAAACTGAAAATCTAGTTTATTATATGTTTACTTCTTTTTTTTGGTTTCGTAGAAATTCATGAAATTGTAATTTAAAGTATTGTGTTTGGAAAAAGCCTAGTTAAAATTTTGTTTCGTTTGACGACGTAGTAAGGAGAAATTTTCTCTCTAGAAGTCGCTCACGTGACGCCTTAAGCCTATTTTATTCAAATTTGCGCGGAATTAGTAGACTAGGGAGGCTTGGGCGCTCGTGCTTGAGTTTTCCGCGAGATGCCGTGAGTGACGTATTAAGGACAAAAACCCGCCAAAAATCTTCTCAGCAAATTTGCTTTTGCCCTCCAAATTTCTAATTTTCAAAGTGTTTTTCTGTGTTTTCCCTGATATTTAATTAATGATCAAGCATATTTTTAGAATCAGAAGAGTTTAAACTCTCAGAAAAGTAAGGTTTTCTTTAGACTTTAGATAATTTTTAAACAACGTCGCTATTCCTTTAAGCGAAGGGGACGGAAGTTTGAGAGAGAAAAATAGGGGACAAATTGAAGCTGTTATTTCCGGTTTTGCTAACGCCATCTGCGGCTGAAAAAATAAAGCAAAATGTGTTAGTAAAAATGGGTAAGATAATTACTGTGTGTTTCAAAACTGTAACAGTGATAGTCGGTATTTACATTATCCGCAGATTAATGGAGTGGAATTTGAGTCACCCTCTCACGTGACCTTTAACTTAGTTACTAAAATGACGTAGTTCCGCTAGGGCGATTTTGTCTCAACAGGGGCAATAGTAGCAACTGCCAACTTTGTGGACGAATTTTTTCGTTAAAGGCGTGTCCTGGTTTGTTCACTATTTCATTCAAGAATTGGCGATGTGTATTTTAAACGGTGCCTATAGTTTTAATTTTCTACTTCCCGTGGCCGGACGTCTTCCCTGTAGTCTTCTAAAATAGTGTTTTTCGCCTGTTTACTCTGGCTTTCAGAAAGACAGCATATATCAATTGTTTTAATTTAACTGCTTGGTTTATAATTGTTTTAATTTAACTGATTGGTTTAAAATTGTTTTAATTTAACTGCTTGTTTTAAGGCAATTAAATAATTAGATTCTATGCTATTTAATATATTTCCAATCAGGCAAACGTTCTGTGCCCTAAATATAACGTAAATGATCTATCTCACCCCATGCAAGGTTTTGCGATTTTGCTCTAAATAGTATCTACAATTTTCTAAATTACTGTGATTAATGTTAGTTAGGTTACGTAAGCGAGATCGCGATCTAATGGTCGTAAACGATCTGCCTGGATTATTTCCAAAGCGGTTTGGACAGAGTACTGTATAATGACAAACGTAGCTACTCATCCATTGCAACATTTGCTCGGATTGTAACCATACCACAATTTCAATTACAATCAGTCATCAAAAACTAAACCAAAAATTTAATTTTCCTTTAAATACATAAAATCCAATTAAAAGTAATCATTTCACAGAAACTTGTCAGGATACGTCGAGAGAGGGTGACCTCTATTGAAACCCCAAAATTATCGTAGCCTAGGAAATTTGCCGGCTAGCATCCCCGAACCAATCTTAACCCTTACTTATCAAGCCATGTTAAGGTCAATTTTGAAATTTTCTGCCTATTTACTATTGTATTCGATTATGCCCCGTAATTTCATAGAAATTCGCCATAAAATTAAGATTGATAATAAACGTCATCAGTCCCAGAATCGTTCTAAGAAACACAAAAACTACTGTCCAGAATGGCAACTCTTTGGTCGGAGGATGTTCACGTTTCATGTTTATCGCCAATTCCATCTAACACTTTCTTTTCCCTACTGTCGAGAACGTTCGAGTTTTAGGTTTCGACTCGCCAAAAAATAAAACGTTTCCTTTACTGCGTATTTAAAAAGAAACTGCGTGAAACTATTGAAATATTTTGAGAAATCCCTTGGTTTTGCACGAGGAGTATACACGAGTGCGCGAAAATCCATTGAAAAATGTCTTAAAAAGTCCTTTTGTCTAGTACTGAGCTGGAAGTTTATCCTGTGGATACTTTTCTTGAGAAAAATAATAATTGAGTTCCCAAGAAATCTCTGCACTGTACCTTTGCTTTTGAAATGGAAAGTCACTTTCAATCTATGATTTAATAATTACGTAATCCATATAATAAAATAATTTATGGATTACGGAATGATAGCCCACCCTACCTTTATATTGCGAAAAAGGCTTCATTTTAAAGTATTTTTAATACTAATTTTGAAACCCGCATAGAGTTAAAACCTTAATTCCAAGTATTAACATGTGAGACGTTTCCCCTACTTCATAAATTTTTTGTGAATTTTTATTTTCATATGTTCAAGTATTAAATATTCCTTGAATCGAATCTACTTCACTCTTTCACATTTCACAAAAATACTTCACTCTTCCACATTTTACAACAAAAAAACTCAAACGAGGAAGTATTTTTGGTTCAGAAATTTAATAAGCCCCGTATATCCTAAATTATCACTGGCCACCACTGGCAGCGTATTAAAATCAAAGTGGTGATTTCGAGGTTGGACCAAAACTTAAGAAACGGTTTTAACCACCTTCAATACCAACACAAAAACGCATTAAAAAGACTTGTAGAATCTATACTGAGTTAAGAAAAGAATTGTTGAACCCAAGGGCAAGGAAAAATTATAACTAAAGAACTGAGGTCTAGCTTTCTGACTTCGTTTACGTTTTGAAATAAAATGAATAGTTGATTAGGCACGAAATCCGCTTTCGTTTAATTTTAGAAGTAGTTTGAAGGTCTTTCTTTTCTTTTGGTTTTTAAAGCAAGGAAAACATGGTGTGGTGCAAAAGTCAGAGGGCGAAACAGTTGTTTGTATACCTGGGCGAAGGTTGGCGCGGGACTTTTCATTCCTCGTCTATCTTATTAGTAACAGGATGGGAGGATCGGTGGGGGGTGGTAAGTAAAGAGTAAAGTGGAGAAATCAATTCGCGCGAATTCGAGATAAAACTACAGCCATTCCCAATTACCGCGAAAAAGCGTTGATTTTATTTCGCCGAGCTAGGCGAAGGAACCGGGCAAGTTCTCGTCGATCTGATTAGAAGAGCTTGGAGCCTAGCCGCGCGCGACTTCCAGAAACGTGAGTTGGCTTTGAAAAGTTGATTGCTCAACCTCGACGGCCCTTCCAACGACTTATAGAGGACTAACGGTGAAGCGAAAGAGCCTCCTTATTAAAAAGAAAGGAAAGCGGAGGCAGAGGAGTAGGATAGGGGCTGTAGAAGTCAATGTTCCAGACAAAAGGTGTTCTCGGCGCATACACACTCGCGATCCTTCCCTTTGGTTCTGATATACACTTAACCGTTATAAAGAGGGTGGAAAAAGGTCAACCCCTTGGGGGTATATTCATTAGGGACTTGCACGCGCCGTCCAAGATTAGACGCCAAGAATATTGGAACTAGAGTAACTTCAGATTGCGTGTTCAACCCGATCGACGTCATAGATATATGAACGTTGATATTAAAATCTATACACCTTACATCACCTTCGACCAGACCTAAAAATGCTGCCCGAAGAGAAGTTGGCGAAATTTTTTTCATCCGCATTCATAGCGTGTGAACGAAGAAACGAAATAATAGAATGACTTCGCGAAGTCGGTTAAGATGAGCTAAACGAAAACTTAATGTTTATTAATCAAAAATGTCTTGATTAGAATCAAAAGTCTATCACTTGGCTGAAGGATCAGACATTAGTTTTTCTTTCTAATTGAAACTTAAAGGCATGCTTAAGAAAAAACAACGTTTCATTACCGTTTTCCGTTGAAATAACTTATTTTACTGGTAATCTATTTCAAAAATTTACTTATCTCGGCTTTTCGAACACAATTCCATTCCCCGAATGCATTTTATCATTATTAATTACTTTTGAGAGAGTACGTGTATGGCATTGCAGTTGTTATTAAGAACTACTATTTCGCATGAGAATTGCAAAACTGCAGGACCCAGTACCAAATCTATAACCATTTTCTTATATATGCAATAATAATAAGTCGAGACTAAGGGTCAGAAGTGATTAACGCCCCTCCATTGCCCCTTTTATCTATCAAGGTTCATACATGTTGTTAGTTTTAGGGAGGCTTAAGATTGTATAAGATTGCCTAAATGACGCGGTTTATAAGCAGATTCCCACGATATTTGGAATATTTGCGCGTTATCAGCTATAGCGGGTTGGGATAATTTAAATTGCGAAGTCATTTCACCACGATTTGAGACTACAAAGCCTGAGAAACTGCGCCCCTAGCGGGAAACATTACAAACTAAAATGTCATTTTTGCGAACGGAGGCAGTGACCCAGCCCAAACCACTTCACCTCCTTCGAAGAAATACATAGGGCCTTTTTTCTTCAACTATAGGCACGCATTAAGGAGATATTGTCGAAATAGCGTCCTTATTGAACGATGGTGGCCAGAAATGTAAAATAAAACCTCTTTATGGAATAATGTCCGTGAGTTTCAACCAATTTCACATCTTTTGGGTATCATTTTTCCAGAAATGTAACAAAAATGTTCCCATGGGCAGACTAGTGACGCTGGGTCTCTTTGCTAATAGTAATTATAGAAGAGTGAAGTTATGTCTTGAGGTAAAGGTGAAAACCCAAGAGTGAAGTATGTCTTTAGTTAAAGATGAAAATCCTGGGAACAAACCCTTACAGTTAGCAAGTTCTCTCCTCATTACCCTTTTTCTCCACTTCATCAAAATTTTCTGATGTTGGCTGTGTAGACCACCCTTCTATGTAGAGATGGGAGTCTGTAATTTACCAAATACCGATTTATATCTTAACGTAATTTTACAATGGTAATTTAACCGTAAATTACCGAGGTAATAAGCCTGTGAAAATATAAAAAAATATAAATTACCAGCTGAACGGTAATTTTAGTTATCCCGAAAATTTTATCGGTAATTTACCTGGTAAATTACCATTTTTAAAAATTTCGGCAATTTTTCGGTAATTTACCTGGCAAATTACCGTTTTTAAAAATGAAGAAAATTTTTCCGTAATTTACCAGGTAAATTGCCATTTTTAAAATTTCACATCTCTACTTCTATGCATTGAAATCGTGACCCATTGAAATATAACCCCTGGGTGTTATGGACACGTGATAAAATCTAGATTAACAATAGTGTGCTTACATTATAATTATTGCTCAACCTAAATTACATCATAAACGAAGGATGGTGCATTTATAATTTTCTTCTCTAGAGAATGAGAAAAAAAACTATATTTGAATTCTTATATCTATGATCGAGATCGCCCTTTGGAGTTTGCTCGAAATTGCCGAATCTCCATAACTTAAACTCTCTCAGGCCCTATGCGAAATACTTAAGGCGCGAAATTGTTAGGCGGATTAGCGACGCGATATTCGTCACCAAGCCGACCGAACAATCTCCAGACTAATTGGAGCTAGTGAAATAATATCCTGGGCTTACTCTCCAACGCAATTTAATCGAAGTCACGCTATTTTTGTGGCCAATACTCCCAAGCTCTAAACAACAAAACACACGTAAACCGAGTCGAATCTTTATAGCTACGAATTCCGTTAAGATCCGGTGCTGCTAAGTAACTCCAATAATAGTTTCTTCCGTGTTGAGAAATTCAAAATGTATTTCTCGCGTGTTTATTGGCCATTTTTAGACTCGTAGGTCGAAAATCAAATTACAAACTATAACACACGACATTTTCTCCACTTCTCTGTTACTTAAAATTCATACATTGTATGTTAAATCAAGTTTTCTAGGAGATGGTCTTTCTAGAAATTAATGCGAGTTTGTATTTAGTTTTACTCGTATACATGCAAATGTTCTTGAGAATAGTTTTAAATGTCTTGGACTGAATAATTAATTACTCTTTATTTCCAAGTTTCTGCTTCGTTTAGGTTATTAGAGCCAAGAGATTTGTTTAAAGAGATAGTTTCACTTCGAACTTAACTAGACTGTTTTTTAGTTTTAGAAAAATTATTTGAATCTCGAAAATTTATATCATTATTAATCAAAACCCTAACTGACTGATAGACTGAGTTATAATAACTGCCGGATCAACACCCTTGGGGCCCCTGGGCACTTGGCGTTCGGGGGGCCCACTGCAATATGACAGCTGAGAGCTTAAGGCTGACCAACGGGGGCAACTGGATAATCCGGCACTGTAGGCGCTTAGACTTCGGAGTTTCTCTTATGCTTATTTCTTCGCTTAAGGTAATTTCATCCTTATAGTTTTTAGTGTACTTCATTCACAAGTAGCGAGGTGCATTGAAAAAATGTTGGTCTTCCGTGTTGGCACTACCTAAATTATAAACTACATCGTCCGCGCCTTCCAAACGATTTCATAATATTTAGTGTATTGGTTGGGCATATCATAGACGGGCTTTTGGTCTTTTTGGGTTGAACATGCAACCCAACACTTCGAAAAATGGCCCTTTGGACTAAGGGCCTAGCTAAGACCATTAACAACCCGCGGGACTCGCAACCCAATAAGATCCTCGTATTGAAATTGCCGCCTCTAGGAGTTACCGCTGTTTTTGCGATGAGGGTGCCACCAAGCGGCAACGGATAGAAACTTGTAAGGTGTACAGAACTTCCGGTTCCGAGTATCGCTTAAAAAAAGAAATAAGATCGTCTTCTTCTAAATTCGGAGACCGAGGCCGCAACGGTTTAATGTACAATTATGATAAAATAGCAAAATAATAATATCGCTAAATTAGCTTGATATCTGCAATATGGTAGGTAAAAAAATATGTACACGTTAACATTTTCATTCTCATCATCTGCGTCGTGATCCGCCAGTTTTAAATAGCAAAGAGAGGAACCTGTAAACCGGAAATTCGGTACCCCCTAAAGGTTTCCTCAATATACCGCTAGGGTCGCTAGGATCGCGCGCAACAGAAAACCACGAAAAGTAGAAAGCTTGTGTTGCGAGTCCCGGGGGTTGTTAAAGGAATAGCGACGTGATTTAAAAATTATCTCAAATCTAAAGAAAACCTTACTTTTTTGAGAGTTTAAACTCTTCTGATTCCAAAAATATGCTTGATTAATATTTAAATATGAAGGAAAACACAGAAAAACACTTTGAAAACTTGAAATTTGGGGGGGCAAAAGCAAATTTTGCGGAGAAGATTTTTGGCGGGTTTTCTCCTTGCTACGTCACTCACGGCATCTCGCGGAAAAGCCAAGCGCGCGCGCCCGAGACTCCAGAGTCTACTAATGCCGCGCGAATCTGAATAAAATAGGCTTAACGCGGCGCTGAGACACTTATAGGCCTCACGTGAGCGACATCTAGAGTGAAAGTTTCTCCTTACTACGTCATCAAGCGAAACAAAATTTTAACTAGGCCTTTTCCAAACACAAAACTTTGATTGCAATTTTACAAATTTCTACGAAACCAAATACAAAAGTAAACATATCATAATAAACAAGATTTTTCAAGGATTTTTTTAGCATTTTAAGTTTGTGGGTGACGAAAATTATGTCACTAACACTTTAATGGTCTTAGGGCCTAGCCAGGTCTCATTGCTGATGGTGACTAAATAAAATGCGAAAGATTCCTAAATGAAACGTTCAAGTAACATAACTTTATACCTTAAAAGACCGCCTTTTTTCTAAATATAAAAGGAAAAATATTAAAAAAAAATAAATGATCTCTTATTACAACATAATTACCGTTAAATTACTTTTAAAAATGAGGACTACTGCGCCACGCGCCATTGGCTTAGTAGCGTCTGCTAAATCGAACGACTCACACCTAAGGGATTGGTTTAATTCTCACAGGCTGAGATAGGTAAGGAATAAGAGGTTCGATTTAGCAGACGCCACTAAAGCAATGGTGGCGCAGTAGTCCTCGTTTTTAAATTATTAAATGCTAATTGTTTAGAAATAACTTATAATTTTTTTTAATATTTTTCCTTTTGCATTTAGAAAAAATTCGTTCTCTTAAGGTATAAGGTTATGTTATCTGAACGTTTCCATTAGGTAAAGTCCAGTTTTCAGTGGTAATGACGTCAACTTGAGCATTGGAGACGGATAAGCGCAAATTAGTTTTGGTGACTTTTGCCTAGGCTTAGCGCTCGAAATCTCTCAACTATCTCGAAGATTTCCCATTCTGTTGGTGGATTACCAAGATAGGTCTTAGTTATTAAATTAAGAACGATTTTCAGTAGTTTGGTTTAAGATTCTACTCCGCTTCGAAATTCATGAAGTTTACGAATACGATACTGATTATTTTATCACTTTAAATATTTGTCAAATTTCTTATTCCGTTGGTTCATTAGCTATTAAATATTATGCCGCTTCAACAGGCCAATAAAATTTTAATGCTATCAAAGAATTTGCCATTATGTAGTCTGTTTATAAAATTACAAAGCAGCTATTGTAAGTCTAAGGATTAAAATACTAACTTTTCATAATGTACAGGGTGGTAATTTTGGCTGGTGACCAGTCTAGAAATTGTTTCGACGGATAATATGAACGAGATTTACAGGTGCTAGTAGAGAAATTGAATGAAGTGACGCTATACTCTTAATTGATTTATGCAAATGAACCAAGAACATTGGTCACCGCACTTTTAAAACTCCCTACTGTTCAACAAGCTTAGTGAAATATTTGTGTTACGATGTTTGATGAAACAGATTTGAAAAGATAAAATATCAATTAGCGTTATTGAGCCCACTTATAATTTCCCTAATAGCACCAGAAATTGCCGTAAAATTATCCTTGCACCACAAGAATGTGGTAAGGAAACCATCTAGACTGGTCACGGGTGAAGGGCTTATCACCCTATAAGAATGAGTCGTTGATGTGTTTGACGAAGTAAGATGGTCAAATATAGGTTTAACCTGAATTTTCTTCCTTTTCTGGCGCCCGCTGTCCAGCTAAATATGATTTTGGGACAGTTGGAAATAGTTAATTACTTATATAATTTTTCTATAATTCAAAATCATACTAAATTTATTTTATTTATTATTGGAATGACTTTTGATGTAAAAATATGCCTTCGTATATCATTATATAGTTAATATTGCTAATTTTAGTCAGTAGAGGCCGCTCAAAACTGTGATACGACCGGGGACCATTAATCAAATCCATTTTCCATAATTAATTTTACGAAGTATCATGTTCTTTTCCACATCAGTTTTCGTTTCCATTCACTTCAACCTTCAATGCTAACACCACCTACTCTAACTTCCTGCAGCTTACAGAGATAACCCTACAAACAGACATGCGAAGTTATAATGCATAATTTAATAAGTATATCCTTAGTGAAACCAAAGTGATCTGAAACTCTTTTCACTCTTCAGTGAGTTTTTCATTGATATATTAATAAAACATTCCTTTGATTACTTATCTAAATTAATTTCCAGGATATCACTTGTAACCTGGCAGTTGCTTATTTGTGCAGTTTATAAGAACTGAGGGAATCGCGAATGTTGTTTTGGTTCAACACTTTATAATTAGTAAATCTCTCATTTCAATTAATGAAAATTAGTACGTGGCTGGCAAAATCCTTCTAAAGACATTTCTTCCCAAACATCTTAAATAAATTTCTTTTTCTTTCTTGTAAACGTTTAATTCGAAAAATAGCACTTCATATTTTATTTATGAAAAATGCGCTCATTCTGCTGGTCTCATCGAGTGATATTTTTCTTGCTAGCGTCCGGGTCGTGATGGAATTAACAACAAAGAGAATACACCAAGAGGAGTAGAAGATTATCCATTCTTTAGTAAAGCCAGAAGTGAGGTGAGACTAGAAGTAAAGGGCTCTAGCATTGGTAATAGATCCTGGCACTAGTGAACAAATTTGAGGATTTTATGCCGCTTCCCACGCACCTACACTAGAGAGAAAAAATTGGTCGAGTTCCAAAAACATTTCCTACCCCCTTCCCCTCAACCTAAAGCCGCGGAACACTGACGAGGGTGCTTGAATCTAGTTCGGCCGTCTACCACCGCGAGCCTGTCACGTTTTGAAGGGGAAATTCAGAAGCCGCCACCAGAGGGCCACCCGTTGGTGTGTTATCAAGAATATCCACTTTCGCCAAGTGAAGAATTTGGTTAGCTCAGTACTTCTAGTCTCATCTTACTTCTGGTAAAGCTGATTTTTTGGTTCTAGTACCATTGAGTCATAAGATCGCGTGCTTCGTGTCATTTGTTTTGTAGTCTGCTTTAGCAGGCTTATGTAGTTACCTCTTGCACCTTTAATTTAAATATTTATTTAAGACATTTCATAGAGTTTCAATATAACACTCATGAATTTTTTTCAATTAAACCTTTTCCGTATTATCTTGCTATTTCCATAATACATTTTCAAACCTTTCTCAAAAACATTCTTTTCGATAACCCAAAGATTCGGCTCTAAAAATGATAAATGTCAGTGTCTAAGCAGACGACATATTCTAAGCAATGACAGGTTTGGCGAGTAATCCAATCACCATAACCGGTTGTAATTCCCTAAAATAAGAAGGGACCCCCTCTAAAAGCCCCGGCAAAGGCTTAATCTTCGGTTCCTCTTGGTATATTCTTGTTGATAAGAGCAAGCAAAGGCTTAACACCGGAAAACTCGAGCTACGAAAGAGGACGAACTAAATAAATTAGCAGAGAAATTTTCCGGCTCATACTTCTGAAGTTAAAGTTTACTACGTTTTCTTGAAAAGTTTCAAAAACAGTAGGAAAGCGAAGGAAGAATAATAGAATATGCGGAAGCGCGGGGAATTAGACGCCTTGGTAGTCAGCATCATTAATTTGCTCTACACTGGCGGGATACTCTAGGGCGGCCCTTCCTTCATTAAGCTTACCCGACCCTTTCTCAACTTTACAAGGCCGGCTTTGTACGGAAGGCTTCTTCTACATAATGAAAATTTTCCTTTTCTTTATTAGCCGGGATATTTGATAAGTAGGAATGCGTGAAAAACGTTTTTTGTCTCTTAGATCCACTAAAAAGGAATATGATCATCTTAAAATCGTGAAAGTCGGCTTGGCTCTTTAATTCTTTAAACTAATCGTAGATTCTTTATTAGTTTTGAATATTATTATTTTTCATAATAATTTTTATTGCATTTATATTTTTTACCTCTCCGAGTGACGATGACGTCACGGAGAGGTATTGCACTGGACATCTCTGTCTGTGTGTCTGTCTGTGTGTCTGTCTGTCTGTCAGACCTCACGTGACCGCGTTCGCAGTTTACAAATCGGAGCAAACAAATACCCGATTTCCGGAACGCCTTCGCGGCTCACAGAAATTTGGCCATTCATCTGCCAACACCAGTCTTTACTAACTAAGCCTTCTAATGACCACAATCTGCTAGTCTTTGTCCATCCCACATGGACACTAACCTGTACTTGCTGGCTCGTAAGCACCACCATCTTCAGTTCTTCGTCAATCCCACATTGACACTAGCCTGTACTTGATGGCTCGTAAGCACCACCATCTTCTGTTCTTCGTCAATCCCACATTGACACCAGCTTCTATGCACCACCACCTTCAGGTCTTTGTTCATTCCGGCTTCTTCTCCATCGTTATCGTTTGGTTTTAAGATATACGCGGCGATCGGCTAGGGTTACGAGAAACGTCTAGCCTCCCAATGGCAGGGCTTCCACCACCGGTTCACGCGAATGCGTTTTTATCTATTATTATAATGGAAACGAATCGTATATATACCCCAAAATTTGAAGAAAGCGTTCAAGAGGGGTACCCTTCACTTTAAACGTCAATATTAGCAAAGTTTCGAAAGATAATAGGAACAACTTTATTTTAAACGATTTAACTATTTTTAAAGTTATTTACTGGCGATTAAAATAATTAATATCATTTATATTTAATTAATTATTTAAGATAAACTTATTTCTATGTAATGACACAAGTGAGAGTTTATATAGAACGAGTAATGAAGATGGCATCCGAATCGAAACACTACACGCACATCAAAGTTAATATAAAGCGAGTAGGATGATAAGATCTCTTACAAAACGATAACATTTCCTTTTTGCAGAATATTAAATGGAAATATTTTAAATATTTTTCGGCATTACGATTCTTTAAGTAGTTGTGTAGCTATAAAGCTCTGTTTCATCTTAATATTCCAAGAACATCTTTTGATATTAACATTTCAAATTTGGTGTTTATTTTTTAATTCAGCTTTACTACATTTATATATAGTGTAAACGCATTTTGTTATATTCATTAGGTAATATGGATGTTAATTCTTCATCTATCCACAAATGTTGAAACGATTGGGTCTGTGAAATAAGATACCCTAGATTTAAACTAGAAATGACCTTGTTTCGCCTCCTCTTATAGGGGATGTTAACGGTTCAGAGTGAGCCGAAAGTTAAATACACCCTTCAGTGATACATTTTAGGTCTTCATTAGAATTATTGAGGATACAAAGGAAATTGTTAAACGCTTAAGCCTTTGCTAAAGACCTTGGCAATATTTCGCCAATTTGAACTATGTATTTCCGGTTTTTCTCATTGGCTGGTGGACCTGTGTTTAGAAAGTGAATTCGTCTCGGCTCGGAGAGGTTTATTTTGGTTTCCCAACTTGTATCTAAAAAAAATGTTTAATATTCTCTATCTTAAAAAAAAACATGTAATGTATCGGTTAAAAATAGGCTGATTCAAATTCGTCTTTTCATGCAGATTAATTTGTTATATTGTGGTACTTAACCAACCTACTTACATATTTCAAACCAATTACGTCCAACAATTTGCCCGAGTGTTTTTCAAGTGCGGCCCTCGAACCTATTTTATCATAAATGGCTTTGCACCGAGGGGCTAATCACTTCCAAAAAATATGTACACTCGATTTCAGAATTCAAAAAATTCCTAATGATTTCTAAAGATTTAAAAAATTTCAGAAATTTTTGCAATTTCCAAAAATTTCACAAAAATTTCGTAAGATTTGAAACAAAGTTGAAAAAATTTCATTATTTCTACAGAGATTTCAATTTATTTAGAAGTTTTATCATATCAACAGATTTCGAAAAATTTGCAGAAATTTCGTCAAACATTTCATAAAACTTCCGAATTTCAACTAAAATTCTCGAAGATTTTAAGTCAGATTTCCAAAGATTTCAAGATTTTAACTAAGATCTCCAAAAATTTCGAGATTTCCAAATTTCAACCTAGATTTCAAAATTTCAACCAAGTTTATTAAAATTTCAGCCAAGATTTAAAATTTCACCCAAGATTTCAAAAATTTCAAGATGTCGGAAATCTGATTTTACGGGCGTTTGTACACTCGATTTCGCAAGTGATCAGCCCCTCGTTTGCAAGCTGTAAATTCCACAACAAACAAAACCGTCATTCTTCTCACGTGTACGCTCTACAGCGTTTACCTAGCTTTTGTTACGTTTCATTCTTTATATAACCCTGATTTGACCCGCTTTAAGTCTCAATTATTTCGTTAGCTTTTTCCAGCACTTGTCACTCCTAATATCTCTTGCGTCGTCTCCGGCATAGTACTGCTTTGTTATCGTTCGCAACAAAAAAAGGCGCGTTGGGTATGTGGTTCACTCCTGTAAGCCAAGTTTTTGGGTGACAAAGTGTTAGGGATTGCGACACAAGTCGGCGATCCTACCCTATGGTGCCAACTTCCCCGTGTCCACCGGAGCTCCTTGACCTCTCAAGTACAGACACCATATTAATCGCATTCTTCCCGAGGACTCTTGTAAAAACAAAATTGCACTGAAAGCGTTTAAAAGAATAGAAGGAAGGGGTGTGGCGAGGGGCTGATAACTTGCGAAATCGAGTTTACAAACGCCCATGAAATCAGATTTCCAATATCTTGAAATTTTTTAAATCTTGGCTGAAATTTTAAAATCTCAACATTTTTGGAAATCTTAGTTGAAATCTTTGGAAACCTTTGTTAAAATTCGGAAGTTTTATGAAATCTTGGTTGAAACCTTGGTTGATATTTTTGGAAATTTTATAAAATTTTGGATGACATTTCTGGAAATTTTTCGAAATCTGTTGAAATCATAAAACTCTATGGAAATAAATCTCTGTTGAAATCATGAAATTTTTCCAACTTTGTTTGAAATCTTACGAAATTTTGGTGAAATTTTTGGAAATTGTAAAAATTTCTGAAAATTTTCAAATCTTTAGAAATCATTTAGAATTTTTTGAAATCTGAAATCGACTGGGCATATTTTTCGATGATCAGCCCCTCGGGGTGTGGTATAAAAAAAATGTTGTTACTTACTAGTTTCCAATTGCTTGTGCAATATTTGTTTGGGTATTTGGTGAAGTTTCTCACTTTCGAGGAAAAGTCAAAAAAAGAAAAATTAATTATCATACACTTTTTCTTGAATATGAAAACAAAGGTGCATTTTTAAATTACTTTAATTATAAGATAAGATTTAATTATAAAATTTAAAAAAGACGACCTAGAGCTTTTCGGCTAGACTACGCAAAAGGGCTAAAGTGAAACCGGGCACTTTCGCTAAAATAGTGCAAGTTAAAAATTCAAGGCATTCTAAACTAAAGCATGCTCCCTTTGACCTAGTTTTAGTTTAAATTTATCCAAAGAAGAAAAGGGGTAAAACTATTATCCTACTGTTTTACCCTTCGTATAAAATTTCAAGATTAAAGTGGTTAAAATATTCTCTCTGAAGGTTTTTTCTGTTGGTGCAATTCCCGTCAACGAATAAATATAAGTTACGACGTAAGCTTATCAAGTTTGGGGCAATAATCTCGTTGAGAAGTCGGAGAGTAAAATTCTTCTGCCGGCGATTACTTTCTCTCTCATGTTGGTAATTCTGACTCTTTAATAAAAAAAACCTAGAGCATTCTTTAAACCATTCTTTCCAAAATTTCTCAAAAGACTTTGCGCTTGTTTTTTTTTTGTTTCGTTTTTTACGATGGGGCTAAAATTTTCGTTCAGAACGCCACCAAACGTCGACCCTTCTCCTTCTTAGAGGTTTAGGTTCTATAAGATTCTGAAGTATTTTAAAAAGCTCATTTTTAGAGACGGGTATCCGTCCTTAACACTAGCGTGCAGCGATTACCAGACCGAGACAAATGCAATACAGAAAATTCCAAAGATATATTTCGGACACCGTTCGGATTTCAGTTTTAGAGGGTTAGTGAGAGACGTACCAATTGAAAAAAAAAAAAAAACAGACCAATGCCAAGAAGAAGTGAAAAAGAAAGAGAAAAGTATATAAGAGGAAATTCCGACACGTCTTTCAATTCGGAATCAGAAGCGAAAAATCGCCTATTATTTCACTCGGATAAATCGAGTAGTTATACATACACACGGATATAGAGACGTAACGTCACGAACCAGAGGCGATGGAAGAATGACGAGCTCGATTCGTTAAAAAATCTTTCCTTATATCCTTTATCCCTTTTCATGGCTCGTATATATCCTCTCTAATACAAAGACGATAAAGAAACCACCAGCTTCACCACCAACAGCCAAAGGACGCGCCGCTCTCACTATCGTCCGTGGAACGTAGGCTACAATCTCCGAAAATGTACGAGGGTTGTTTCTTCCGAATATTCCACTATATCCTTCTCCTTCCTATAAGCTCAAAGCCGAAAAATCCAAAGCCCTTTTTTCCTATGCCATCCGACTGGGTAATATTCCCCTTCAGGGGTTTTTTCCTTATATTTCCTATGCCAAAAACTGGATCGTAGCCAAGTTGAAATGCCTATTCCGAATACAATGTCTCGTTTTTTTCCTTATTCTCTCTTTCCGATTCTTTTTTATTTCGCAGTTGCGCGAAAGAGTTTTTACCCCGATCTCTATTTTTCTACGCATCTTCCGCGGGCTTTTCCGTCCATACCATAATATAACCTATAGAGGATCAAAAACATCAATAGGAGTCGGAGAGTCGCGAGCTTTATCGTCGAAAGAAGGAATCCGTCTTTACACACTGTTGGCTGGCTGGCTGGCTATAAGGGAAATATATTTTTATACGATATCGGCAGAATCAAGTCGATAACGTTCCCTTCCTTTTTCAGTAAAGGTCAGTTTACCCTCAATGTTTATGTTATAACCTAGAAAACCTAAAAGATATAAATAGATTATATATATATATATATATATATATATATATAGAAAGATACAAAAATCTCCATCCATACTAATTAAGAGTTTATCCCGCATTCCTATATCGCGTCATATCCATTTCGGCACTCATCCGTAGCCAGTGTTTTATCGGCGTTTAGAAGTTTTCTTTTTTCGTAACGATTGTAGATAAAGGCGTGCGCTCATCAATTTGAACGTGACCTTTCGATTAAGGCGATCGGTTTGTTGCGAGGGGTTAGTCAATTGAATAATCAAGTGTACAAAACCGCAGAAATCGATTATTTGTTTTCTAGAATTCTTTGAAAATCATCAGTAAGAAAAATCATTCTTGTGGATAATCAAAGTAATCACTGAAAATCACGTGGAATCTTTAGAAAATCAGAAATAATCACATTATTTACTAGTAATCTCTTGCAATAATCTCGGTAATCACACCTTTCGTGAAGTAATCATTCATAATCAATCGAGGAATTCGAAAATCCAAAATAAAAATCATAATCATTTGAAATAGAGATAATCACTGTATTCGTCGAAATTCACGAAGAATCCAGTGGTAATCACGGCATTCACCAAAACAATCACAGGAATTCATTGGAATACAAACAGGAATCGCAAGTAATCCGCGGCAATAACAGGAAATCAGTGTAAAGATTATGGAAATCACCGAAAATAATCGTAATCACAGAAATCAAGGAATTCGTTCAGTAATCATCGGAATTTGAATAAAAATTCAGAAATCAGTAATCAGGTGTACAGAATTTTGGCGAATGACTAGCCCCTCGGTTCGTTGGAAGGTCTTTGGTAGACGACGATGAAGCGGTTCCCTAAATATATTCGGAAGAGCCGTTGTATTAGACTAAGTGCCTACCTATTGTTACAGGCGAGGGTATTTCGGAAAACAATATCTGACGGAGTCCAGTCAAGCTTGGGTGATCGTTGTTGCCAAGAAACGATTATCGGTCGCTTTTAATCAATAGAGAACGTTGGGGCAGAGACTGAAGCCATCTCTTGAATTGTGCGCGCCACATTTGGAGAAGAATGAAAAGAGAGATTATATAAACGCCGAGAAGAAAGGGACTTTTTCTAAGATATCGAGTCGCGTCGCGTACGAGCGTGCCTTGCACGATGAAGAATGATTATCTTTCCACGAGATAAAACCTACTTAGCGCTCGGCTAAAACTTTAAACGATTTCGTCGCGTTAAGCCAAAGTAGGGTATACAATCTCTCTATGAAAATCCCCTAAGACAACCCAACCCCAACCCTTTGCCAAATTGGATGACGCTTCTGTAACCAAGCTACAATATACTGCAAACAAGGTTTTAAAGAACAAATCTTACCAAACTAAATCATTAGCACATAATCGTAGTAGAACTTCAAAATGAGACATATACTATTGCCACTTTAGATAGTGCATTATTTATAAGGAAATCTGGCTCTTTTATGTCTATTATTGCCAATTAGATGGCAATCGTCTAAACAGACGACGGTTATATTTTCCCATTGTAAAAGAGTGTATGCCTAATGACGATCCAAGCGGGTATATTTTCTACTTAAGGAATTGGTTTTTATTCATTTAGTCTTAAAATGAAAAGCCTCGCAATTATGCACGACATTTTGGCATTGCAAATCTAACCTCGTACAATCTATTTAAGACCAGATGCAAGTGGAATAGAATGAGAAAACTTAAATCGTCATTAATGTGTAGTGTTCTTCCCAAAACGTGATTTTCGTTAAACATGTCCTTTAAACTAAGTCTAACTTTACCAACCCTGTATGCGCATTCGGAGATGAATTTGTGTAAGCGAAGTGGGGTTAACGAGAGGAGAGGGGCGTACCAGGTCATTATTCCGAGCGTATAATTAACCTTTTAAGAAAGGAGGAAGAGTTGGGAGGAACACGATCAAGACTAGAGGTCCGGCCAAGTCAAAGGGTCTAAGGGAAGAATTTATCCCGACATTTACTCCCTGGGCGAGAGAGGAAGAATATCAATGCCATGTCCGTTCGAAATTATAAAGGGAAAAGCGCGCGGGTGGTTCACGTGCAAGGTGGAACGACTGCGATAAGACTAGATTAGGAGAATAGAAGGCCGCAACTCAGGGATCCCAGACACGCGAGATAGATCCGCGGCAATGTCGCGGACAAACCGTCTCGAAGGAATAGGGGTCACGCTAGTGTCACTTTCTCCCGCCCAAAAATAAGCGCTCCTAGTACTAGTAGTAGTAGTAGGGCGAGAACCTTGGCGTTCTAATACTTGTCGAATCACGGGCACGGTGATTCCCCGAAGAGTATGTAGGCGGTGATGAAACGAAAGATTCAACGCTACCACTTTCACCGGTTTCTCTATATAAATTCAGCCTTCTTTGGTGAGGACCCTCGTACTAATTATTAATGTAAATAGTAACGTTTTCTTCCCCCTAAACAAACCCGATACTTTTGTCTTAGATGTTGTAAAGAAAACTTCGCGCTTGAGGGATAATGTGATAATAGGAAGTATGATCTTGAAGAGCAGATTTCCAAAGAAATTATTTGTAAAAGAGAATACGAAATAACGAAGTTCAATATTTTCTTTAAAGTTAAAATGCTATTGAAAACATATCTTGAAAATAGCTAGAAGCTTTTAAATTTCATTTACGGAACAGGCAAGCAAATTCCTCCGTCTCTTTACATTTGGAAACTCTTAGTAAAACAGGGACTTTATAAGTATTCAATTAAAAAAAAGTGCGTAAGCTCTTGTACCTCTAGAAATTAGAAGAGGTCCTTGGGCTAAAAGGAAAAGCAGTTTTTAATTAGTGCAAATAAATTAATATTTCGAATTTCCCATTTTTTTTTAGTTAATAGTGTTTTCGGTATCAAGACAGTTGACAGTTCAGCTAAGTGAACGAAATAATAATCATGGCTTGCCACAAGCGATAAGTAAAGAAATTTTCCTATCTGAACAAAAGGTTTCTTTGCAAAAGGAGCTGCATTATACAGGGTGATTTTGAATAGTACATCAATAATGAAGAAGCGTGTTTATTGGGCCCATCTGAATAACATGGGGTGTACAACATTTGTTTACGGAGATATGGCCCCCCAAACAATGACCCCTAAAACAACTAAATATCCAACAATGTAGAGTAAGACTTAAAACAGAGTATGCAGCTTGTTTAGAATTATTAGACAATTTCAATATCATTCAATCTAAAAACGTTTGAACCTCTACTCAGCAGAAGGGTATAAAATGTGTAAAACTATGCCCATGACTGTAATGTCAAGCCAATCCCAATTTTCATGGTGTTTGAAGATTTATCAGCACCCATTATATTGGAACCATTTTTGGATTCATTCTTTAACATCACAGACGGTGCTCTTGTACGCTAATTAATTAGCTAAACACCATGAAACTTGGGATTGGCTTGGCATTACCGTGGTAGGCATACTTCTACACATTTCATACCCTTCTGCTGAGTAAAGGTACAAAACGTTTTTAGATTCAAGGCTATTGAAATTGTCTACTTGTTCTAAACAAGTTGGTTACTTGGTTTAAATTCTTCATCTCTACATTGTTGGATATTTCCTTGTTTCAGGGACAATGTTTGGGGGCCATATCTCCGTAACCAAATGAATTAAACCCCATGCTCTTTCATATTTTACACTCAGTTGCACCCAATAAACACGCTCCTTCATTATTCAGTATCATTTCCACTTGAAAATTTCAAGCAATACATATAATCGAAACGCTTATCAGTAACTACAATTCCAACAAATATGAATATAAAATAAAGCATTGCTAAACATTAATCATGAAAATAAACATTGTCTGGTTCATTCAGGTTTTAAAACAATCTCAAATCGAGATTAAAAAAGATAGAGAGATTTGTTTTAGAGATGGAATCGGAAATACGAGAGAATAACGAAAGAAGGAAGGAAATCTACAATGATATAGAATTTTGCCTCTATTTTCTTTCCTTTTTTTGTGGAAGAAACTGATATCGACAGAGAAATCTTGGCGTCAATCCTTGACCCGTTTTAGCGCTCCGGGAATAAATTCATAGCCGAACGGAGTTCATAGTTGGCAGCGGAAAAAAGAATAAAAAATGAAAGTCTTATTGGTTTCGTTCACTTCAATTCACTCCGAGAGAAGAAGGACAGAAGGGAAAGACAAAAAAATATCGGGTGGAGAAAAGAGAGACCCAGCGCTCGCCGCCGAGAGAAGGATTCTAAGAAAAAAATATAAAGAACTGGGGACATTCTTGCATTTTGAAAAACTTTTAAAAGATCGAAATCATTCCAAGCGTGGATTTCCAATCCTTCGCGACCCTCTACCAATTTTACTCCCATCACTGTCCAATAAGAAATAAAAATCTTTGCCAACTTCGGGATATACGCCCGAGGCGTTGGATAGTTTCGACGTTGTCTCAAAATCTCGAAATAAACGTAAAGTTTTGAAGTTCTTTAGTTACCAAAATGTGACCGCAAATATCGAAGATGTCAAGCAAAATTCATAATTAACGTCCTGGAAGCAATAAACAAAATGTGCAATCAGAATAGAAATCTCGAAAACTTGACTCAAATCTTCAATCTATTGTAAAATCTTGAAAACTTTAACCCAAATTTAGAGTAGAAATATCGAAACTCTAAAACAAAGCTGAAATCACGATAGAGACTTCGAAAAATTAACAGAAAATCGAAAATCACATTTAGTAAGCAATAAACGAATAGCGCAATCAGAGTAGAATTCTCGAAAACTTGTCCAAAAAAGTTAAATTTAGAGTAAAATCTTGAAAATTTTAACCCAAATTTAAAGTAAAAATGTCAAAACTCTGAAACAAAGCTGAAATCCAGATAGAGACTTCGAAAATTAACAGAAAATACAAAATCGCAGTAGAATTATCCCAGAACTTTCTTCTTCACCTTTAGGCCTAAAGAATCAGCGAAAATTTAACCATAAACGAACCCACAAACTATTGAATATAATAGTATTTGGAACCATCGCATTAAACTATCGGAGAATGTCCATCCTCTTGTGTAATCCTAAATATAAGTGAACCGTTATATAAGATTGAAGCGAGACTGGCGAGCCAGCGGAATTTTTCAAAAAACACCCATTTCTTCTATTTTATAGTGACCAAGACGATGGTCGATATTGCGCTCGACTCCCACTCTCCTAAAAACTTTCGACCGCTCCTCCCAAAAGATTCCCCATCGAAATGACTTTATAAGTCAATATATACGATGCGAATTTTTTCCATGTATCACCCAAAATAACCAAGACTGGGACGTTCCATAATAAAGCCGGATATTAACCGAAGGATAAGGGTTACTTAAAGCACGGAAAGATGCTGCCACCAAAAAATGGAAGGTCTAAAACTAGATGATCCCGAATAGATTGAGAAAATAATCGCCGGAAAACATTTTTTTGCGACGTTAGAAAATCAACTTTAGTAGATCGATATTAGACTCTAAAACTTAATACGATAAAATCCTTTGATCCTAAATATTGACTTACGAGGATTCTAAAAAATATTTTGATGGGTTGGTTTATATAATATATTTGGATTTTAAAACTAAATCAGTTCCATAGCAGAAGGTAGTTTATCTTTTCATTTAAATATTTTAGATCAATTTTCAAACCATAACACCCTATCATGTCTGTTTCACAAAATACCCGGAACTGTTTATAAAACTGGTTTGGAATCCTCAGTAAAAGGTTGAAGCGATTTCTACAGTTCACACTTGAAGGCATCTCCATTAATGTTGTCTGCTAAGGTTGTCGCTATCTTCGTCCTACATTAAAATACCCGCAATCACTTCCCACCCCAGCTTAAAGTACTCGTAATCATTTGAAGTCCTCAATTACAGATGAAAATACCGTTAAGAATAGGATCTAACTTCTACTTGTTTTGTGAATCAACGTCAAGAAACCGCGTTTGTAATGAGTTACATGTTTCGGTTCAGACTTGGTTCTTGAACAGTTTTGATTTGTTTTAGAACATAAGTTTTAAAATGGCTTTATTGTTCAAACCCGAACCTTGCTCTGAGTGCTTTGAGAAATCCAATTGTAAATTCTATCTGAAAGTTGCCAGATTAAGAAAGCTAAGCCTACGCCAAACCAAAAACCTAAGTCCATTTATCACGAGATCCATCCCTTCTATCTGACTTTTTCAAATTTCCGGTTTTAAACCGATCTGTGACGTCAATACCACCGAACTTCTGTTAAAATTCGGAGGGCTGCTAAATTTTCATCACAAAAAATGTGTTAAATACTATTGAAAATGAGACGCATGGTATCGAAGACCATTTTAGACGACAACACTGACGTACTAGTTCTTTATTTTGAGCGTTTATTATTGACGGATCCAGGTCATCTTACCTATTTTTAGAAATGAATATCAAAGAGTTGTGTTTCATGACGTTTCTACGTCATTCTCTAGGGTCACAAAGACTTGATTTTTTTACGAAAATACAAAAAAAATTGTTTTATCATTGTTAAACTACAGTTTTACTAAACAATGGGGCTTTAGTTTTAAAATAAATATTGCCTAACTTTATACAGTCCTTAAAATGGAAATTAAAATAGCCTGACACCTATTTTTGTAACAATCAGTACAGAAGAAAAACATTGAAATTATTATGAAAGTCGTCGAAGTTATAATTTTGAGAAAATGCGTCATTGTCTCTAATGCTGACACGTCAAACTAATTTTAACGACTACCAACCATTAACGGAACGAGGAGAAATTTAAAGTTGGGCTTCGTAATTTTGGTTAGTTTTGTTAATGTTTAGTGTTTTTTCGTTCGTCTAATTCAATAATAAAAATTCTCTCTAGCCATTTCATTATCACTTTAAGAGAGAAACGTTACTAGCTTTAAATGTTTGCCGCAGCTGATGAAAATAGTCTTTCTTCGTCGAAATTTGGCCAAAATTGGTGCTTTAATAAGGCGATATAAAATATGTCAAACAATAAAGTTAAGAAATATTTTTCCTTTATATAAATGGCTTTGTACTTTTATAGTGTGAATAACGAAGGAGCTTTCAAATGGGTAACAATTGCGTCATAATGTACTTAAAACACTTTTTTTAAAAAAAATCGGTAAAGTTCATAAAAACTGGGTTGAAAAGGCAAAAAGGCTAAAAGAGAAAAACAAAAAGAATTAAAAGCCAAGTTATATATTTCCCGCTTCAGTTGCAAGCATCCTCGCCTTCGTACGAGAAAGAACTGTTACGGGTCGAATTCGTGGTTTTTTGGCGACTTTTTCTCGAAGGGAGTCTAACTGTACTCTTATATCTTCCATAACGTTGCTTCGTATAAGAAAGTACGTCTAGAAAAAGGGGTTTTGCCCCCCTTTTTTTAGACATTTTGGCTTCGTTCGAAAAGAAATGACAAAAGATATAAAAATAAAAAATTGAGAAAAGACGAAGTCGCGGGGAATGTAAGGAAATGGATTTTTTTGGGGGGATGGACTCCATGGATTTTCAGCGTAAAAATAGGGTAAAAACAGGAACGCTGTAAGCTCCGTTGTGCGGACTGACAAGGGTGGCAGCTACATAGGCCAGCCCCACAAATAGCGAAAGGCGTCGCGTAGTTGGCGCGGCATCTTTCCGCGTGCCTTATCGATCGGCGACTTCGGTTACCGACTTGCTTCCTTACTTCCCTCGCTAAGGACGCCTACCTCTTCGTCCTCTAGGCTATGCCATCTCGTACATAAAACCTTTTAGTGATACTTAAACGCTCCAAGTGCTTTAATTAGTATTATACTTAAAAACTACGAAAACTTTTTTCAGTAAAGTATAATTAATTTTTTTAAATAAGTTTTCATTGCTCAATTAATGTCATCTCCGATTCAATAATGGTTATGGTTCTTTTTAATGTGAACTCCTTGCACTAGCAATCTTACCATAAAAATGTTTTTGTTAAAACTTAAAGCGCATATTTTTAAAATAACGATCTACATGCGAGTCAATCACTTATTTAACACTCAACACTATTTTGCGCGTGAGATAAGCAACTTGCCTCGCTTGATATTTCAAAGACCAAATATTAATTACGAAATAAACCGAATTATTCGAATATTGGCAAAATATTTTAGTTTTCATATTAGCAAGATGATAAATAAAATTCGCAAAGTTTGCTTAATTACTAACTGAAACTCAAATACATTTCAAAACTTTAAATCTATAATCGCATTTTGAATTTGAGTGTGTTTTAAATTTTATGGCAAATCACAATTACTTATTAAGGTATGAAAATTCCAAAGCCAATGTTAGCTCAATAAATGGAGTGAAGGACGTAGCATTAATATTAATTACATATAATGCATTTACATAACGTTTTCTAACCAATAAAGTGTTTGTGAATCGTATGAAATAGCTATTTAAATAAATATAGAGAACATTGGATCGCCATACGTTTCTTGTTAATTTACTCGTTTGGATAAGCATAAATACTCCTTAACAAGAACTCATTATCACAAATAAGGATATGTATCTTCAAGAACTTTAGAGCATTAAAATCTCGCTAAGGTCTGATTGCGAATTCAAATACTCAACCTGAAGAACACCAATGTTCAAAGGAAAATCAACATTAGGATACAATAAGGAAACCGGGGCGCCCGAGGGATCCGACATTTACACAAAATCCCGTACGCTTCTCGTGAAATCGAAAATCATTTCACACAAAGTCACGAAATCATTGAAAAAATCACGAAATTACGAAATCAATCAAGAAATTCCGAAATCTTTGAAGAAATCACGAAATCTCGAACGCTTTTTTCGGAATGTCGGACTCCTCGCCAGTAGAAATACTCAACCTTCGGAACATCAATGTTCAGTGGAAAATCGACAAATAAGAAGGGTTCATAATAATATAGCATATTTTGTTGTTTATTGCATGCGTACAATAATCATTAAGGCGGCTTAGTTTGAGTTGAATTAATTTTTAGAATTTTGCATGCGTTGCAGCAAAAAACGAGTTTAATAAATGCACGCTCTCTTCAGTTTAAGGTATCGCGGGTTTAATCTTAAATTAATCATAAGTATATTTGGCCGTCATAATAAATGTCTACCCTTCGTTTCGTTTATGCGCTTAGAGCCAATGTATATTTTACTATTCGGCTAGACAGACTAAAAGGATGGAAATCGTTTCATATTCTCAGTCATCTGTAGACCATCGAAATACCCTATTTTACGGCAATGGAGAATACAGCACTTTCATATCAAATTCAAAGAGCCATAATAAGTCTAGTCTAAGAATATTTAAATAATTAATCAAGCGAGCCAGCGAAACTAACTAAAATTGGTGAAAGGATACTTGATAATAGGGTAAATTTCTTGAAGGGTACTTTTATATGAGTACAGATTATTCCGCTCATCAGCTCGTACCGACTTTACGTTTTGGGCCTGGATTTCAAAATATGGCAGAAAGCCGAACCTCAAAAGCTAAATATCTCGTTTATAGGATATAGCGAACCAGTAAACTAAATATTTAAAGTGGTAAAAATGTACGGGCGTTACTACATAAAAAGAGTTTACACATATTTGGCCTGCATTTTTCAATTAGGATTTGAAAAATGTTTTTAGGTCGTATCGAGAGAAGTGTACCACAAAGCGGGGTAAGTGTAACGTCATTCTTCCCAACATCGGGACATTTAGAGCAAGGTTACTAAACCGAATCACATGCACAATAAATAGTTCGCTCATCATTACTCTATTAGCGTTTAAATATTTGGCGAGACGCGCTTGTGCATTTTTGTCCCTCGTCAAGACGAGGTTTGTGGGATGTTTGCTGGGGATTTTATGCCGAAAAACTATAAAATTCACCTTACGGTGCGATGGCCATTTGTAGTTTGATGAGAGGGAAAGCAAACTTGATGGGTGAGCCTGGGAAGAATGACGTTACATAACTGAAGTATTAAGAGGATACAGAGTGTCATCCTTCTTCTATTATCCCCTTCTGATCGTACCTACTACTAAGAGTAAGATCCCTTCAAAATTAGAGCCTTCTACGTATAGCGGTTTGGGCTGAATTATATTCGATTGAAATCAATTTGATCCTACTTTCACGTTAATTTTAACAATCAGACATATCGATCACGTCTCAAAATGTGGACCAAACATTAAACTGAACAGTGAAGTCTACTCGCTTGGGCAATTATGGTAGCACGCATTAGCCGGTCGTCCAAAACGTTAAACAAAAAAACAACGCTCTCATCTTAGCTTTCTCTTATTTTGTACTCGTTTTAATCACTTTTTAAATCCCAAGAGTACCTTCAAAACGGAATGAGCAGAAAAGGGAAAAAGCTCTACGAGTTGTACGGTATGATGAGAAGAGCAAGGGAAATAGAAACTATTTGCGTACACGTACTAGAAAAGGAATCATTAATAAAAAACCTTAATGCGCTAAAGTAGCTTCACCTTTTGAAGGGAACGAAGGAACGCGACCGAGTAGAAGGATGTTGGAAAGAAGCTAAAATATTTACTTCATTCTGGTAAAAGACGGCGAACGGAGCCCTTTCGGAATATCATAATTTTTGAATTCTTCATAACGTCGTTAGATAGAAGCTCGAGAAACGCGGAATAGGGGGTTGCCTGCCTTAAAGAGTGAGAAAGAGGAAAAAAGGCTAAGAGCGGGAAGTGATACGCCGTTATAGAAAAGCCTGGAGAAATACGATTAATCTTCTTAATTCGCCTTCTCCACTTTACACCCTTCTCTTAGTAGCTGGCGCGCTGCTTTGTCGAAATGACTGAATTCATTATTCCCATACACGTAGTAAAGGGGGGAGGGTAGGGCTTTGAGTGGATCGAACCCCCGTTACGAGAGAAGGAAATGGACGGAAATAACATTTATATTTTCCAAAGCCTCATCATTCAACGTATTAAAGTCGCTAGCGGTTTAAGCTTACAAGAAACGAGTGCACCGCCAAAATGTTAATACCTTTGCCACTTTTTCACTCTGCTTTTTCGCTTGTAAAGGTCTATACACGGACGGACGAGCGTATAAGCGTGTTTAAAGGAAAAGTGACGATGCCAATGACATTACAGTAATGTCGTAAAATGAGGGTTAAATTGCAACAGGTCTGGAACACGCATTCTTGTAAACCATTATTCTCCTGCGCTTTATAACAATCGTGTTCCGCATCTTGTTACTTATAGCACACAATTCAAACTTTTTACCTCTCCGAGTGACGATGATGTCACGGAGAGGTATTTGGGTGGACAGGTCTCTCTGTGTGTGTGTCTTCCACCGCGTTCGCAAATGGCAAATCGGAGCAAACGCGTTCGCAGAAACGTTTTGGCTTCTACTCCCATCGTTAGGATTAGGAAGTACGCGGTGATCGGCTAGGGTTACAAGAAACGTACAGCCTTCCAAATGGCAGGACTTTTACCAAACGTTCACGCAATTGCGGGTTTTCTTATCATTTATTGTGAATCAATTGCCTTATATACCCTAAATTTCCATAAATTCTTAAAGAGGCATACGCTTGAATTCAGAGGTCAACAATAGCTATGCTTAAAATGATTTTAAGAAATAATTTTTCATAAAACTATTTAACTAAAATTAAGGTTAATTAATGACGATTAAAATAATAGCAATTATATTTATTTAATTATTAAGAAAACCTCTTAATTGCGTTTCGACTTGGAGTGGTATATTTTGGTTTCAAAACTTGTATTTTATCATATCAAATTAAAAATCATAAATGGAACACAGTCCTCAATTAGGTACCTAAGCGTGCCGCATCAGGATAGAATGTGTTTACTTCTGACTTCCGTGATTTCTTTCACGATGCCTTTCACATACATTCATAACATTGCATTATATCTTTTCTACCATAAATGTTCCGTTGCTGGTAAAGTTTGTATTATAGCTTTGCATCCAAAAATATCAAGCATTTATTGAACGGAATTTACTGGTGCTCATTGTTTCATTTTCAATTAAATATCATACACCCAAAGCCCATAAAAATAAAAGAACAAAATATCTGTAGCGTATTCTGTTACTGAAGGCTACCATGTCTTTTTGGCCCAAAATGTTATACATCCGTGCTCAAAATAAAGATTTATTCTAATATTGTACTTTTTTAATATAACACTTTTAGCCAGGTTAACCGAATGTAATAATTACAGGGTATCTGGAGATGTTTCTTCTTTAAATTTTAAATGTCATCCCAAACATGCTATATTACACTATCGATATAGATATAGACGTTTCAAGTTGGCAAGACAGTTACATTGATCGACTCGAAGGACGCGAAACTGTTTAGCACCGGCCATCTTGAGTGTTTGTCACGAATTTTTTCGCAATTTTTATATCTCTGTTCGGACACTGATGGTGGTCTGACGGACGTCAGGCGTTACGTAACAAGAGAAAGGGCAGACATCCGGGAACCCGAGAGAAATGGCGGCAATTTGTTATTTGGACAGCGGCGCGCGTTCCGCGCTTGAAGCTTTAACCGAATCATTCAATTAGGCGGCCATGACGGTCAACGATTGCCGCTCCACTAAGCGCCGCTCATCTTCTTCTTTAAAAAGAGTCGCAAGCGCGCGCTCGTTTCCCTTTTCTTTTTCTCCTGCCAGCCGAAAATCAAGCCGGGATCCTCATTTTCCCTCAGGCCGTTGGGCCCCTTGTATATCGTAATAAATGACCGAAAACGATCCTTGTCTAAATGGTTGATATCTTCTTAAGAGTTATCGTCATTAGAGTTCGCGCTATTCGTCATTGGTCGAGACTAGACCGTCACCCTTTGCCCCCCGTACAACCGCACCAAAACGAGAAAGAGAAAGAGAGAAGAGAAACAAAACTAAAGTCGGAAAATGGGGGGAGGGTCGAAACTGTTTTGGAATCGCAGAGAAAGTGGGACAAGAGGACTCTATTCCTATTTCGCGCACTACTTCCCCGGTTCTATAAGTCCTATAACGCTCTAAACTAGAGGGTTTTGAAGGAGTTACCCTAATTTATCTGACATTATCGACCGGTCTTCAATACAAAATGGTGAAAACTTGGTGTTTAATAATCGTGACTCTTGTTTTGATATATTTATATAAAAAAGCTTCATTTGGTTAGACTAAGTTATTTTCTGTTTCTTTAATTAAGATATTTTCCATAAGTATGACACTAGACATATTTCGTATTGTTAGTTCGAGAACCACGCGAGAATTTACTACACTCGATTTGCAGTCCATCTTCCTATTTAGTCTGTACTACGTCTTTGACACCTCAAGCACCAGGCGTCGCTTTAAGAGAATCTATGACGTTTCACCTACGTCACTTCATAACAAGCTCTCAGTAACCAGTGGCAAACCTATGGAACATATCTTATGAACTTATGGTAAGGCCTGTGATAGCTTTATTATCTGTGGTATAATGTAGATTGGAATCCACGTTATCTTCTTTATCGTCGCAGTGAGACAAAATAGCAAATCGAAATGTTCGTGAAGGATAGCGCAGTATTTTTGTTTTATCTTCTTAAATATAATTGAAGTGTGGATAGGGTTTTTTGTTGTCGACGAGGGTAGAAAAATTAACAACTGTAATAACGGCATCTATCGGTGATATGTGAATATAAAGCATTGTCATGTGACTATCTGCCGTATAAGTGAGGTAACTGTTCTGTTTACTTGTTACTATTTTTTTAATGGTTCCAGAGAAACCGATCGTCTACTAGTTGATACCCCCGCTTATTTTCGACTGACCTATCATAACACGTGAAAAGTTATACACAATTTATATGCGTATTTTAGTAGATCTAAACGCCCAGACGTCTTGAGAAACTGAGATACTTGTAGAGAGCTTCGCGGAAAACCTTAAAAATACACCATCAATATTTTCGTTCCATCGTTATATTTTGACTTAACCACTACCAGCTTCCCGAATTTCTAACGAGATCCAAGAATATGATATACATCTAGTAAGAAAGTCAACTCTGATCAAAACGTATTTTCTTACAATATTTTACCCTTTGGAATAGCGGGATGGAGAAGAGAGCTTCTAGTTTAAAGTCAAGAACTCTCATAACCGCAGGCTTGGTTTCTTACCGGGTTTTTTTCTCCACTTTCCTAGCAAATATGGTATTTTTCTTACACCGCACGAATCAGCGGAGCGGTAAATTTGATAGGAAAGGTGGTTCGAGCGCTTTAAAATCATTTCTGCCCTCTCGTTTTTTAACGGTTCTCTAGCTTCGAAGCGGATAAGATTGTGGGATGGATTGGACGGTGTGTGTGTGAGAGAGAGTAAGTCGTTTCAGTGGAGAGACGGGAGAGAAACTGTGTAAAATGGAGTAAAGAAAAACTACAAATAGGGAAAAATATGACGTCTAGTACATGGGATACTGTTACTGAAAGTATATATTATGCTAATAGATATAAACGTCAACCATTACCAAAAATCGAGGGGGTAGACACCTGAGAACTCAGGTGTACAATATGTCTTGAACTCAATGTACTTTCAAAGATGAACTGTGAGTTCCGAAGGCTTTGCACTCAATGCACTATCAAAGCTGAACTATTTTGATCTCAGGTGTACACAGAGATCCAGAGCGTCTACCCCCTCGCCAAAACTTGCCTCTTCGATAATGGTAAACTAGTAAAAATCCCGTACTTCTTTACTAACAGCAGAAGTGAGATGAGACTAGAAGTGAAGGGCTCTAGCATTGATAGTAGATCCTGGCACTAGTGAACAAATTTGAGGATTTTATGCCGCTTCCCACGTGCCTACACTACTGAGAAAAAATTGGTCGAGTTCCAAAAACATTTCCTACCCCCTTCCCCTCAACCTAAAGCCGCGGAACAAGGCTAGTTCGACGGAATCTAGTTCGGTCGTCTCCCACCGCGAGCGTCTCACGTTTTGGAGGGAAAATTCTGAAACCGCCACCAGAGGGCCAACCGTTGGTTTGTTATCAAGAATATTCACTTTCGACGAGTGAAGAATTTGGTTAGCTCAGTACTTCTGGTCTCATCTCACTTCTGCTAACAGTTATACTAAATCAGCTTGGTGAATCCGTATGAAATATTTTTATCGATAATGTTATTTTATTTAAAATTAAGTTGTCAAAAATTTAATATTCAATGAAACGAAGCTTTATTGGCAGTGGCGTAACCTTTGGCCTCGCAGATCCCGCGACGTGGGGGGTTTCGCAAGCCTTCGAAAGACGCACTTCTGTGAGCCTGCCCCATACCCTCACTAATGTGGGCAGGGTTGCCAGAGGTTAGGTTAAACCTGTGAAAGTCAGTGAATTTCGAAATGGACCAAAAGGTTCCGGAAAAAGTCAGGGAATTTGACTTTATCTCCAAGAATTTAAAATATAGTATATTATTTCAACTACGTTTCAGCGAGGTCGCATTTGACTAGACACAAAAATTGCGGACCTCGCTTCGCTCGCTCAGAATTTTTTTCATTAACATTTCATATATTCCAATATTAACTGAATTGTTTATATATATTGTAAATAACAAAAATTTGTTCGTATTCTAAATTGTGCGTAAACAATATTTGGAATTTCCAGGTTGATATTTTATGCGGTGTTTTCCTATCACCTAAAATACCTCAGGTCCCACATGGAAGTCTGTAATCTCTGAAAAACCTTATAAACAAAGTAAAATTAGCTAAACACGGCCCTTTTCTATAGCTTAATTTCTGGTTACTTCTAAAATTATTAGTCACTGTTTTCACTTAATTTTAGTGCTTGAGAACGAGGCCTGAGATGATTTGTTAAAAGAGATAAAAAGTAATTTTATCATTGACAAGTGTTTGACTAAATAGGTCAGAAAGAACCTGGACAAGTCAGGGAATTTTATTTTAAGAATTTCGTGGCAATACTGGTTTAGCGCAAATAATGGGGTGCATTTGACGTTGTTTATCCACTGTTTCTTGGGTGTTTATCAAAATTGTCTTAGGTGTAACTGATATAAACCAGATGGCTCAGACAAATTCGATACACTGACATCAGAAACATTGTATAATCAATTAACCAAGTTCGTACAAGTGTTTCAAACATGTGCATACATAAAAAAGTGTAAACTTTCAAACAGAATTTTGACATCGCAGTTCAAAGGGTTCAAGAGATACAACCTTAGACAGAAATTTAAAACTAGAAATCTATGAAATCAAAAAATTGAACTATTTCGATTTAATTTTGTCCGAAACATTTTGAAGGTGATCAAAAGTGAACAACTGTATGTCATCAATTAATGATAAAAATGGAATTATTTTGAAAAACGGAAATTTTCACAAATAATATTAATCTGTGACGTTCACCACCTCGACAAGTACCTCTAGACACGGAAATAAAGTTCACTTAATTAACGGAACTCTTGCCCTCCGAGCTTTGTACTATGGGCAACGAAAGCGTTTCTTTTGCATTGCCTTAGATTACGATGGGTGCCCACGGCGACAATTACACGGGACTAGGGTTAAGGCAAAAAATGAAAAAGAGATAGGGCAAGACCACCTTGGAGCGAATAGTTGACCGAGAAGAAACCCCGTGGAATGAACCGCTAGCAGCGAATATCGTGGTCGACCTTCCAGCTGAAACCAAGCGCTCGATTAAGAGGATTAATCGGTAGCGGATTTTTAATCGCGAGTCCCTCGTAGCGGAAAGTGCCGATATCAGCTCAGGGCCATCAAAATTGATCGCTCTCATTCCCCTTCTTCGCTAGAAGCATCCCTATCTTTCTACTTAGCAAAAACGTAGATCCCTCAATACACCTACGCCCGTAGGGCCGGCTGAACTCGGTCCACCACAGTAAGGACGGCGAGAAAACGAGCCCCGGTGTCGAGATATAATGTCGAAAGAGATTGGGAGGGTGTCGCCATTTCACCAAGGGTGAATAATAGCGGAATTAGGCACCAGGGCCTTGGTTAACAAGTAGACTCTACACTTATATGTTTCCCCCTTTTATCCCGTACTTTTATTGGACTATTCATCCGCACTCCCAACCCAAACGTATCTAGCCTAACGATTTTTTCTCGTGAAGCTACGATTGGTAGGAAATGCGCCGCGCGATATCAAAAGTTATCGAGTCAGTTTTTGATACCAAAACTCAACAGATCCTATAATGGATGCGGTTATCGGCGCGGGTAGATAAGAACGCGTCACCTTTGCCCGCTGGCATTAAAAAAGGTAAAAAAGGCGACAGGGACCGAAAGTGACATCTACTATCGATCGCTAACAAGACGTTATTAGATTTCATCAGCGGTTTTTTTAAAGGCCTCGCGGCAAATTACAAGCCAATCGAATCAAAGTTTCTAAACGAGGTAAACCGGTTTCCACCGCCAAGGGCATTCATTGCAAAAGAGGGGATGCAACGAACAAGGAGAGAAAAGAGACGATGAGATATTTTTGCGAAACCTCTTTGAGAGTTGCCCTGGATATACATAGTATAATTTGGTAAATATTCTCGGTATAGAATTCCAAAATAATCACCTTGCAAAGCAGTGTATCTTATAAAAGAAAAAAATGTATTTTTAGTATATATTTTAGGAGCAAATTTTGTATTCAACGCAACAGAAGCACTATGTTCCTAACCTAAAATATTCTTGGAACATGAATTGTGTATTTGTTTAAAAACGTTATCACTTTTATAGTTATGGTTCGAATCAGGTTGAAATTTAAACCATCGTAAATTCTGGCTCTCGCTCTCTCTCTCTCTCACTCTCTTTTTCTCTATCTTTCTCTCTCTCACACACTCTCTCTCTCACTCTCACTCTCACTCTCTCATTTTTCTCTCTCTCACACACTCTCACTCTCTTTCTCTCTCTCTCATTCTTTCTCTCTCACACACTCTCACTCTCTCTCTCTCTCTCTCTCATTCTTTCTCTCTCTCACTCTCTTTCTCTCTCTCACTATCTTTCTCTCTCTCACTCTCTCTCTCTCTCTCTCTCAAGTGAACGAAAGCTTAGAATATGAAACCTAAGCTTTCACCCGAATCTTAATTTCACTAAAAAAAGCGTTCGAGCCCATCTCCGAGAGTATTCTTTCGCTTCCATAAATTAATCTTCTTATCTTTTTTATAGCGAAACGGTTAGTAAAAAATTAAAGAGACGATTTAGGGCGACTGCGCCGAAATTGCGCGTGTATTATTTCGCGAGTAATCCCCAAGGTTTCGGCCGGCATAGAATCTTCTTAGTTCTTCTTATTGTTCTTAAGCTAGGAAATAACGAAAGGCGTATAAAAAAGAAAAACGCTTTAACTACGATAGAATAGAGAGAAGTTGAGGGAAGGGAGGGGGGAGAGGAAACGAACGAGATGCGGTAGGCTTATCGAATCCTCAAGCAGGCTCTTTTGGGCTCCTGATAAACGACCCCCGTAATAAATCTTCATTAGAAGGGCAACAATAATATTGCGGTTCCATATATATCCTCTTCTCCCCCCACTCTTTATACAAGTAAAAGGCGCGGTAGTAGAGGAAAACGCGGCGGTTAAAAGGGCAACTGGAAAAAGGGCCCTTTTCATCCCTCGGATAAGACCCAGGAATCCCCGTACCTCCTTTCCCCGACATTCAGATTATCAGGCTTATAGAAGAAGAGAAGACCGCCGCGTAGAATGTAAAAAAGGTCACGGGCGAATGCCGCGAAAAGGGTGGCGGGACCTTAGTGGACCAGTCGCTTCGGGGTCTACAACGGCCTATCACGCTCGCCTTAAAAGGAAAGAGAGCGCATCGAAAAGGGGATTTAGTCGGATGCTTCTATGGGCGCAATACGCGAAAAAGGGAGTCGCGAAGAACAAGTCCGAAACTGCGGCTCACTTTCTCCTTCTCCCAAGTTCAGCTCGCAAATCCCAAGAGCTTCTTCTTCCATTTGTTTCCGGGAAAAAGCCTCCTCCATCGAAATTCCTTCGATAACGTCGCGCGTATACCACCCTGATACTTTTCTATCTCCGATACCACCATGCCTAAGCAGAATTCTATAGCGATCAGGCTGTACGCTTTTGAATCAAGCAAATGATCATTGAACCCATTAACATTAATTAGGAATCGGGCGGGACTTTGCGGGATAGCTTTCTCGCCAGTTTTTTTTAAAGACTACCGAAAGAATAAGAGTTGCATCGGCGCCCGTGTTTCGAAACCCTTCGGATAGAAAAAAAGAAAATAAGGCCGGGGGATTGCGGAGTGGGAAAGAAGAACTCCCATCCTCTCTCTTCTGCCACATGACAATTGCTTTTTTCGTCTGTTAATTAAACTTTTGTTTCATGCCTTCTTCCTTCTACGGTCTTACTCCACCCTCTCTTTAGTTCCCTTTTGTTTGGGCTTCTAACTCTTGCCGAGTAATTTTCTTCAAAGTTGTTCCGTCCACCTCTCCCTTTCTATAGCAAAGTAACTTGGAGATGATCTATAGAAGCCAGCCAGAGTGAGTAACCTTTTTTCCTTTCGTTCTTTCGGTGAGAGCGGATGAGGAAAGCCTTGATATTCTCGACCCTTTCTACTTGCTTTTTTTTACGAGGTAGGGGACTTCTAGTTCGGCCTCTGGGCATATAAAACACCCTGGCCTTTACCCTCCGTTTTAGGCTCTACCCTTCCCCCAAGAAGAAGAAGAAAGGATCATTAAGAAAAGTTCCATTAAAATGTACTGGGACCTCTACTGGTCCCTCGCTCCCTTAACGTTGACATCTTTCGAGGTATAGCCCTTTCTATACTCTATAGTTTTCCGTTCTCGACAAACAAACGAAAGCTATAGCAAATTGAAGCATTTGGGATTTATGGAAACACAAAAATTGTAGGTATAAATAAAAACCACTTGAAAAAGGCTTTTTGAAGCCGGGGGGTTTCTCCTTGCAATATCAATAGAATTAAATAACATAGTTTATTCCATGAAACCCTTTATCTACAATTTAAACCAATTTATTAAGATATATTTGTATAATTATCTGAAATTCGGTATAAGGAGAAAACATGCATTTATTACGGAAGTTCTTCGCAAAGTTATACAAATGCGACTTATGTTTTGCCCAATTGTAAATAAGTAACACATCCTTACAAGTGAACATGTAAGATGGTTTTTTGATTCCAAGGAATTTTATTTCGACCAATTTCTACAGGGTGTTTCTGAAAAGTCCATCACAAATTAAGGGGCGTGTTTATGGGACCAAACTGAGCGGAAAGTACCAAAGAACATGGGGTGTACAACATTTTGTTACGGAGATATGGCCTTCCAAACATTCGCCCCTAAAACAAGGAAATATCCAAAAATGAGGAGTAACACTTAAGACCGACTAACCAGCTTGTTTAAAATTACTAGACAATTTCAATAGCCTTTAATCGAACAATTGATTTCTACCTTTACTAATCAGAAGCGTATAAATGAGTAGAAGTATGCCTACGGTGGTAATGTAAAATTAATCCCAAGTGACATGATGTTTCAAGATCTTCCCAGCACCAAGTAAAATGGTTCTGATTGAAGGGACTTTTATTAGCACAGCGTAAACAACGTTATTTTCAGGAATTAGTCCAAATGTCCACGGGCGGCATTACAAAAACGAGGCAGTCTTTCGAATGATACTTGGACATGTTGGAAGATCCCTGGCTTGTTCCTGTTATCTCAAACCGTAAAAAGCTACGCAAATCTTCATCATCACGGACAACACTCTTGTACGTTAGGTATGACCTTGAGAAAACCTAAAAGGACATCTCGAATGTATTTGAAAAACCCATCTCCAATTAAGGGGCGTGTTGTTTGTTTCCAACAGAGTAAACTCGCCCAGAGAACAATTACAATGCAGAGCCACGTTTCGGCGTTAATGGCCCACAAAGGTGGTCCCAAAAACAAGAACAAACTTTAATTTGTTTCGTTCAGTAAGTGTTTCATGTGTCATAGATAAAACGCCATGATTAATGCACGAAGAAAATGAATTTATTGACAAGTTTTAACATTTAATTGCAACTAGTTACAAAAATTGTTCAAAGTGTTCACCACCCGCGTTAAGGCACACATTAGCACGTCTTACAAATGATTCCCTTACACGTTGAAAAATGCCTGGAGTTTCGCGAATTGTTTGACAGCCGTGAATTATTCGTCGACGTAGCTCTTCAACATCGGGCACTTCAGTCTGATAAACTAAGTCTTTCAGGTGGCCCCAAAGAAAGAAATCACAAGGGTTCAGATCGGGTGATCGAGCAGGCCACTCCACAGGTCCACCTCGACCTAACCACCGCAAAGGGAAGGTCGCGTTAAGATAATTTCGGACCGCGATGCTGAAATGTGGTGGTGCACCATCGTGCATGAACCACATTCTGTTTACCAAACCTAAGGGTACGTCTTCGAGTAGTTCCGGTAAATCGTCCCGTAAGAACTGCAAGTAAGCCACACCGTTTAACCTGGGCTCTAGGAAATTTGGCCCAATTAAATTGTCACCCACAATACCACACCACACGTTTAAACTGAATTGTACTTGGTGACTTCTAACGCAAGTTGCGTGGGGGTTTAGCTGGGACCATTGATGTTTATTATGTAAGTTAATAATACCATCCCGTGAAAAGTTAGCTTCGTCAGTAACCAACAAATCCCGTGGGAAATCGATATCGTTTACTTTAGCCAGAAACCACTGACAAAACGCCGTGCGTCGTGGGTAGTCCGCTGGATTCAAACCTTGAACTTTTTGAACATGGAAAGGATGAAACCGGTGGCTTCTGAGGATTTTCCACACGAGCGTGTGGTTTACGCCTAATCGGCGACCAACTTGGCGGGTACTTGATTCAGGCTCGTCCTCGAAAATGGTGAGAACTTCGTCTTCTACGGCCTCTGGGATGGCTCTCGCTCTAGGTTGAGGTCCAGCCGGTTGGATTCGTCCATCTTGCCTCAAACGTCTGTCCACAGCCTCGAACGTCAGTCGATTTGGTAGTCGCCTCTGCGGAAATCTTTCCTGATACAAGCGTGCAGCTGCAGCGGCATTCCCCTCGGCTAGTCCATACATTAGGTGCATATCCGCATATTCGGCATTTGTGAAGAAAGGCATTGTAACAGACTTCGTTGAATTATGAGTTTAATAAAACAAACACATGTACGTGAAACCTCTTTTATTCCTTTCTTAAAAAACATAGTGCTCTGTTTTAGTGCTCTGTTTTTTAAGAATAGGCGAAGTTCTCACTATTTTCGAGGACGATCCAAAAACAAGCAGCCGCCAATTGGTTTGCTGATTAAGAAAAAACCACACGCAACTTGCGTTAGAATTCACAAAGTACAATTCAGCTTAAACGTGTGGTGTAGTATTGTGGGTGACAATTTAATTGGGCCATATTTCCTAGAGCCCAGGTTAAACCGTGTGGCTTACTTGTAGTTCTTACGGGACGATTTACCAGAACTACTCGAAGACGTACCCTTAGGTTTAATAAACAGAATGTGGTTCATGCACGATGGTGCACCACCACATTTCAGCATCGCGGTCCGAAAACTTGTCAATAACATTTTCTTTGTGCATTAATCATGGCGTTTTATCTATGACACATGAAATACTTACTGAACGAAACAAATTAAAGTTTGTTCTTGTTTTTGGGACCACCTTTGTGGGCCATTAACGCCGAAACGTGGCTCTGCATTGTAATTGTTCTCTGGGCGAGTTTACTCTGTTGGAAACAAACAACACGCCCCTTAATTGGAGATGGGTTTTTCAAATACATTCGAGATGTCCTTTTAGGTTTTCTCAAGGTCATACCTAACGTACAAGAGTGTTGTCCGTGATGATGAAGATTTGCGTAGCTTTTTACGGTTTGAGATAACAGGAACAAGCCAGGGATCTTCCAACATGTCCAAGTATCATTCGAAAGACTGCCTCGTTTTTGTAATGCCGCCCGTGGACATTTGGACTAATTCCTGAAAATAACGTTGTTTACGCTGTGCTAATAAAAGTCCCTTCAATCAGAACCATTTTACTTGGTGCTGGGAAGATCTTGAAACATCATGTCACTTGGGATTAATTTTACATTACCACCGTAGGCATACTTCTACTCATTTATACGCTTCTGATTAGTAAAGGTAGAAATCAATTGTTCGATTAAAGGCTATTGAAATTGTCTAGTAATTTTAAACAAGCTGGTTAGTCGGTCTTAAGTGTTACTCCTCATTTTTGGATATTTCCTTGTTTTAGGGGCGAATGTTTGGAAGGCCATATCTCCGTAACAAAATGTTGTACACCCCATGTTCTTTGGTACTTTCCGCTCAGTTTGGTCCCATAAACACGCCCCTTAATTTGTGATGGACTTTTCAGAAACACCCTGTATATTTAGCTTTGAATTAATCGACCAAAATATTTAAAGTAAAATATAGTTTTATAACCTATGGAAAATAAGACTCCTAGAGGCAGTGAGATAAATTTCAAGACCAAAAATGACTTAAAACAACCAAAGTAATACATTACTTTCATAATACATAATACCAATTTCGAATATGAGCCATATTAACCGTTTTTTTGACTCGAAATTGATCTGAAAATATCGCTACATCGTTTTCAAATATCACGTCACACTTATGCGGAAAACACTGCGGCTTTAGTTCTTCGAAGCTGTCTACCTGCACTGCATAATAGTTCCAGCAATTTGATATCAAGCCAAAAGTTCACTGATTCTACCGTATAAGTTTTATTTAACATCGAGGCTGAACACGGCAAAGAGCTTTTAAGCATGCATCCTCTAAAGTCTCCAAGGGGAAAGAAATTTGAATGAGAAATTCTCCAGGAAATCCTTCTGCTTTTGAATAGAATTCCTAGAACGTACCCGTTAGTGTGTTTGTGTATGAATATAGTGCGGACACAATAGAGCGGATAGTTTCCATGAAATCGTTGCATTCCGTTTTGTCACATAGAACCTTCTTTTGTTAATTAAGTACTTTTAAAATATGGTCCTCAAAGGATTTTTACCTGATGTATTCTAGGAAAACTGTCTCTTTCGTCAGACGTGAGATGTTTTTCTCAAACATACGCAAACACCAGAGGTAAAGAGCAACTTGACCAGCTAGTTAAATGCTGTTTATGCAATGAAGTGTCCAAGCGTCTGGGGAACCTGTTTAATAGTGACTGGTTATTGAAAGGGCAGAAAATAAGAAAATTTAAAATATTGAAGAATAACTCTATCGAAAGGTATCATCCTTGGCAAACTGGGATCATTTTTGTTTATAATATTTTTACCTTCACATTGTAATGAATAGAGGAACCTCGAAAAAAGTCATGAAAAATGTTATGAATATTTAAGACCCTTATGGCATATGATATTCAAAACGTCCAACTTTTTGACTCAGCTTGATGGGCCAACTCGAGTTGAATAAACTAGTTGGATCGTGTGAATAGAAGCTGGATGAGTCGAGTCACCAAAAAAGTTGGCTAGGAAAAATTGGATTAGTGATCCCATTTTTGCTGACTCAACTTTTTAATTTCATTTCTCCAGCCAATCAAAATGAATTACAAAAAATCATTTTTCGCGGATTATTTCGTGGGTGCCAAGGTAGATGGCGCTTTAAAAGTTCCATTTGGCGGTAAAAGTTTAGTCGTGTGAATAGGAAGGATTTATTTCACTTTTCCCTTCAAAAGTTGGGCAAGTTGATACAACTTTTTGACCCATCGAGCTGAGTCAAAAAGTTGGATCGTCTGAAAGACCCTTCAGTTGATAAAGAAGGTTGTCTTCGATATTGAGTTGAAGGCATTTTAATATCTGGAACTTAATTTACGACAATCATTTTCCGCCTTTATTTAATTTAAGACACTTCCTACAAAAGAAGTGTAGACGACCTTGCTTCCGAGACCTAAAGGGCCATACGATGAAATGATCGAGTGTTGAACGATACCCGTTGGTTTGAAGTACATAAGCTTTAAAATCATATGATTTTATTGTGGGATGCGATTATACTTTATTTGAAACAACATTAACAGGAAAATATAAAATGACAAGATTTCCTTCTGTCTTTGTTGTGAATTTACAATAAATGTCTAATTCCAGCAACGCTAGCGATGAACTCGAGGCATTTTTTTATGAAGACTCAGTAGTAATACCAAAGCAAGGACCACTTTTAAATTCCGCGTCTAAGAACGAAAAATAGAGTAATATAATGCGATTTATAACAGGGCCATTATAAAAACTCACGACACTCTGAAGGGATTGATGGATAAATCTCCGTCAAAGTCTTCAAAAATTTTCTTTATTTTTTAAAGAAAGGGGGTAGGGCTTTGTTTACGTTACTTATAAGAGAAGGCCAGAAATAAGGGTAGGAAGATATCGGTGGTTAGACAAGGACGGGTGGAAAATAGAAGACTTTATAGCTTCCCTGAACGAAAAAAAAAACTGCCTTCGTAAAGAAAGCTTATGCTAGTTACCCGCTCCGGTTATGACTGACACTTCTAAATCCAAACAGCTCAAAACGTCCAAGTCAGGGGCTAAGACGCGCCAACCTTGTTCCTTTATGGAAATTACATATTGGAATCGATTTTTCTTTAAGAACGAGAACGAGAGAGTGGGTTTAACGTTAAGGTCTACAAAGAAAAAATGCATCTAAAACAAACAAGTAGTTATGATAAAAAGGATTTCTTCGGAAAGTCGTATTTATATAAGACAAGGCTTAAAAAAGAAGTATCGAGATTATTAAGATAAAAACTAGTACAGTACTGTGTAGCTCCATTTTTTACTTTAGTTTTGATTATCTCATTGCGATAAATATGAAACGCTACACCTAGTATTCACAACACCATCTTCGGAGTAAAAAGGATTCACTAATTTAGTGTCTCCCAAACGGAAACATTTTAGTCGTATTAGTACAAATACAATTTAGAAATTATTTCAAGAAATTAAAAATCGACATTGAAATATGTGTCAAAAATTCGAAACTTTAGAAAACACCGAATTCTTTACCCAAAGCGAAAGGTCCATTTATAGTACTGATAAGAGACAACTATAGATTCTAGACCCCGTAAACATACTGCTCATATCCCTCTCGCTGCATTGCAATTGGATAGACACTTCTACGAAGCTAGTTGCTCAAATTTTTATGTAGAAGATGGCATTCAAATCTAGAATTTTATCTGAACATTCATCATTGTAATCGTCAGGGATAGGATTCAAGTAATGTTATACCAGAAGTAAATTAGAACTCCATGGATGTGAGTTACGAATTTACGGTTTTCGTTTGAGTTACGGCACGTGTAGTTTAAAAGCGATACTTCAAAATAGTCTAATTGTGAATTTTATGGCCATTCTGCTACTTTCTGGTATATTTTTCAGGCGTCTGCTTTATCAACTGCTTGGCTTTAGAGGCGTACAGCAAAAACACCATTTTTAGAGATAATTGCTTACCATTTTTACGTTTACTTTCGGTTTTCAGTCTTTACCTTCTTCATCACTTGTTTCTCAACTGGTTCCTTCGTCAAAATTTCAGAGATTTGTACTTGTTTTATTAGTTATTATGTTATAATGAAGGAGAAATAAATATAAACTATTTGAAAATCCATAATTTTTAAGACAACTAATATAGTATTATCAGAAATGGATTAATGTTATAAGAACGTTAGACCATAGCTTATAGCCTCTACTGCCATCCTCGGATTCCTCGCATACATCATTGAGAAATCTCGTCTGCTTATATTATGGCTCCACCCACTAACATTGTGTAGAGCGACTTCTAATGGTCAAAAATATAATTCTTATCTCTATTTTACTGGTTAAATAGTTCGTTCGGAAATTGCTTCAGTGGTAATAAGCAAAGGGGAAAAAAATTCGATATAATTCCCGATTTAGTGGAATTAAGTTCTTATGTTAAAGAATATATTTAATTGATGTCTCTTTCGTACGTTCGTAGTACATTCATTATATGTGGTATTACTATCATGCTTTAATAATTGTGATGGCCTCGTATATTACCTGAGAACAGAATTCAAGTTATTGAGCTGAATCTTTTTTATGATTCCATCTTATCTTTTCCATATTTTTAGACTGACCTTCAGACATCAAAATGGGGGTGGAAGAAATCATACGAAAGCTTATTTAGAGTAAAATGCTATATTTTCGACGGAAAAAAATAGTATGATTAATGTCAGACGTACGGCTTCATTTAAATCTAGAAATAAGAATGACTCATTTCATGAGTATTTTTTATATCAGTACGTGGAGTTGCACTTAACTAAAACCAAAGAGCAACGCTTGATTTTTAGCAATTTTTGTGACACCTTACAGAACCTAACCAAAGGGGGTTCAAATAAAACGTCATTGTAGGTTGATGCGTTTATCTAAACAAGGTCTGTTTGTTAATGCGTCACATAAATATTGATAAAATCACGCTTTGTCGCCAAGTTGTTTAATTTATTTAACATTTTTGGCATTGTAAATCGTTGATATCCATGACGTGTTTCTTTTATCGTTTGGTAAAAGGTCCGACATTCTTCACGCATATTAATTTTCCGTTACAAGTTATGTGCATTTATATCAAAACAATGCTCTCTTTCACACTGTATTTTACCAAGACAGTGAATTTTGTGGCTAATTGTTCTATATATTTTTCATTGCAGGTGTCTTGGATTCGTCGGAAACCCTTCCATATATTGACCGTTGGTGTCGAAGTATATTCGAGTGACGAACGATATCAGGCTATTCACATGGAGCAGACCAGTGACTGGACACTTCAGATCAAATACGTTCAACAAAAGGACGCCGGTATATACGAGTGCCAAGTCAGCTCCGATCCGAAAATCAGCTATTTTGTCAACTTAACAGTTTTGGGTGAGTTCCATGTTTCGTTATATCAGCTACAATTTCGAGGTTCTTACGATACAAATGTTTTTTTAAATGCAGTAAGGGCTACAATAAATAGGAGTAAGGCTGTGCAAATAGTACTTTCTAAAGTATTCGTTGAAAACCAAATAGTAGTATTTTTGGGAGCCATCTTTCGTCTCGGAATAGGAAAATGACCAAATGTAAAAATTAACACCTAAAAATGCCTCATTTTAATCAAAATTTGGCTTGATATCAAAATATCCCTGCTCGCTTTTCAGTGTATGTTATCATTCTTTTTGTTTAATTACCTAATTGAAATAAGCAGTTTCTACAGACAGAGTGCTACCAGAAGTCTATGTTGCTACTAGGTATACTGCCGTGACGTGGGAAAAATATAGTTCAGTATAATTAGCTTCGTACCGACTTGTTCATAATACAGAAACCCTTAAAACTCTATTATGGTTTATACTTGTCTCTGAACTTCTAAAGAGGTCCAGCCATAGCCTCCTAGATCACGCGACTAGGTGAACGCAGGCAATATTAACAAGGCGACCCAAGGGCTAGTAATAGTAGCCACATCGTACGAGTGAATAGCCCCTCTATACCCTACCCTAATGAGTGGATAACCCCTCTATACTTTACCCTAATGAGTGAATAGCGATATCTTTTACAATGCTTAAATAAATTACCGTGCATAAAATCAGAGTGAATAGCCCCTCGATGCCCTACCCTAAACGGCGATAGAATTATTACCCGTATTAATTTACTTATGCCGTAATTGTAATATTCCGGCGAATCGAAGAACAGGTAGTTTTAGTGATTATCCTCTCGATGAGTTTACAACATAGACTTATGCCGATGCACACTTATCGCGTCTCATAAATTTCTAACATGAACTTATGGTCAGAAGAGTTTGAAAGAGAAAGAATTCGGTAAAACACCCAATAATTGTAATATCCCGGTGCCTTAAGACCATTCTAAAAAGAACGTCAGTAAATACTTGCTTTTGCTTACAAAATTTCCCTCGATTTCTTTGAATGTTGAAAGAGGGGAGCGTGAAACTCTTATTGTCGACGGGTAAGAGGAATTTTTAAGGGAGGGTATATGGCTTAACCTAACTATCATAATTTCCTTCCTTTTAAAATACACGAACGAAAAATATCACCTCACCACAATTCTCTCCCATTCACTCTCCCTTCAATGACGATCGAAAAATTTTATACTGTCTAAGGCAGTTCTCTTTCACGCCACCACCACCAACAGGCCAGGTGAAACTAAGACCCTCATCGTAGATGTTCATCATACGATGTGGCTAAAGAATAGCTACATCTGAAATTTCAGGCTGCGTCATCTAGGAGGTCATAAGCCTCCTAATTGTTTATCCGCAATTGAATAGTCGGTTTTTCGAACCTCATTATTTCGTATTCTTGAATTTTGAAAATCATGCGATTTGTCGGTGCGAATAGCAACACTTAATTTTGACCTAATTTTTTGTCCGACAAAATAGTTACGAACAGTCTGTACGGCCCTAACAGCCTGATGTTTCATGAGAAATTCAAACTACCATTTTGAAATTTTAGAAGTATCATATTTTCCAATTATTTATAGTGTAGAAAAATTCGTCGATTTTTTCTCTAACGTGTTCTTTGTTATGCAGGAAAATGTGTAAGGGATTTATAGACGCTAGTAAAGTAATTAAATACGGAATCATAAATACCTTAGTTAAAGAAACCAAATGAAATAATGACATCGGTCACAAGCTAGAAAACTGGCATAGACATAGTTCAGCAAATTTTTTCGAGCTACACTAAACGTTTGTGTTGGGATATTTTAAGGAACAGAAATGATTTGATTCCATGCGAAGTAGAGGTATTTGTAGCTTCTTGTTTTATTACCCGAAAGGTGCCTTAAAGGGAGGGTGAAGTGGAAAATCAAGTGATTTTTTATCGATTCTTCTACATATTATAAGACCGGTTTGCGTAGTGAAACATCGAGGAAATATCTCCGAATGATTTTAAAACTTCAATTTGGTTGACATTTTATGGGTAATTTGATATAAGGACCTTTGACCAATCGCCTAACGCCCTGCCTTCTTGTTAGTAAAGTTCTCGTGGCACGCAACAAGCTAAATGAAATGTATTGCGAGATTTGATAAAATTTGCGCGCTATGTCATAATCGTGTTGCAAGATGTAGAGCCTGCAAGTGCAATTTTGTTAACAGGAAGGTAGGGCGTTATGCGATTGATCAGAGGTCCTTATTTCAAATTATCCTTAATATCTGAACCTAATTTGAATTTTAAAATCATTTGGAGGTATTTCCTGAATGTTTCACCATGCAGACTGGTCTATAATTAGAGCAAGAATCGATAAAAAAATCACTTAATTTTCCACTTCACCCTCCCTTTAAAGAATACGTTTAAGTTTTTTTTACGGTTTATTTTATTGTCAACAGTGTAGGTCAGTGGCACACCATTATTAAAATTGTGTATAAATTTTTAACAGAAAGTACGTAGTGTCAGTCCACAAAACAAAATGGATACGAGTCGTTTTTCTTCAAATATGTAAAGACACTCAATACGAAGAGACGAGTCTAAAATGAGAAAAGGCAAAGCTGCTTTATTAAAATGTATGGGGTGTGAAGTTGGCGAGTGTTAAAATGAAGAAAAACTTGACCCCCGTTCGCGTCGCTGATTTTACTCACAAGCGAATGCTAACACTCGGAGCAAAGGTCCAAAATAAAAGTCCGAGTGGAAAATACGCAATAATTCTCTTTCTTCTCAAAGTCAAAATCGAAAAGAAGTTCATAGAGGAAAGGGCTATGCGTGGGTGTCCGTGGCCTAGAAAGAGAAGGAAAGCGCGCCAAGGCAGATCCATTTTCAAAATTTAAATTGCAGAGGAACGTTGCCCCTTCCCCTTTTTGGCTGGTGCTTCATGAATAATTCAGACCGAAAAACACGAACCAGTATCCAAATTCTTCGACTCGCTTTTCTTATCCCTAGCAATTTCGGATATTTTTTTCTCTCTCTCAGAGTTATAACCCTGACTCTATAAAAGTCTTTCACTGGGTATCAATAACAGATGAGAGATGATTCTCTGACTACGACGCTAATCATCTTCGTATAGTGATACAAATGTTCGATGTAAAACAGTGAGCTTCTAAATATATTTTAAATTCTAACAAAGGTCTCAAAAACTATAACCTGAGAATGTGAAAGAGTGCTTCAAATATTTATCCATTAGTCGATATTTCTTAATAATGACCCACGTTCGGCTCAGTGCATTCAAATATTTATCCATTAGTCGACATTTCCAATGGTTGTATGAGCTTCTCAATAATGACACACGTTCGGCTCAGTGCATTTTCGATTGTTATATTTGCATTTCTAGAACGAAAACAACCGTGGGGCAAGTTTTGTACATATTTACATTATAGACTGTCTTTGGCACCATAATAATATCTTAATTAAAACTGTTAAAAATTTATTTTCCTTATTTTTCCGACCTTCAAATATGTTGCTAATTCTCCGAGGCATGTGTAGCGAATTCTTCGAGCTGTCTTTATCCTATTCTTCGAGCTGGCTTTATCCAATTCTACGCGATATGTATATCCAATTCTTCGAGATGTCTCTATCCAATTCTTCGAGATGTCTCTATCCAATTCTTCGAGATGTCTCTATCCAATTCTTCGAGATGTCTCTATCCAATTCTTCGAGATGTCTCTATCCAATTCTTCGAGATTTCTCTATCCAATTCTTCGAGATGTCTCTATCCAATTCCTCGAGATGTCTCTATCCAATTCTTCGAGATATCTCTATCCAATTCTTCTAAATGTCTCTATCCAATTCTTCGAGATGTCTCTATCCAATTCTTCGAGATGTCTCTATCCAATTCTTCGAGATGTCTCTATCCAATTCTTCGAGATGTCTCTATCCAATTCTTCGAGATGTCTCTATCCAATTCTTCGAGATGTCTCTATCCAATTCTTCGAGATGTCTCTATCCAATTCTTCGAGATATCTCTATCCAATTCTTCTAAATGTCTCTATCCAATTCTTCGAGATGTCTCTATCCAATTCTTCGAGATGTCTCTATCCAATTCTTCGAGATGTCTCTATCCAATTCTTCGAGATGTCTATCCAATTCTTCGAGATGTCTCTATCCAATTCTTCGCGATGTCTCTATCCAATTCTTCGCGATGTCTCTATCCAATTTTTGGACATATCTCTATCCAATTTTTGGAGATATCTCTACCCAATTCTTCGAAATATCCTTATCCAATTCTTCGAGATATCCTTATCCAATTCTTCGAAATATCTTTATCCAATTCTTCGAGATGTCTTTATCCAATTCTTCGAGATGTCTTTATCCAATTCTTCGAGATATCCTTATCCAATTCTTCTAGATGTTTCATGAATTACATGCTCTGAATGTGGCGAGTTCTACAATTTATGATTAGATTTCAAGTTTCGCCACTCTATACTTTTTGCAACGAAGAAATGTTTCTTTTACCGTTATCATAGTAATATCGAGATTCGATGTAAAATTGACGACGTGCCAATGCAATAGTACGTTTACCAAAATGGATTTCTTTCGTTACTCAAAAGTTCTTCAGTCGTTAAGAGAAATTTGGAATAGATAAAAATGTAAAAAAGGTTCTCGTGTGAGAAGTCTATTAGAGTCAGCATCGTCGAAGCATATGCGGCCACGAGGAATCAATCCTTACTATACTTTTTAATGCCCTGATAAATCTGAGAGCGAGAGACGGGCACCAAAAAAGGAACTCGACAAAAGAAAGGGCCAAATTCTCCCCAACACTCCGTCATCATTTTCAATTTCTAAGAAGAAAATTTATAGGCTAACGACTCCTTTCCTTAACTTACTACTCGAATCAGTCGCGAAAGAAAAAAAGCGAGATCCATATAACACGATATAACCTCGGCACTCGCGTAGAAAGATCGAAATTGAAAAACGATCGAACGATCTAATATAATTTTTCCAAAGGAAGGCGGAAAAAAAATCAAATAAAGGTTTTTGTGTAAAAATATATATATAAGAAAGTAGGGAAGTGTTTCCTACTAAAAAGAGTTATTGAATTTTTTTGGGTGTGTGAGGAGAGCAATATCCAGGAAATGCTGGAATATTCGATTCCAGCCTTAGTGGATGTATATGGGAGTATTAAATGGGTACTTGGACGAACCAACGCTATGGATATTTTTTTAGTTCGAAGCGTTATAATTCTGTTTCCCAAAGCCGAGGGGCTAGTCATTCGCCAAACTTTTGTGCACTTGATTTCTTGTTTCCGAATTTTTTGGTGAATTCCGTTGATTTATTTAATACGATTATTTTAGGTGTTTTCCACATTTTTTACACTGATTTCCGCTATTGCCGCCGATTACTTGTGATTTCTGTAGAGATGTGAAATTACCGTAATTTTTAAAAACGGTAATTTACCGGGTAAATTACCGATAAATTACCGGTAATTTACCGATTGAAATTTAGGGAACACAAAAATTACCGTTCAGCCGGTAATTTTTGGTAATTTATATTTCCCTGTACTTACAATCCATTACTTTAAACAACGTTTAATTGTGATCACTATCTTGACTGCTTTACACGTATTTGCGGCTTTTGCTACCAAGACGGCAGCCGTGGCCTTTCTAATCTGATTTCTAATTAAAGATTTATTAAAAGACTAATTTGTAGTGCAACTTTGTAAGTACTGGCTAGCGAGTAGCGCCTAGTGAGTCATTTTGAAAGTAAACACAGAAATAATTGATCGTTTAAGTGTAAAATGAAGTTTTAAGGCGTAATAAAAATGCTTGGTAATTTACCACGGTAATTTACCGCCGTAATTTACCGGTAAATTACCATTGTAAAATTACGGTAAGATATAAAACGGTAATTTACGCGGTATTTGGTAAATTACCGGTAATTTACGGACGGTAAATTACCGACTCACATCTCTAGATTTCTGTTAGAATTCCGGTGATGTTTTGGTGAATGTAGTGATTACTACTGGATTCTTCGTAAATTACGATGTGAGTAATATAGAGTGATTATTTCTATTTCAACTGATAACGATTTTTATTTTGGATTTTCGAATTCCTCCATTGATTATGTGTGAATGTTTCACGAAATGTGTGATTACAAAAGATTTTTAGTAAATAATGTGATTATTTCTGATTTTCTCAAGATTTCATGTGATTTCCAATGATTATAGGAGATTTCTGATTACCTTTGATTACCAACAAAAATGATTGTGATTACTGATGATATTCTAAGAATTTTAGGAATCAAGTACTTGATTTCTGCGGTTTTGAGCACCTGATTATACAAGTGGATAGCCCCTCGCGCAAAGTTTTCGTCGTTGTCAAATTATAAATATATGACACGTTTATATGCGAATTTCTTTTTAACACCACGTTTCAAAGTACTTTAAATTTTTTTAAATCGAAATGTAAAGCCAAAATAGTTTTCTTAATGTTTGGTACAAACTTGTCCTCTGACTTAAGTCATGCATAAATTCCTAATTTTAGTCAAGTTATTAAGATAACCATAAATTGCTTTTGTCAAGACTGAAGAGCTTTGAGCTTGTTGTGGTATTCTTTTTGAGAAAAGAAGTACGTTACGAGTACTACAGTTATTGAAGAGGTTTTTCTTTACATATTTTGTAACTTTAATATAAAAAATAGTCACAACATTATAACTTCGACTTTTTCCGTTATTGGTTTATCCATTAAGCTATTTGGATAGATAAAACGTCTCAGTTGTGAGAACAAGAGAGCTATAAGCGCCATTATATATACTTACCGTAATAGAGATGTAGGATCCACTTTCTCTAAACTTCTGCAAACTATCAGATTAAGCGTTAACCACGGAAAGACGAAGTTACTTGTTTCAGATCAAGGCGTTACTAACAGACAAAGAAAGTTCTGTGTTCCTTATTATAATTTATCAAGACATTTCTGTTCGAAAAACAATCGCAAATACTCTTTTTGTTCTCAGTTCTTTGCTTCTTTTTATCCTTGAAAAAATACTGAAGCAGAGGAGGCGTATCAGCAAGAATGGATGGGGAGTATGTACAAACTCTTCTGATAAACAACAATTAAAAGGCTTTTTATTTCAAAAGCTTTTGACTTCAGTAGCTCGGAATGACGGAAATTGCTCTGTAAATAATAAAATAATAGAGTGACCGGTGAAGTTTGCAGCAAACAGTTAGATGAAAGGAGAAATAATAGGATTACTTCCGAAATATAAGTGAAACACAGACTTTTATAAAGAAATGATCTAGGCTGCAAGATGGAATCAATTTCGATATACAAATAACTATTGCTATTTTTAAAAAATATTTCACGTTAAGTTTGATCAAAATTAGCCGGGAGCAAACTGTGAGCTGGATCAAATATAACCACAATAATCTGGAACATATACAACCACATTAATCTGGAACATATACAACCACATTAATCTGGAACATATACAACCACATTAATCTGGAACATATATAACCACATTAATCTGGAACAGATATAACCACATTAATCTGGAACATATATAACTACAATAATCTGGAACGTTAATCTGAATGAAGTAGAACCATATTAATCGGGATTAAGTAGAACCTCATTAATCTGGATCAAGTAGAACCTCATCAATTTCGATCAAGTAGAACCACATTAATCTGGATCAAGTAGGATCACATTAATCCGGATCGAATAGAACCGCATTGATCCGGATCGAGTATAATCACATTAATCTGCATCGAATATAACCACATTAATCTGGATCGAGTATAATAACGTTAATCTGCATCAAATATAACCACATTAATCTGAACCAAATTTTTTAGATAAATATAATGAAAAATAACCCTATAAAGATCAAGTTTTATTTGTAAATTTTAAGATCACAAACGGTTTTAAATCAGATTAAAGTAATTTAATATACCAATTTATAAAAACCTTTTCCAAATGACAAAGCTTGATAGCCAAGGCTTGTGTTCGATTGGGATGATTTGAATAATGGAGGAGTGGGAACTTTGACCTTTATTCAAGCAAACTCAAGGTTGATCTTTAAAGCCATCTATATTTTGTTTCAAATGTATTAAAAATTTAAAAACATTAATCAAGCCCAATACAGGGTGTTTGTGAAAAGTCCATCAATAATGAAAGGGCGTATTTATTGGGCCATTTTGAGTCGAAAATGTTCTATGACATTTTGCCGTCCGAGCCACGGTTTTCGAGTTATGATTTGAATATTTTAGGGATGACCCCTTCATTAAATTAGCGCTGTCTTTCAATTTCTTAATTAAATTTAAGGGGTCATCCGTAAATTACTCCAATCATAACTTGAAAACAGTGGCCCGAACGGAAAAATGTCATAGAACATTTTCGACTCAAAATGGCCCAATAAATACGCCCTTTCATTATTGATGGACCTTTCACAAACACCCTGTATAGTTTTAATATATTACGGCGTTTACTCGATATTTTCAACAAATTCAGTAGAAAAGTGAAAACTTCCCTGAATTCGGAGTCTATTTTCAGTTCGAAATTTTGCGCAATTTATCAAATCCGCAATCTTAATGGCTAAATTCAAAATAGGAAAACCTTTTAAAATATTCAGTAAAAATTGAAATTCTAAATTAAATGAGATTAAACAGAACTCCAAAATTCAGGGAAAACTTCAATAAAGCCTACCCGTTTCTCGTACACACGTGTTAAAGGAAAAGTTCAGGTAACATAACATTATACCTTAAAAGAACGGCCTTTATCTAAACATCAATTGAAAAATTTTAAAAATTTAATGACCTCTTATTACGAAATAATTGGCATTTAATTAGTTTTAAAAACGTGGACTACTACGCCACCATTAGTTAATTGGCGTCTGCTAAATCGAACCACTTCCCTGCGGGAGTAACGGGATTGGTTGAATTCTCACAGGCTGAGTGAGGTAAGGGTAAGAGGATCGATTTAGCAGACGACACTAAACCAATGGCGGCGAAGTAGTCCACGTTTTTAAGACTAAAAATATGCAATACGAGATTATTTGTATTTATACATATAGATTTGTCCATTTATATTATAAAGTATAATGTTATGTTACCTGAATTTTTCCTTTAAACAATAAAAATACCTATTTAACTAGGAAATTCGCGATAATAAATAAGCTACAGTATTATACTCATACTCTTAGACAAAGCCTAGGTTATTATTATATTTAGGATAAATTCAGAATTGTACGTGACTCTAGAAATTATTTGTATTTTTCTTCAGTTAGAGGAGTAGTAACAGGATACGAGTTCGTATGATTTAAACTAAGATTTGAAAAGCCCATCCTTTCGTCCTTCGGTTGTTTCTATGCTTTGGCGAGCTTAAAAGTCCTTTCTTATAAACAAAACTGGGAGAGCTTAGTTAAATTAAAGCATGAAAGGCGACTTTCCCGTTATAAACTCGGAGCGACGTGTTTGTCAGCTCGAAAGAGCGCCGCCTTATAAAGATTATTTGCAAACAAGGAAGAACTATATATAGTTCAAGGCGATATAAGAACTCTACGTACCCGGGTCAAACCCAGGCCTTTCTATTTCATAAATTTTCTACATAAAATCGTCCTCACGGGGTTAAATTTTCATACGTTAGAATGAAAATATTTTATATATGCAAAAATATTCTAGTGGTAAAAAATTGAAGAAGAGATCAATGGGACGAGTTTTTACCCTCGATCTTTTCGTTCGCCAATGTTCGACGCCAGTTTTTTCGCGATAAAATTTCTATAAACGAAGCCATGGAAGTAATTTTTTATTCAAATTTCTCTCGTTTTTTTTTCGTTTTCAATCTCTATATATAGTGGCTAAAGCGACGATCGACGAGGGCCCCGAATGGTACGTCAAAACGGGAAGCTCTATCAACTTGACTTGCGTCATTGCTCAAAGTCCAGAGCCGCCGGTTTTCGTCTTTTGGTATCACGACGACCGAATGATCAACTTTGACCCCAAAGGCGGCGAATTCACCATACAAAAAGCCGGACCTGACATGTCTGTTAGTCGCTTGTACATTAAAAACGTACAACCGAAAGACAGCGGAAATTACACTTGCGGGCCTTCCAACGCTGAGCCTGCCAGCATCACAGTCACTGTGCTAAATGGTAAGGGTCCGATTAGTTTTTTTTAATTTTTCTGAAATCCTTTTTATGATCATGTTTTCTGTACTTACCGTCTCTAATTAATAACATTATTATTGCAAAGGTTCGTTTATTCTAACGTGATTTATGACTTGGCTGATAATTCGCGATACAACTTATATAAAAACTTTAAAATTGACCCTAAAGGTTTTAATTAAAGCTTCAGCCATTTTGAATTTTAATAAAGGACGTGTATTGTAAAGGGATCCACCTGTAAACAAGCCACAGGCTTAGTGTGGAAATCACTTAATAGACAAAGCTGCCATTTAACAATCAGGAAGACCTAAATCTCTTAATTACGAACAAACATTTATGAATCCCCCTGTTTGACAAATAATCGTCCGTTCATTTTACACTAGAAAACCATGTAGTCTACTTGCGTGACAGTTAAAACATTTTCTTTAAAGTGCAAAAAAACATTTTCTTTAAAGTGCAAAATAACGCAGGCAAACTCTTATAACATCGAGAAAGTAGGCGGAAGTGCTGGAAATTGCCTTCAATTAGCTTAAATTAAGCTATAACCAGTTTCTTTCACTAAAGTATGATTTGTTACGAATCATATTCACCACACCCTTTTTCTCAGCTTGTAGTTTTTAATATCACTTACTCAATCCTTCTCCCTCCGTCACGCAATTTGTGAACACCCTAATAGAGTTGCAAGGATGATTTTAGGAAGCAAGGTAAATGAGGTAACTGAAAATGTTTCTATTTTCATCCTACTACATCATCTCTTGGTTTCATTGCGCAATAATGATCCCTCTTCACCAATAAATTCACAAATATAATTTAAAAATAATACAAAAAGGAGAATTTTAAGGTAAAAAATGGAAACTCTCGGCAACTTCGCATTATTTCATCGAGTAAATAAACGGATTAAATCCGACGTATAAAAAATGGATAGAAAAAATTTTTAACGCTATGTTAAGAAGAAGAAGCAATGACGGTAGCGAGGTTTTTCGAAAAATATCTTTTTCACCAATCTTTTGGGCGAAAGTTGGAAAGTTCTTTTTTTATTTTCCGCGCTCGATTGAAAGAGAAAAATGGAAAGAAAAAGTCGAAGCCCATGATCATGTAAGGAATAATAATTCCTCGTTTTCGGGGATTTTTATCGCGCCTTTATCCAAGAACTAGCATCGATTTTTACTAGCGCTCCCGTAGCGTATAGTTTCGACCTCGTCTTTTTCTCGCTAGCTAAACGTCTCTCGGGCGGAATCCACCACTCCGATTATGATATGCAAATAATAAAAAAAGCTAGAGAACATCCTAGACAAGAGATATATAAACACGCGGGGATGCTAGGCGTTTCGGGACGTGAAAATATATGCAGACCGCATTTTGCCTTCGCCTATCCGTCCCATCCACCATCGCCCAGAATGAACCCAAGAAGAAAAGACGACTTAGAGGCGGAGCGCGTGTGTGAGTCTGTTCCATTTAGAGACGCGAGAGAGGATTCCTTCTTTTAAAAGAACAAGAAGCCAAGAAAGAGAGCTGGGAATGAAGGAAGCTGAAGCTGAAGATGAAGCGGGGTGGAGTGACGAAGCGGAAAGAGGTTGTATTTCGATTAGCGAAGTATAGTTTCTCGGGACGTTTCTTCCACCCAAAGTCTTCTTTCTTCGAGACTACGTACCCTGGTTATGGTACAAACGGGAATGAGTAGGGCTTCTGTATTTGCCAACGACTTATCGACTGTCGAAACTCTGTCTTCGGTCGATCGCTCCATGAACCGATTGCATTTCTCTTCAAAAAGATAGAGTTCGGAGAGCGAAAAACCGAAAATACTATTCTGGGACTTCAATATCCATATCTTAGATATTTTTAGAAAATGAAAAATTTGCGCCAATTTCAATTGTTCACACTGAAAACTTAAATTTCCTTATTGCACGTTCGTAGTACTAGTAAAAATAATCCACTCTAAGTAGTGGTCTTCCAACTTACGCATTTCATTCTATAGTGTTTCAATGCAGCGCTATACCTTCAAAGGTCAGATACGTGCCATTTTCAAATGTGGTTTTTGATGTTAACGTGTCGTTTGATTCAGAAGAGTAAAACTTATTTTTGAGCAGTTCGCTATAAGTAAATTGGTTTCTCGTCTTGAAGAAAAACCACAAAATACTGGATTATATACTAGCTTATATTTTAAAATCTGAATTTGAAACGAACTTCCTCGAGATCAGAAGAAAAATCATATAGAAACTACTTTAACCGTTCATAAACTACGTTGCACAATTTTTGAAAAATTTACGTTTTTATGGTTCAGTCAAACGAAAAACATTTTCGACCGTTCAACGCTCTAGAAGACAAAATATTCAAGCAAAAAAATCAAAATAGGTCTATATATAAAAACACTTTAAACGGAAGATTTCTGCAAACATTTCTTAGGCAATTAAATAATGTTTTATATTAAAACCTAGGCGCAGACATTACTCCTGAAAAATTCCATCAGTGTTAATGCACTACGGTATTTTGTGGGCAGTGTTCTGCGTTTGTACGTGCATTACAGGTCTACTAAATAACTAAATAAATAAATAACCAACTTGGTACCAACGCATATCTCCGTTGGTTATTACATAACCACACGGAGTAAAAACGATAAAGTGACTGACGATTTAAATTTTTATAAGAGAATCTCAACGCCTAATACTTTGTCAAATTTTATGGAAAGAGAAGAATAAATTTCGTGGTCGAATGTTAGAGCGTGCTAGACAACCATTTTTACTTGTCACGCAGTACCAATATCTTCTTTGACAATCCTTCGTGATATGGAAAAGACACTGAAAATTGACTAAGAAAGTATACTCTCTGTTAGGTATTAAACGAATCGATATTTTTCTTTCTCATACTTTATCGAATAATTTTTATATCACGATAATGGACAAGCATTACGAAAGTTGCCAACCTTGACTTTTGCAGCCCGTTGAAAAAGGGGACGGCAAAGAAAAATGGAAAGACTTTTATAGAGTATTATATGAGGCGTGCAAACTTTTAAAGTGAGTTTTATAATGCCGTTCCTAAAATATTAGCTTTTCATCCCTAGCGACCCAAAAATAACTACATTTACTTTTAAATTTTACGTAAAGAGGCTCATTTAAATATTTATGGAATATTTTTACTTTGAAAATAATTAAATTAAAAAGCGCGGCATTTGAACAAGTTTCACTTGAATTGCTTCTTCCTATTTCTACCTTTTAATTTATACAAGTGTCTCTAATTAATGTACCCCACGTATTTCATGACTAAAACTTTTCAGTGTCTGCAATCATTTAAATATACTTTTAAAGTCATAAGGGGCTGTTCACAAACTATGTTACAAGAGGTGTGGTTTGTTTAGGTGTTTCAAAATGTTGCAAGGGGCTGGGTTTGGTTTAGTGTTGAAAAATGTTACGAGGGCTGGGCTTTGACTAAGTGTTATTGTGTGTTACGAGGGTTGGAGTCTGACTAGGGTTCTAAATCGGTAAATTACCATGGTAATTTACACGGTAATTTACCAGGGTAACTGTAATTTACGATTTTCTCGGGTAAATTACGAAAACGGTAATTACCCTGGTAATTACCGTGGTAATTTACGCTGGTAAATTACCACGATGGTAATTTACCACCGAAATTTAATTTCTAACACTTGGAAAATGGTCTAAAAGCTCCATATTTTGCTCTACCCGTGCATGCACACTTATTTCTTCCCATGATATATGAGTAAGTCATAAAAGGTTGAACGGCAAGCGTGGGAAAAATTTGATTAAGGAAATGAAATTTGATTTTCTCGTCTATTCTTGTTGTCGAGTTCGTTTGCTTTAGCTGGAAAGCTGTAGTTGTTAGAATTTTCTAGAGATGGGCCCATACCGATACCAATATCGGCACCGAAATTTGACTAAACCGATATATCGGCACCGAAATTTGACTAAACTGTTACCGGCCCTTCTCTAGAATTTTGTTTTAAAAACGTGAAATAGCAAAAATTCGCAAAATTGGTAAGAAGAAGAAAGTGGATGTTGCTGTTCAAAAGTATTTTGAGCTGCAAACATCAAAACTCGGTGTTTAAATATTGTAAAACACTATGCTATAAAAAGAATAGCTGTGTTCAAGTGATATTTTCATTATTTAGCTTAAAAACGATCAATATAATTTAATTTTTTAATTTTCGTAAATTACCATGAACGGTAATTTACGCGGTAAATTACGGCGTAATTTACCATTTTCCAAAATTACGGTAATTTTCGAACCCTAAGTCTGACCAAGTGTTGCAAAATGTTTCGAAGTGTGGGGTTTGACTAAATGTTGCAAAGGTTTACGAGGGGTGGGGTTTGATTAAGTGTTGCAAAAGGTTACGAGTGGTGGCGTTTGACTAAGTGTTATTGAATGCTACGAGGGGTGGGGTTTGACTAAGTGTTATTGAGTGCTACGAGGGGTGGGGTTTGACTAAGTGTTATTGAATGTTACAATGGGTTGGGTTTGAATAAGTGTTATTGAATGCTACGAGGGGTGGGGTTTGACTAAGTGTTATTGAATGTTACAATGGGTTGGGTTTGACTAAGTGTTATTGAATGTTACGAGGGTTGGGGTTTGACTAAGTGTTGCTAAAAGTTACGAGCGGTGGGGTTTGACTAAGCATTTCAAAAGGTTAAAGGGGTTGATTTTGACTAAGTGTTGCAAAATGTTACGAGGGTGCTCATTGACTAAGCGTTGCAAAATGTTATGAGGGTTGGGGTTTGACTAAGTGTTGCGAAATGTTACGAGGGGTTGATTTTGACTAAGTGTTGCAAAAGGTTACGAGGGTTGATTTTGACTAAGTGTTGCTAAAAGTTACGAGCGGTGGGGTTAGACTAAGCGTTTCAAAAGGTTAAAGGGGTTGATTTTGACTAAGTATTGCAAAATGTTACGAGGGTGCTCTTTGACTAAGGGTTATTGAATGTTACGAGGGGTTGGGTTTGACTAAGCGTTATTGAATGTTACGAGGGGTTGGGTTTGACTAAGCATTATTGAATGTTACAATGGGTTGGGTTTGACTAAGTGTTATTGAATGTTACGAGGGGTGGGTTTTGACTAAGTGTTTCAAAAGGTTAGAGGGGTTGATTCGACGAAAAGAGATTCTACGTCTGGTTTCGCATCTATTCCAACACTTAACGAGAAAAATAGACATCATTATGGTTATTATTCAAGCTAAATGTTATCAAAATGTATAATAAAAATAACCTTATTTGTAATGCAGTGGGGGTTCAGAAGATTTGACTTCGTAATTAAGAGTGGGGGTCTTACTGAATATTATTAATCGTTGCAATGCTGAAGGAATTCTCAATAATGGTATCTTTTCCCGAAGTGTAATTTGTGATGGGCTTTAAGATTAATTTTGTGTAAAATGAAATCGTTCCTTCTAGAATACAAACTATTTAAACTCTACATTTGTGTGCCTTTCGAAGTAGGGCTCGAATGACGCTAGCGAACGTCGCAGTTAGAGTTTACTACGCGCGTTTTGAACCAATTTTGTTGCAACAGCCCTACATATTAGGTAAGAACCTCCGTTATGTGTATCGAGAGAGAGGAAGTTAATTAGAAGTATTTGCATACAACCTTTAAAAAGTAAATGTAGCAAAATCTATATAGGACACAGTAACCTGAAACGCCAAGAGATTTCAATCTTCCATTGTTAGCGGGGCGCTTATCAAACGATGAGATAATATTACTCAATATGTCAAGGCTCGCTTCATTAAGCAAGGCGGGTCCGAGGATGACAGCTTATTATCAATAGACCGAAAGCGTTGACGATACATATCAAGATGCGGCTCCCTTATCATATATATATATATTGATATATACATAAACATACAGATGATCGGATATTGTGAGCGAATTGCTCCTCTACCGCGTTTGTCCAATTTATCATTAACTAAACTCTTTATCGCCTTGAGAATACGTATAATAATTTTTTGGCGTTAATGTTTGCATCTTAATAAAAGATAGTGTTGCTTCGGCCTTCGTAAATTTCCCTACTGGTTTCCAATGAACAAGTAAATGTCAAAGGGAATAAAGAGAGATAAAGTTATTATATCTTCTTTTCAAAATCAGTTTGAATAATTATTACGAAAATGAAATAAATAATTAAAATAATATAGAAATTGGAAATATTTTTAGAAATGCAAATGCATTAATCAGTTCGCAATATTTGGTTTCTATTTGGCAAAAATATATAACTTTATTCTGAAATTCAGTTCATCCCTTGAAATTCAGTTCATCCCTTGATTTTTGGTTTCTTTAATGCATTATACAATTAAAATATCACCGTTGTTGAACGTTTTAATCCTTTGACACAGTATGTTAATTTTCACTTCTTTAAAATCAATGAAGAAGCTCATTTAAATTTAAACTTGGAATTGCAATCCAAAATTAGATTTTCAATTCATTACTCAATTAACGTACGTTCAAAGTTCCAAGCCACATAAATATAGCAACTATCAGGCATTGTCACCACATTGTCAATTTTTCAATTACTCTTCATCCAATTATACGTTATAACTAATTTTGAAATAAATAGCGTGTTATATAATGTTTCATAAGTCTTCAATTTCTTCTTTATGCATTATTGCAATTTCCTTGCAAAATAAGCATTGATCTTCCACAATGTATAGCCCTATTAAAAATGTTTCACAATGTAGGTAATCGAACTTTTCACGTTACTATATGTAACCTAACAACAGTAAGTATGACAATGAACGAGTACAACGTGACATACGCCGACCAGCTTGTTATTTAACAAAACCTTCGTCGAAGCGGACTCTGGTAGTGTGACAGTTACCCTGGACTTTCCTATCCCTTTAGAAGGAGAGAATTACAATCCAAAATTAGATTTTCAATTCATTGTAAAAGAAAGAACGAGAAACTTTGCAGTCAGGCGTCAAATGGGCATTTACACGCTTTTTTAACACATCTCTCTGTTTGGGTCGAAACTTGTAACCCACATCTACCAAAGCGATTTCTCCCAATGTGGTATACTTGTTCAAACGTGATGACAATACCAAAATCAAAAACAACAAAAAAACCCCAGTAAAATCTTTGCAATATTTGAAAATTTCCATTGAATCCTTCGTTCTCTGTCATTCCTAAGCTTCTCTGCATCGAGTACATATTTATGTAACAGGGGAAGCATAGCATACACATAAAACGCATCTTGCAAAAATAATAAAATAAGAACACACTTTCCCTAAAAATGCATGGATATAGAAAGCGTGTCGTTATTATTATTGTTATCAAAATAAAGAAAAGGTGTTTATGGAGAAATAATACACAGGAAACATGATCATAGGCATGATTATCTTCATATGAGTTTTTGATTTATTGTAAATAGTAATATTTTCCTTAGCCATGGAGAATAGATAATTTAAACGAATAGATGACACATGGTGATTAAAAACATACGAAGAGCTTTCACCCGGATTATGTATAATGATTATTTATAATCAAAACATTGAAAAATATCGGTCGAAACATTCTAAAAAACACGACACACACAGTTGATATTTTTTATTGTTTTGGTCATTGGACTGATTAAGACCCACGGGTCCAAAGCTCTCCGGATTACTTATTACTAATAAACTTAATAAAGCAATTCGTATATTTTTAAGGTGGAATTCATAAACGTCGAACGCAACGCTACTTAGTACAGGCGAAGGCAAGGCGTCTTGCGCAAACGTCCTGCCTTTCGCGCACGATGCCCTGCCTTCGTCTGTCCTAAATTGCGTTGCGTCCGACGCTTATGAATTCCACCATAAATCACCATGTGTCATTTTGACGTTTAAGTTCTTTTAAATTTCTGATATATTAAGTAAAATGTTTTATTAAATATATAAGCATATTTTTTAGTGTTGGTTTTCATGTCCATAATATTTTATTTGGTCTTTCTCATTATATGTCTGACATCAGGAGAGAAGCCCGCGGCAATGCAGCACGACGGGAGCTCCACTTCTTCCTGTCCTTGCTTCACAACGTTTCATCTAAACCCGATTGTGGTCAGCTTGACCCTTTTGAGCGGGCTCAGAATCTTTATTCTAAGGTGACCTATTATTGACAAAATCATGTGATAGTGGCGGACATAAAATATTATAAAATAACCAAATCGCGTGCGACATTAAACAAACAATTTTTTCGATTAAACCAAAAACTACAAAGGCAGAATTTCGCGCCAGAACGGATGGCATAAAAATCATAATAATCTTTCCGTTGTATTTGTATGAAAATTTGAAAATGAAAAAAATGTCGTGAAAACGCGGTTTAAAAGATATATGGAAAAAATATTTACAGCGGAATTGTTTTTCCAATATAGTGTCGATACATTAAAAAGATAACGCAACAAGAGATAAAAATGCTGAGAAAAAAAAGACTTTCAAAATTTGACAAAAAAAACTAACGTTTATCGATATTTGATTATCGAAAAAACTTAACCTGAAAGAAAATTTTAAAAATAAACCTGGTTGTCTCTTTTTCAAAAAAAACCTAAGAAATAAACTGTCAGTGTCAGACAATGTTTTTTCGTTTATATGAAAACTTCCATAAAGTGAGTATTTGAAAATGCGTATTCAGGAAAATATAAGAAGAACGGGGGAGTTTAAAAATAATCGAGCTTTTAATTTGTACTTGATTTCAACTTAAATAAATGTAGTTTACCCGATGGGAAAAAACTAACGGAAAATGAAAATAATGACTGCAGTGTAAACGGCGATGACCTTCCATGGGTAAATTATTAAAGAAGAAATTCATGTGATGTCATGATATAATTCTCTATATAAGACTGTGCAGCCGTTTCTAAATATATAAAAAATATATATATAAATATATAGAAGGTAACATTCTTCTAAATCGTTAAAGTTCGTTTGATTTTACATTAAGTTTTATCTTTCAAAATGATTTTTCGTTTCGTGTTTTCCGAGGAACGAGGTTTAAACTGTTATTATCGCGAATAACTGGACATAATTTGAAAAAAATGGACGTTTAATAAACGCGTGACTACGAATATTGTCGTTTGCAGAGCAATCAGTGAATGGTTAAACCGTACGCGTAAACTTGCAGTTCCAACGATAAACGCATGAAGAGTCGTCGATTTTTTATATTTGTAAAATTTATTATTTTAGTTCTTTCTCCTTAGGAATAAACATTTTATTTTTAAGTTTTTTAAATTGTAATAATCAAACTGGTTGTAAGTATATTTATATTTGTTGCCATTTACATTATGTTACTCGAGAGGCTATTAATAAAAATAACAACGTTTAGACAAAATCACGGAAGTCTTTTACTTTACTTCACTTCTGATGCATACAAGAAAGGCTCTAGTAGATTCTATAAACTAAGAGGAATCGGCTTAATTTAACGAAAGTCCCCATTATTGGGTCAGTGAGACTGACCGTAGCAACTAGTCTAGTGTTTCCCATAGGCTGTCTTGATCAACTTTAATATTTTTAGTGACAAAAATCTCAATATACAAAAATCTCAATATGCAAAAATCTACTGAAAAACGTTTATGGCACAAGGTAGTTTTAAGTTATAATGCAATAATGACTTAATATTTAATAAATAGTATTAAGGATTTTACGAGTTTACTTTAGTGACCACGTCGGTAGGATTTTACTTTACCTAACTAACCCAACAAACACTTGATTCTGATTAATTAGACCACGGGGAGCTCGAAAAAATAGTGAAAAAATTCTACACTCGCCGCAAGCTGGCCAAAACAAATTTTCAAAATTTTCAAATTTAGTGTACTTACCACCATTAAGACCACTGCGCGACTGAACGCGTTCTGCACTCAATCTTGAAAAATTACTAGGACTCGCGACGGAAATAAAGCTATGAAATTTTAAACACCCGCTGAAACGTTTACAATTCTCATACCAGGATAGAAAAATGTTTGAAGAAGCTCCAATTTCAAAAGTAAACAACAGTATTTTGGGAAAGGCGTAATAATATTTGGGAAACTTAATAAATGCAAAAATGTTTTTGGAAAAGGTATAATATTGTTTGGTAAGTAAATGAAGCATTTTTCTGAAATATTTTCTCAAAAAAATTACACCTTTTCCAAAATTTCGTTGTTTATTTTCATTTACTTCCCAAATAATATTACTCCCTTTCCAAAATTTTGTTGTTTATCTTCAGGTTCGTTCCAAAATAATATTACACCTTTTCCAAAATATTGTTCTTTAGCTTCATTTACTTCCCAAATAATATTATACCTTTTCCAAAATATTGATGTTTACATTTATTTAGTTTCCGAAATATTATTACGACTTTTCCAAAATAATTTTGTTTATCTTCATTTAATTACGAAATAATTTACACATTATAGCAAAATATCGTAATTTATTTTTAAAATTGGATCTTCAAATATTTTTCTATCCTGGTAAGAGAATTGTAAATGTTTCAGCGGTTGTTTAAAATTCCATAGATATATTTCCGTCGCGAATCCTTGTTTTGTGTTTACCCCCCTAGTAATTTTTCAAGATTGAGTCCATAACGCGTTCAGGCGCGTAGAAGTCTTAATGGTGGTAAGTGCATGCAGTTTTTAAATTTTCCAAAATATTTTTAACCAACTTGCGGCGGGATTAGAATTTTTTCACTATCCTTTTCGAACCCCCCGTGGTCTAGTTAACTAGAATCCAGTGTTGGTTGGGTTAGTTAGATAAAGTAAAATCCCACCACCACGATACAAAGGTCATTGCCAAATAGAGAAATTCTCCAAAATACAGATCTCTGAAATATAGAAAATAAAACCTATCGATGCGGAAAGGCGTGTCATACATTTATAATCGGGTAAAATATGTGTCGCAACTTTGGGAAACACTGAACTAGTTTATGGAAACCTACCAGTTTGAATTTTCACATAGCCCAAGTGACATTAAGGTAAAAAAGGTTTGCCGCTGACGTCAATGAGTAACGTAAAGAGACGCCTTTACCTAGAATATAGAAACTGCACTGGTCCATGACCTGTGCACTTCATGCGCTAAGGTAAAAGGAATTTAATAAACTTCAAACAGAATTTGGATCCCGGAGAAAGCAGTTTTTCTAAATTCAAAGGTTAAGCACAAAATAAGTTCTTTCCACTACAAAGACTAATAATTTGACATACGGGTCTAAAACAGGTCATTGGACACTTCCACCACAATAATTTCTCACTACGTTTTCCGCGCTAGAGCTCCTGAAATGTTGGAACTATCCTTAGATGACCTATTCAAAAACTGTTTTATCATCAAATCAGCCAGGAAGTTGAAAGAAGACATCTAGCAGACGATGATCAGTGGAAAAGGTACTATCGTAAAAGTATTTTTCATTTTAGTCAATTTTCAGTACGAATAGTTGTGGTGCTCAGTACGACTCGGACGAGTCATTAGGAATGTTTTAGCAGACGACGCATAGTACGATTTTTCCTATTTTGGAATTTGGAGTATTTCGAGAAAAGTTAAGCAGAGGTATTTATGGGTAAAAAAAGGTTTTCCCATTTGGTAAAAACAAAGCTCACGGCTTATATGTATATAACATTTGAAAAACATTAACATGTACAAAAATGGGCCAAGCCTCGCTTCGTGCCCGCTCCGCCGTAAAACGTTCTGAGATCCCATGTAGAGCCAAGTCTGCCTTTTGTTCTCATTCAATCGCCAATTGAACAATTATGTTATAAATTAAGTCCTTTTCCTAATTAATAACCAATATTCTTTGACTCTATCATTATTAAACATCTTTGTTCGTATCAAAAATATCGTGACTTGGCAATCGCAGGTAAGTAATATTAAAAGGAAGTCACTAAATCGTTGCCGATTTTAAAATAATCGAAGGGGTGTTCACTAAATCGTTTATGGTATAGGGGATATGTACAAGTTTATAAGATGAGTCATGCTCAACCCTATGTACAAATTATATGGTGAGTTATGCATAACCCTATTTACATGTTTATTAGGTGAGTTATACATAACCTTATGTACACATTTATGAGGTAATTACCTGCGCTTGCCAAGTCACGATATTTTTGATACGAACAAAGATGTATAATAATGATAGTGTCAAAGAATATTGGTTATTAATTAGGAAAAGGACTTAATTTATAACATAATTGTTCAATTGGCGATTGAATGAGAACAAAAGGCAGACTTGGCTCTACATGGGATCTCAGAACGTTTTACGGCGGAGCGGGCACGAAGCGAGGCTTGGCCCATTTTTGTACATGTTAATGTTTTTCATAGGATCTCACTTCTTTTTGTAGACCCTCTCGTTATACTTCGGTAGTTATATTAAAAGAAGACCCTCTCGTGGTACTTCGTTTACCAATATAATCGCTAACGTTTCTCCATATTTACGCTGAATTACCCCTTTCGACCCGCAGAGAATATGCAATAAAGATTGTACGCGATATCCTAATATAAGAATGTAGCATCAGTTACGACACATTTCTTTTAAATTACTACACCTATTAGCTTTAATATATATTTAACTTTCGGTTAACTTTGGCCCATTACGTCCTTTCATCAAGAACACACACTATTACTGTTAAAAAGACGGCAGCGCCATCTAGTTTTAAAATAAAGAACTAAAGAACAATTTTATAAAAATTTCGGGATGTTTTAATTTTTCTGTGCTTTATAAAATAAATGAAAACTAAATCCTGAATTTTAAGTTTCTATCTACCCTACAAGTACCTTAGAATTTTGATGATCGGTGAGTGAGTGAGTGAGTGAGTGACAAAATAAGGTAAATTTCACCTGCGATATTTCGAAAAGTATATTGGGTAGGATCTTGAAATTTGGAAACTATAGCTAGAATTGACAGTCCTCGCGGCAAGCAAAATTTCAGACTTTTACCTATACCCATAGCGAAGTTACAGTGGGCTTAAAAGAGCCACGAGTTGCTTCGAGAAAAGGATGTCAGTGCTCGACTTGGCTGGGAGCACTGCCGTGCTCCCAGATACACGGAACATGTACGGAGCTACCCGTTGCGGTCAAAGCAATTTCTTAAATGATTAACAAATTATCTGATAATTAATACGTCAATAGGGTTTCGTATATATATAATATTTTTCTTTTTGCCATGAAAAATAGGAAAATCAGACCTGTTGAAGTCCATTTTTATTTTCAAACCCAGTTTCTCCTAATGTGGGGTGCAATCGTTTCTTTTATTATCTGTCCAGTGAAGATTTAAAAAGCAAACTTTTGGTCGAGCTGATCTTCGCTAATATAACTCTGTAACAATAATAAAACATTACAGATCAAGGTATGACATAAAACTTATTTAAATAAATACTAAAATAAGCCGGTAAATTTAATGTTGGAGTCTTCATTTAAAATCGTAAGCGTTTTTGACTCCTCTTGCTATACATATTCATTCATTATTTTGATCAGAAATTTTTATTAATTTCTACTTTTTTCACATTTTTATCCATAGCCTGTGAAACCGATTTTGATATTCTTTAATAGTTTAGGTATAGAATGTAAGATATAGACTGATTACTTTCAGAATAATGTTTTTACACAGTTTTTAATTCCACAACCATTTCGCTAAGTAAAGTGGGTAAGCTTTCCTCCTATTTTGATTATTTGAAATCTTTGGGAAAAATGTTTTATTTTACTTTATTCATAAACTTTTTTCTGTATAATTAGTAAGCTTTTTTGCTAATTTTGATTGTCTATAATTAAATTTAACAATTTGAGAATATTGTTTTTTATTAGTCTGAAAAACGATGTTATAAATAGCTGTAAAATATTGTGCAAAATTTCATGAGGAATTTTTTCAGATAATTTATTTTTTCTAAACATTTTGCTATGTGAATAACTTGACAATAATTTTACTCTTACTATTTTAATACTACTAATAGATTTTGGTATGATTTCTTTATTTTAAAATTTATAAAAATTGAATACATTCAATTATTATTTATATACTTTGATCCTAAGCACAGTGTCGTTAAGATTACTCTTAACGTTTCGAATATTTATTTATAAAACCTTTTTCCGTTTTTGACCTTTTCAAGTCAAAATAACCTTTTTCTCCATAGCTCGAAAATAATCTGGTGGTTTTATTATTGTTTGGTTTTTAAGACCTCCCTATCGCTAATTCAACGAATCAATGAATATTTTAACAATCTTGGTATTTTAAACATTTTTTTTAGAAAAACAGAGTAAGATTAATCTTGTTTTTTATCTCTTATTTTTATAATTCAGGGAAAAGTCTCTAGAACAATCTTTTTTTCTAATTAATTAATATTAAAACATTGTGGTATGCGAGCTCTATTTCGAAAACATCTAAATTCTCAGAATAATCTGAGAAACATTTTTTCCCGGTTTTGGTTTTAGGTTGTGTTCTCCTTTGAATGTAAACAAATCTGTGGTTATTTGATTAATACGTTAATTGAATTTGTTAGTAGTATTTAGTATGTTTCATATCTTGTGTTATATTGAATTTGTTAGTACTATTTAGTATATTTTATATCTTGTATTATATTAAGTCAGTGGAAACCGCTTTTCAATTTTATATTTTCTCATGCAGGGAAGGATCCATTGAACTTAAAATATCCACATTGCAATTAGGATATGGCACTTCCTTGATTTGAAACAGGTATTCATTAATCCGCACAATCTACCAACACACAGTTTTAGAAATGTCAATGGGGTAAATTAAAATTATTGTTAATTTGATCTCGGATTTTGCTTTGTATTAATTATGAATTAAAATAATTAAAGCTGTTTTTTAAATTTAACCAAATACTAAAGAAACGGTGGTTTTCAAGTTAACCAGCACTGAACCAAACAAAATATATTATAATAATAATCTAAATTTTGTCTACGAAGAGATGGCCACACTAAGTCTGTGGCTTCTTTACAGGTGGGTCCCTTTACAATGCATAGGGAGGGTGGTGGCTAGCCCCTATGCCACAGCTAACCGACAGCGCCCAATACTAACTATTACCGTCAACCTCTGCAAGTTTTGGTGGAAAGGAGAAACCGGGTTAGACCTCGGAGGAAAACTCCTTTTAACAAGCAGGGAGAGAACTTGCAAAACTGCGTAGAAGAATTTGTTCCCAGATTTTACACCAGCAACCACAGCCTGGGATCGAACCCGAGATCATCTTGCTGCGAGGCGAAAGCGCTAACCGATACGCAACCCTACTCATTTTTATTATGAAACATAGAATATCCAGGTCAAATTGGTATAAGTCTATTCTAGTAATTTTTGAAAAAGAAGTAAGCGTAAATTGTTTTATGTAATTGATGTTACATAAGCTGAAAATTTCAATATCTGTACCCTCAACCAGTACATTTTCTCTAGTTCTCTTTCATCTTCCAACTAATTTTTCAATAATACTTGTCTCTAGATTTCATAATGACGCTATTCCACTTTACCGAAATACAATGCCAAATGTAGAGTAGGCTAGGTTAGTTTGGCCATGTTACATTGTTTTTTATTAATATTATCAGAAGTAAGATGAGACTAGAAGTAAAGAGCTCTAGCATTGGTAGTAGATCTTGGCACTAGTGAACAAATTTGAGGATTTTATGGCGCTTCCATCGCGCTTACACTAGAGAGAGAAAAAAATTGGTCGAGTTCCAAAAAATATTTCCTACCCCCTTAAGCCGCGGAACACGGACGCGGGTGCTTGAATCTAGTTCGGCCGTCTACCGCCACGAGCGTCTCACGTTTTTGGAGGGAAAATTCAGAAACCGGTACCAGAGGGCCAACAGTTGGTGTGTTATCAAGAATATTCACTTTGCCAAGTGAAGAATTTGGTTACCTCGATACTTCTATTCTCATATTACTTCTGATATTATTAGTATTAATAGAAATAATATTACGATATTACGTGATTCTGAACACTTAAAAGTAAAATTTCACGATGTCTTATAAATAGAAAAATTGATTACAAATTTTGTCCAATATTTTTGGCGAGTTTAAATATAATATTTCCATCAGTTGAAAATATTATTTTGTGGGCTATTATTATCCACCTAAGCGCAAAACCGTTCCTCTTATTTATAATACATTTTGTGATTTGTTGGAAAATAATAATTAAAAATTGCAAACCTTCTAGAAACTTTTAAAGATACGTTTCCGCTTTAAAGGCATCTATTTGTAAATACCAGCAAATCGTAACCGTAATCTGTAACACAAGGTGACATTTAATAGAATCGCTCGAAACAAAGCTGCTGTTTACTGTTAGGAATGAAATATTCAAGAATAATTTCAAGAGCACGAGGAAATGGAAAAATGAACCTGTGACGTTTCCTTCAAAGCCGCTTTAACGCGATCCTATAATTTATCAAACGCCGTCAGTCTAGACCCCTTGACGTAACATCCGTGCAATTGAACTTTCGAGTAAAGCCCTGGTCACACATTCGGTATTTTGTGAGCCCCTAGAAACATTTTGCCGAGCAGCGAGTAGTGGAGAACTGGAAATGATAACTCTGTGCAAATCCTCGAAACTTATACGAAATTACTAAATCTACAAAGAATTTATATTAAAATTATAGAAGTCCCTTTCAAATTGGAAATTAAATATAGGAATGTGTTTCAAGAAGTTTGTTCTAATTTTAAATTGCAAAACATGTGTGACTAAAACTGAAGGCATTTACCCAGTGCAGCACTTGACACAACTGAAATTCAATTAAAACTGCACGGAAAAAGCAAATAACCAAAACAATCTAGAAAAATTAGGAAAGCCATCGGAAATATGGGAAAACTTTTAATTATAGGTAATATCTTCATCCTGATCTTCGGTGTGAGCCTTTTCTCATCCTCGGTTACTGAATCTATGGTACCGTCGAGTCAAAGTGAAATAATATGGCTCCTGAAGTTTCAATGATCGACCAAGTTCAATTAGTAGTTGCCGTCTGTTCTTGGTAGAGCTGATATCACGACGAATATCACGGTAAAATTATTTTTAACAGTTACTGAGATTTGAAGGCTTGATTGACTGTTTTTTGAATGATTTAAAACGCTATTGAACCAAATTTGCTAAAAAGAACTTATTTTAAAACGTGTTTTTAAGTATATTTCGTCATAGGTTTAAAAGAAATGTTGAATTTTTGGATTTGAAGGATTGTATTCATATAAACTATATTCAATTTGTAAATTATTTGCATTATTTTATGATATTTCCCTTAACTTGATAAGAAACTTTAAAAAGCATTGCAAAAGATTCGATAAACAAAATTTAGAACGTGTTTGAACATTTAAAATTTTTATCCGTTGATATCTTTACATGAAAATAACTCGGTTTAAAACGTCTGGTCAAGTATTATTCGGAATTTGTGTACCTAGAAATGGTTTAGATAAATTTTTTAAATTGTAAAGAATTAGCTAACACTTTCTAAAATAAATTTTACTGCAGTTGCAAATTAATTGCATTATTATTACGGTTATTACACTAATTTTGCAATAAAAATTTTAAAAACAACCAAAAAAGTTTAATTCAATATTTGAATGGTTTTAAACAATTTGAAAATAGCCTAAGATCGAGCAGAAAAAGGCCATGCTCGTAAAACTAGGAATGTGTGGCGCCTGCTTAGAGGATAGAGAGAGGTCGAAACACGTTCGATAAATGGATACCACTCTACCAGCCTGTTCCATAACACAAGATAGAGCTATAGAGCTGGTTGAGCAGTTCCTCATTCTCTCCCCAAGCGAAGTCCATACATTTCTATGTAAGGGCGAGATGGTGACACAAACTCCTTTGAATAGGGTATTTTCTATAGGAGAAAATACTCAGTAATCCCTTATTAAAAGGTCGTAAAAGCCCCCCAGAAAATATATATCTACGAACATACAACATTCCTAAGTCACCCTTTTGAAAACGGGGATTTAATCATCGAAGTCTCTTCTCTTCAGTTGAATTACTCCCCAAATTTCGCTGCGCAATCTGTTCCAAAATAGATGCATTTTTAGCCCTTTTTACATTTAACTTTTGTTTCCTATTAAAAGGATTTCTAAAATGAAATACTGGATATTGGACAAAAACCCCACGACTTTCAAATCGTTATTTCTCAAGAAAATCGGAGCCACGGAGAAATAATAAAAATATTAGCAACTTCCTTATTTCAAAAACGACGTCATGACTATATCGCACATTGTTAAAGGGAGGGTGAAAAAGAAAATCAAGTGTTTTTATCTATTATTCTACTAATTATAAGACCAGTCTGCAAAGTGACTGATGGACTTGCAAACTCGCGAATGAAAGTAGTACAGACATTTATGCTCCTTGGTTTAACCATAGCCCACTCGATCACGCGCATCACGACGCAAGCTAAGCTATAGCTAAATTACCGAGATTTGTTTTAAACGTATCTAGTTTTATGTATTCCCCTATTGCTTCGATAGCCTTACTTAAATCCATATTATACCTTCAAAAACCTTTTAAAACATTACCAGCTACTCTGTCCTGACTACAAACACAAATCGAGGAAGTTCTAGCATACACAAAAGCAGACGACGGTAATCGCGTAACCGCGAATTAACACAAGACCTATTTTAAGGGAGTGAACAGGCCCAGTATAGCTACGCCAATAAAACGGTCAACTACGGCGAAACTCTGATGACTCGCGACTTTTGGCCATTTTCATACTTTTCCTCTCATCCACATTTGCTCTGAATGATTTAAAGTTAAAATTAGCTTGAGATTTCATACACAATTGAAATAAGGACCTCCGACCAGTCGCATAAGACCCCGCCTACCGGGTAACAAAATTTCCGTTGCACGCTCTACATCTCGCGCCACGATTGTCACATCGTGCGCAATTTTTATTGAATCTCGAGCTAAATTTCATAACGTGCCACGAGATTTTTTTTAACAAGAAGGAAGGGCGTTACGTCTTTGGTCGGAAGGGCTTATTTAAAATTATCCATTAAATCTGAACCTAATTTGAATTTAAAAATCATATAGCAAGAGTAAAGAGTTGCTTATTTGCCGACAACAGTGCAATTCAGTGAACCTTTTTCAATGAAAATAAGGGCGCCCATGGAGAAAAATTAAATTAACTTGTACCTGTGAAACAATAAACTGCAGAAATTAACGTCTTATCTTATTCAGTATACTATGATATATTTGAGAATACTTTCTGCAACATTGGCACGCATTTAAAGTTTTAAGAACAATTCCATGCAGCTAAGCTAGGTAAGATAAATCACCCAAATAATGGCCTGAAGTAAAGTTGTAACGACGCAAGCTGCTTCGCAATATAAAGAAATTCCCCTCAAATACAGTTATGGTTGCCTATATAGAAACGTATCCAAGCTATACAGCGCTTCCCGGTGTGTTTTAATGATCTGGAAACCGGTAAGAGTTTTGCGTCTATGTAGTCACTAAAAACTACATAGTCTTCGGGCCTACGTGACGTTCGTGTATGAAATTATTTCGTTTTAACATTTTTTAAACAATCCATAAAACTATGCTTACTTATTTTACTTTTGAATAATAGGACATTGTGAAAGGAATAGTGACGTTGTTTAAAAATTAGCTCAAATCTAAAGAAAACCTTACTTTTTGAGAGTTCAAACTCCTCTGATTCCAAAAATATACTCGATCAATATTTAAATATGAGGGAAAAACACTTTGAAAACTTGAAATTTGGGGGGCAAAAACAAATTTGCGGAGAGTTTTGGAGGGTTTTTCTCCTAGATACGTCACTCACGGCATCTCGCGGAAAAGCCAAGCGGGAGCGCCCGAGACTCCCGAGAAAATTTCTGCTTTCTACGTCATCAAAGGAAACAAAATTTTAACTAGGCATTTTCCAACTACAATAATTTGATTGGAGTTTTATAAATTACTACGAAACCAAATAAAGAAGTAAACATTTCATAATAAACTAGATTTTTTAAATATGTTTTTCGCATTTTAAGCTTGTGGATGACGAAAATTGTGTCACTAACACTTTAACAGGCTTAATAATTAGGGATCCGCGGAGCCAATATTTAGGAACTCAATCAAACCACTTCTTAAACCTTTATTTTCGTAGTGTTATAGTGATGTCAAACATTGCTAACAGGCTTAAAGTGTAACAGATTTTTTGAGAAAAGCTAATTCTTATATTTTTAAAATTTAAAATTTATAAAATTCCTGCTAGCGGTTTTTGAACTAAACGGAAATGAAAACGAAAAGAAAAAAAAATTTGTCCACTTTTGACAACTCATATACGTGGCGATTCTACTCTGACTTCACGCTTACTAGGTCCGTTATTGGCTGCTTGTGTGCATTGTTTTATTATAGCTTGGCATGTATGATCCAACCCCTTACCGCTCCTACCACACTAGGAAAAAAATTTCTAGACCTATTCTACTACACACTACTTTATAAGGCTTGGCAAAGTTATTAGTGAACTAGCAGCAACACTCGGAAATACTATTAAACTATCAGAGAGAGTTTTCTCTCATACTGCTGTAAAAATTTAGGAAAAACTACCAGCCATAATACTATAAAGCCCCTGAGCTAAGATGTTATATCAGAGATATCATTTTCAATTTGTTTTTAAGCACTATTTTAACGGGTTTTTGAAATTAAATTTTAATTCTTTGTACGTCGAATTCCTAGAAAAAAGTCTACTTTCCTGAAAGATTTCATTAAACGTTTTCAGTAATAAACATTGAAATAATTTATATAGAAAGGCAAAACTATTTACTGATTAAGGGTCCGCTGACCCAGTCTTGATCGAAAACCTTTAGTGATGTGAACCATGCAGTTTATTCAAAATCGGTAACAAATTGTAAATTTGTATAAAGAAAATAAAAAGAAACTACTTTCTCATTAGAACAATAGTGGTAAGCGTTACATTGTCGCAATGGATTTGCGTCTGTCTCCGAGTTCAAGACACGGTGGTGGAAAATTCTTTAACAATGGAAGTAACTATTACTGTTATAAAGACGATTTTGCAAGCTAAGTGAAACTAATAGACAAATTAATCTGGACCTTTCTTATTATAATTATAATTGTACATTGGTAGCAAAAGGAAAAATATGTTAGATATCGCAGAAACTCTGTGGCCGCTTAGCTACTCCGAAGCATTTGCTTATGCGCTATTATCGTGGAGATTTGAAAAATCTATTCCGTTAGTGTTTGAGCAGATTTAATCCGTACGAGGCGGAAGACTTTTCCGGGGGGTTAGTTCAACTTACAAAGTATTAAGCGAGCAAAAGGGGAAACTGTTTAAATAACGTAATGACAATGTAGCAAATTGTCCATAAGATTAGAGCCGAGTAATTTCCTCTTTTAATACACCGCATCTAGTAAATGTAGCGGAAACGGTCGGGCTTAGACATTGCGCCCTCGCTCCACCAAAGACTCGGGCGAATTAAAATCCTTTTCGTACCAACCAGATATTTTACATCCGGCAATTCTATCGCAACGTCAAACCCTTTCCTTTCCCTTTTAAAAGAGCTTAATTCTCGCTAAATTCCAAGAGACTTTTATTAGTCATATCGTTTAGACCGAATTTAAATATAAATTGAAGAAGAATGAAATTTCGATAACAATTTGCATTTGTTCACGAAATGCTAAAAGCAAAATATACATCAAAATCCTTCCTTTAGGAATTTTCTATTAACCAACAAATACGCTTATGAATATTTTAATGTGGATGAAATAATAACGAGAAAGGATTATTATTTTAACACAAAAATAATAAGTCATTTTAAGGGTATTTATGTATTTGAATATCTTATTTAGTACGTATTTTGTAAAATCTGATTTAGGTTGGAAATTGTGTGAAAAAGAAGATATCAGTAAATGATTCTTTAGATTACACAAGGTACTTTTTAGTCCTTTGAAGTCTCGGAATGAATAATCCATATTTTTGGAAGATTTCGGCCAATTAAAAAATAAGTAGAACGTGTTTTCAGTGTTCCTGTGCTAGAAATTTAGTTCAGTTTCAATGTTTTGGGAACCTAAATTTTTATCATTGCTGCTATTTGTATTACCCGAACACATCTAAACAAAATAACCAAGGACTGTGGTAATTTGACGCATAAGACTCTAAGACTAGTTGATGTAAAGTTTCAAACGGAGTTTCATAGGGACGTTGTTCGGCGGCCCGCAACATTTAGGCGCCATTAGTGTCATATGACGTGGCATTCTGGTGCCGGCACTTTCAGGCGCCGATAAATTCTAAACATTTTCCTGTAAAATTCGATGCCTGCTCTCAACACAAGTAATGCCCCTGTGCTGTTAATGCAGAGTTCTCTTTGGCACAATAACCCCCGAAGGAATCGTCACCTTACCTATTATAACCAAACATAACTACACCATATTTAACAAAATATATCGCAATCTTACCTAACCTTACCTTTTATTACCAAATACAACCTAACTTAATTTTTTCTATCCTGACTTCCGTTTTTCTTACCCAACCTACCCTTACTCGAATCTTAATCTTATTTATCCAATTTAAACAAAAAAAAAGAAAAAACAAAACCTTACTGGATTTATTCTAAGCCCACCCAAACAAAATATTGCAAGATTTTTATTTAACCGAATTTAATATTATCTAAACAGAGCCATACAAAATTTTAAATGATTTATTCTAACTAACCCTATCTTAACCAATCCTAACCTAATTTATTCTAACTAATTGAAACGTAACCAAACCTTACCAGATTTATTGTAACTAAACCTGGTCTTTCGTAATTTAGTCTAATCTAAGCTTACCTGATTTATCCTAAAGAAAATTAACCCAATCTCACCTGATTTACTCTAATAAAACCGAACCTAACTTTACCTGATTTTTCCTAAATAAACCTTCAGAATTATAACCCCTTTATATGAAAGGAAATAGGGAGGCATGTTTGAATAGGGCAGCGGCATCTAAAGGGCCCTATAGTCGAAACTAGGAAAAAAGGTCACCCCAAATAGTAAGCGCTTCTGCTGCTATGCCTTGGCTACTTCATATCCGCCGTTTCTCTTTTCATCCCGGTAACTGGGCGGCAGGGCTGCAGGTTTTTGTCACTAGGTTTTCAGTTTTTTATGTAAACATTTGTTTAAAATATTAATCTGATAAAACAAATTACAAATAAATGTACAATTAAATGCAATGGATTTAGAATCAGATAGTGATTATCGTTTTGGAAAAAGGGGGAAGGTTGATTTGTAATTATTTACCTTTCAATGTAATCCCAACAAGCTAACTATTACTACAAAGTCCGTGAGAACAATGGTTGCTATTAATTTTTGAAAAAATCTACTTTGAAAGACACGAAAAACCCGTTTACGTTTCGTAGGCCTTGCCGGTACAATTATAACTTCATCGTCCGCATGGGGTGACAAAGCTCTTTGTTCTGCCGTATTAAGTCGCCACATGGCGAGACTATTTGAAAACGCCATGTTTTGCTTGGCTTTCATTTCCTGGGTTATTAATCTGCGATAAACCTTACATTGTTCATTCTAAAAATCGTAACCCAACATTGCCTGAGTTTATTTTAACCTAACCTAACCTCATTTAATCTAGTCTAAACGAAAATAATTTATTCTCAAAACCCTAACCTAATCCTACCCGATTCAAATTTGAACAACAGAGATAAAACTAGACTCATTTGCAAATAAATGGTGTTAAATGTACCTACCTTACGAATTCCTAATTACTGCTGCTATTCATGCGACTTAATGCGTTTTAAATCATAAATTTCACTAAAAATTCCAATGAAATAAAACGGTCGCCTTCTATGGCTCTATTTGTTTCCTTTAATATTTTTTGTACTAGTCCGCCGTATTAATTATATTAATCTTTCACAGGCAGATCTTAAATATCTGTGGATCAAAGTGAGGTTTAAATGAAATTGTGAAGAAATTATCGGCTATAAAATTCCCCGGCATCTAAATGTCCTATTTCATTGTTCAGTGTGATCAGCAAGAATTTTGGATACGGTATATGACCTTGTCTTCTCAATTTGTGCGAGTTTTACAGCTGAAAACATACAGGTGCATTCTAACCGATATTAGATTAAACTGCAGGCTCTACAACGTTTCAATCATTATTAAAATAACTCATAACAGAAGCTTATTAAAAAAGTTATTACAATACTGAAATTATTTTCACAAGCTGTTGCATAAAATTTCTAAAATTTGTTTTTGTGAATATATACATTTATCGATCGTGAAACGAAAAAGTCGAAAACAGAAAACTAGTTATGCAGGTATATAAATTTCGTAACAAGAGGTTGACTCCGAAGGATTATGAGTTCCAAGAAAATTGGAATAGAGAAAAAGCTCCGCCATTATCTCTTTCTCGCTCAGCCAAATAAAACTACGAGCTATTACTTTCTTGGGGGAGGGGGGAATTTAATAATATAAATACGAAAAAAAAATCAAATCCTTGCAGCGGAATGGGGAATCGACCAGAATCTAATCCCGCGAGTCGGCAAAATGTTTAGAAGCAACCGTAGACGGAAAGGATCCACCGCTTTTCTGTGGGCTACTTCTTTGAAGATAGAATAAAAAGGCGAATGCACTCGTTTTAGGATTAAAGGAAGTATTTTCGGGAGATAAATAAGCCTAAGAAAAGGGAATAAAGTTCCCAAGGCTTTAAGAGAAAACTAACCAGTGTTCCAGGAATCGCCATTCAGAAAGAGTTCTTTGTAAGTTTTCTTTATTGCACTCAGTGCAAATCACCAGGCGACCAATGTAAATTACTCTACACATGTATAATTGGCGCGGTTTGTCAACAGTTCAGTTCTTTCTTATTGAATATCGCAACATTAAACTGACGGAAGAACGAAGAAATATGCAATTCACCAGTAGTTATGAATTATCGTAATAATGACCAATTCAGTCTACCACGTAAGGTTTCGACATATCTTTCACCGGATTATAAATAAATGTCACATCACTTAAAGTGATTTTTTTTCAATTTCAAAGAACCATTTTTATATTTGGCTTTGCCATACACTACCAAAATGTTAAGTGAAAATATGATTTTGTTGCTTATGTTAAACAAGGTTTAAAGACTAGACTCTTACAGACGTTGAGATTATTTGTAGGCCAATAGCGACATTTTTAAGGGTAATAAATGTGTCAAATTCGTCTGTGAACGCTAATTGCGACACGAAAATCTGGTAGTACAGTTTGCAAGTCTAGTGACACAGTACTGTATCGTGACGAAGCACCAGTAGCACAACAGAGTCAGGCCGACAAATCGGCTGCCAGTTTGCCCGACTTTCCAAAGACTGGTACGATTTAGTTTTGTCACTTTTGTGGCTAGCCGATGCGACGTCGAAATGTCCTACCCGCGGCCCGCCAAACAGTCGGCCAACTAGTTTTCATTCAATGAAAACAAACCCTTGACCTTCTCTTAACTGTCATGCTGGCCGATGGGAAATATATTAGTTAACCGATTTTATATGCAAGCAAAAGATTTAAATGTCCGATGGGAGTTCTATTAGTTATTCGATTCCATATATGCACGCAAAAAGATAAAGACAGCTGCTTTTATACTAGTTGTAATTCAACTTGCACCGTTAATTTTGTACTATTTAGAATTAACTTATTGCTTAAGAAAAAGCGATTTACAAGTTAAATAAAAGCTTTGTTATTCTAACCAGTATTTCAACTTCAGAGGTATGTTGCAAATGTTTTTCTCTCAGCAATATTGCGTTATTCAGACGAAAAAACAGTTAGTCTTATCTTTTTCTATATATTTAAAACGAAGACAGATGCTTTGGATCTCTTTGAACTAAATTCCAATTTAACTTTTTATTTGAATTATCTGGAAAAAAGTATTAAGAAATTTGAACGGTTGTATAAAATTTTATTAGAAAGAAGAATAATGAGATGGGATTTATAAAGTGTGGAAACAGAGGACGAAGACTTAATGTAAGAAAAAACCGTTTATGATACTGCAATAAGAAATCATTTCAGGAGTAGTTATAATAATTTCTCATCACATTGCATATGGTCCAAACAACAGCATTTTAACAAATTAACAAGGGAATATCGCCTTATTTTAACAGTGTTTTAAAAGAGTGCTTACACCAAGAAACGAGATGCAACAAGAAAACATGTATGTATGTTGTTGATTTTCTTAGGTTCTGTTGAAACAAATATTTTGTTCATTCTTGTTTTTAGCCTGTAATTGTACTATAAATTGGTCATATGTAAAGTGATAATAAATAATTGCTATTCATATAATGAGATACACTTTCTTAAATTCAAAAAAGGTTTTAGGTTTGACATTTTTCATACCGATTATTTTGCCGTTAACAGTTCTGCTACATTTTGCAAATAAGCGTTCTTCTTTATATTTAGGGGTATGAAATTAAAATCCATAGTTAATGGAATGCAACTTGCATTCAAATTTATTTTCGAAAAAAACAACTTAATTTAGAAAAACTGGTCTAGACCATTACGCAATTTTTCTCTAATGTAAAAGTAAAGGTAGCGCTTGCTTTTGTCTTATTACAACTAAATCTGCTTAAAAATTAAAGAAAAAATTATTATTTAAAATAGCAACATAAATGACAATGTGACACGATAAATATAATATTAAATATGTCTGACTCTAAAGGATCGAACAATTTCAGCTACAATTTTATTTCTAGACTTTAAAAATGACCTTACTTATTCGCCAAAGAAATAACTTAATTATGTATTAACGAAAAAATTGCTACATCAATTTTGTACTTGATTCGAACTTTCTCTTGAGACAAAAGAATTACACGGAATCGAGTTTGAAAAACCAATATTTAACCTAAAATATGGTAGGATAAAGCTGTTCGTAATGTATATTATATACAATTCAATCATATTCATTTTAATGTAATTCGTTATTTCTAAACGATCAAATTAAATAGAAAGGTGAAAATGTCAAAATTGGATTCAAACCTACTTTTCGAAATTGAACACTATACATATACATAAAAACCATTATAAATGTCAAAATTAAGTTCTAAAAATCTTCTGCCCAGGTGTTTAAACTAAATATGATTTTCACCTAAGTCTTTCATGATCATCTCCCTCTCCCTGTAACATTTTTATTTTTAACCTCTTCGAGTGTCGATGACGTCACGGAGAGGTATTACACTGGACGTGTCTGTGGGTGTGTCTGTCACCGCGTTCGCAGATGGCAAATCGGAGCAAACGCGTTAGCAGAAAGCAATTTTGGCTTCTACTCCCATCGTTAGTATTATGACGTACGCGATGATCGGCATGGATTACGACAAACGTCTAGCATCCCTATGGCAAGGATTCCACCAAAGGTTCACGTAATTGCGTGTTTGCTAATCATTTATTGTGAATCAATCGCCATATATACCCTAAATTTCCAAAAATTGTTGAAGAGACAAACGCTTGAATTCAAACGTCAGTAATAGCTATGTTTAAAATTATTTTAAGAATAAAATTTCTTAAAACTATTTACCTAAAATTAAGGTAAATTAATGACGATTAAAATAGTTAATATAAATTATATATATTTATAGAATTATTTAAGAAAACCTCTTAATTGCGTCTCGACTCGGAGAGATTTATTTTGGTTTCCCAACTAGTTTTATTTTTTCCTTCATCTCGCCACACTGCAGGTTAAGCAATTTGTGAACAGTCCCTATACGCCTAATTTGAAAAGCTTTATATTTTCTTGAAGCTATGAAATGCACTAAATGTTCAAGATGAGTTGCTTTCTCCAGCAGTAAAAACTCTTCGCTTCATCCACGCGTGTTGGGAAAGGATAAACGCCTAACCCATAAATACCATAAAACCCGGAAAAGAAAAAGAGGAAAAGAAAACGGTTTGGCCTAATTGTACGAAATGGACGCTACTGTGATAAAACGAAGATAAAACTACTCGCAATCGTTCTCTAAGCCCAAAGCTATCTTTATTTATTTATCCTTTCTCGGAGCTCTACTAAACAGTCTCACGATAAGAAGAGGTGTTCTATACTCTATCGTAAATATCCCTAAATTCTAAAAAGCTGGGAATATTCTTGGCTATAAAAATTTGCTCCACATTTTGAATGCGTCACAAAAAACATACTTCCAATTTTATTGAATTCCTTTGTTTCGTAGGCAAGTATAAAAGATGAGCTGTTTCTCGCAGCTGCTTTATTGCTTTTCCCTAAAAACTGTATCACCAATTTTTTTTTCGCCTTAAAATTCCAATTTTATTTTGTTACATTTTTTGGGGTCTATTTTGTTCTTGCCTCAGCATGGCCTTCGAATATTGCCACAAGATCAGATTTTAATGAAGATAAGAGTTGAAGTAGATCGGTTTTCGTTATAGTCGTGAAAATGATACAATATTACTTAGTTTTTTGGCAAAAATTTCTAATTCCGAAAAATTCTTAGAGTAGGACTCAATTCATTGATCAAGCGTTTTTCAATTTCTTCAACAGTAAAAGAGTAATTTTGATTTTGAATCAAATAACCCTTAAATTTGTCATTGAGATGATTCGGTCGCTTATCTTTCAAGTGTTTTCCAAATCGATTTCATCATTTGGTAATCCAGTTACGTTTAATCAAATCTAACTTTTTCACCTTTCCGTCCAAATTTTACAGCTCCCGCTAAGTCCCTAAAAGTCTCCAAAGTTCCATTGTTCCTACAGGGTTCTTAATCAACTATAAAATCGGTATTTGGTGAAGAAAATCATTTACTTAGTAGTTGGTTAAGATCAGAATAACTGCAAAGTAGTAAAAAAAAGTAAGAAAACAAAATTGGCAGTAAAAAAGTCGTAGATGAATCGCGATTTGTTGAAAATATGGTAAAATCTTGTGATAAATTTCATTCGACATGGAAAGTGCCACGAGCAAATCAAATTGGTGCATATCAACTTGTATTCTAAAGGTTATCCGTATTATTTCACGAGGGAACAAAGCGTTCGAATGAAACTCAAATATCAGACAATCATTCGTTTTGTAATGATAAAAAATTCAGTTTGGATTATACCTCGACTTGCTAGGTTTCCAAGTAAATATAAATATTTATTTTCAGATACCGCTATTAACTTTGACTAACCGCAGAAATTATCAAAACGCTATTATTTCACGGAAAATTACAACTGTGTAAAAACTGTTAATATTCTTTAACTTAACTCTAGAATTTTCCTTCCATATTAAACGATTACAACTCTACGTGTTTAAGCGTAGAATTTAAACGTGAAATGTGGTAGCTAGCTTGAATAAAATAGTACATTTACCAGCTTGATATATGGGCGTCAAGTCTAAGTGGAAAATTTTAAATTATCCGTATAAAGTGCGTCGCGTACGCTTCTGGACACGCAACTCGACTACGTCAATATTCCGCAGGCCGCGAATATGTAAGAATATAAAGTTAATAGTGAAACGCTTATCGCGACAACAAACATAACAGTATAAAATGAAATTGGACCATTTGACCTACTTTTCAAAAACGTTATTTCCGAGTTTTCTTTTTCATATTTATTTTTTAGCATCACACGATAAAGTTGTGAAGAATGAAAGACAACCAAATGAAAGTTGCCTTATACGCGAAAATCTTTTTAACCGAGGAACATTTAAACTAGCGAGAAACCAGAAGTAAGATGAGACTAGAAGTAAAGAGCTCTAGCATTGGTAGTAGGTCCTGGCACTAGTGAACAAATTTGAGGATTTTATGCCGCTTTCATCGCGCCTACACTAGGGAGAGAAAAATTGGTCGAGTTCCAAAAAAATTTCCTACCCCCTTCCCCTCAACCTAAAGCCGCGGAACACGGACGCGGGTGCTTGAATCTAGTTCGGCCGTCTACCACCGCGAGCGTCTCACGTTTTGGAGAGAAAACTCAGAAACCCCTACCAGAGGGCCAACCGTTGGTGTGTTATCAAGAATATTCACTTTCGCCAAGTGAAGAATTTGGTTAGCTCAGTACATCTAGTCTCATCTTACTTCTGGAGAAACGTATTATAACGCTCATAACTTGTCCTAATACCAGAAGTATGTGACTTCTCTCCTGGAAAGTGTAAACTTCAATGTTTTATTTAATACCCAATTCGCCAAAATTAACCACGAAATTATGCGAAAATTTCCATCTCAAGTTCGAAGTGCTCATGTTCCTTAAAAATCCGACCAATGGGAGGATATAATTCAAGGCCTCCCAGAATGCTACCAACTTTGGAAATCTTGTAGTTCCATGTAAAGAGAGCTTTCGGCGCACACGAATGATATCCTAAACCAGCACACTTTTGATAACGTTATTGAATCTTTTATGACTCGCTAACTTAAGTCATAAATCAGGACTGAAAGAGTGCAAATGTTTCCATCTTAAAACTCGAAAAGTGCTGTAGTTGGCACTGTAGCTAGATATTATGTAAAAGCTGGTAAACAAAGATCATGATGGTTTTATACTTCTCAGGATATAATGTGTTAATTTCTGTTATAACAAGCACATCCTCAAGGGCCTTTATTGCTTTTGAAGAGCACAATCCTTCAGGAAAAACTAGATCGTGATTTACTTTTATTTCGTCTGGAGAAAAGGAGAAGAAATGAACGAAGTAGGTCTATAAAGAAAAATATTTACCGTCTCACAACTCAAATTATAATTTAATTATCTTTAATCGGTAATCTAGTTTAATTATCTTTAATCGGTAATCTAGTTTAATTATCTTTAATCGGTAATCTAGTTTAATTATCTTTAATCGGTAATCTAGTTTAATTATCTTTAATCGGTAGTCTAGTTTAATTATCTTTAATCGGTAATCTAGTTTAATTATCTTTAATCGGTAATCTAGTTTAATTATCTTTAATCGGTAATCTAGTTTAATTATCTTTAATCGGTAATCTAGTTTAACTATCTTTAATCGGTAATCTAGTTTAATTATTTTTTATCGGTAATCTAGTTTAATTAGTTTTTATCGGTAATTTAGTTTAATTATCATTAATTGGTAATCTAGTTTAGTTATCTTTTATCGGTAATCTAGTTTAATTATCTTTTATCGGTAATCTAGTTTAATTATCTTTTATCGGTAATCTAGTTTATCTTTAATCGATAATCTAATTTATCTTTAATCGATAAACTAATTTAATTATCTTTAATCGATAATCTAGTTTAATTATTTTTAATTGATAATCTAGTTTAATTATTTTTAATTGATAATCTAGTTGAATTATTTTTAATTGATAATCTAATTTAATTAGATTTAATCGATAATCTAGTTTAATTATTTTAATTGACAATCTAGTTTAATTATCTTTAAAGTCGCTTATATCCGAAGTAAAAGGACAGAAGTTTAAGAGTCGGTTTCTACACTACTGAACCCGTAATAAAAAGTCGCATAATCCACAGTTTCAGACTAAACCACGTAGGGTAGAGTTTGTAATTAAAACTATTAAAAACTATACTTAAACTTAATTGTTATAAATGAAAAAAAATAGGCGCCAATTACCAATATGAGGCATTTATTTAACACCGTTTTGAAATCTAACAATTCTATTGTGTTATTTTTGTAAGGGTAGGAAAAAATGGGAAAGTTAAGAAAATTTGAAATCTCATTTCTATCTACATTTTTCACTTTTGCGTCAAAATCTGTCACTACTTTTATGGAAATGAAAACCACCGTTAGCAACTTAATTTTCCATAAAGTGTTGGAAGGATCTCGTTGGAATTTTAATTACATATTAAGATTAAGAGCCTGGATTATAGTTCAGTGGTATTTTTCAAAACAGTAAACATAATACGAAAAATGTTACATCCAATAAAAATTCATCCTAATACATTAAAGCCAGTATGACAATTTCAGACCTGAAGAGGGTCAATAAAAATTCCTTCAAATAGAATTTAAAAATTTCCACTCAACAAAAAGGGCAAGAAAAATTGTATTTCAAGTATCAATCATAGTTAAAACACAACAAAGGGTTCGAGAAATTGTCCAAATATTAATTACACAATTTCGAAGCCACAAGAAGGTCAAGAAATTATCCTTAAATTTCAACTATACAATTTCCACGCCACAAATAAGGGCCAAGAAAGTGTCATACAAGTTTCGAATATTCGAAACATTTACCTTACTGACACGTAAAAAATGCGATCCGTATGATTATAAATGCATTCCGAATCAGGACACAAAGCTACTGATTTCACGCTTTATGAAGTATTTTCTAAGGTATTTACCGCTCTCTTATATATTTGAAAAAAAAAAGCTTCTTATAACGCTTGAATAATTCACTATTGCAATATGTGCATATTCAGACAAACAAGTGGCTATTGTTAGTACACCGGACTCGGAGAGGTAATATTTAGGTTTCCCAACTTTTCATATGTTGTTCTGTTTTTTGGTGATTTTCTTGTTGCCGCTTTCAAAGAATTAACGATGACCTACCGATTAAACATCCAAAGATAATTTGTAAAATATATTTTGAACGCTACGCTTTCAAGGGGGTTTGATTTGTCGGGAACCATTATCATAATGAACATGTGGGATAAAATTTTCCAATTTTTACATTAACGAAACTGCTAAAATACACTTAGTAACCATTAATTCCTTCAGAGTTAATTATGGTCTGTTTACGTGTTAAATGTATGGAAAATTGTTAGTCATGAATTATTACATACTCACATGACTTGTACCACGTTTGCCTTTTCGAGTAAACGTTCTTCTAAAATGTCTTGACCAGTAGATTAGCAAAATCTTGCTAAACAAAAATCGTACCTATTATAAGAAACTTGCCACCCACTTAGTCGTTCGATGGAACGCATCCATCTTTCCCATGCCACAATGGCTAAATGCTTAAATGCAACGAGCCATGAAGTAAAAATGGAGTATGGTAAATCGAAACCGGTATTTTAGTTCAAGGCTTTCGGGTTCTTAAATTGAGATACCAATCACTAAGCGCTGAAATCATGTCTGCTATCTCCACTTTAAAGCGTGCGAACGCTTACAAGTTTATCCAGAAGTGAGATGAGACTAGAAGTACTGAGCTAACCATATTCTCCACTTGGCGAAAGTGAATATTCTTGATAACACACGAACGGTTGGCCCTCTGGTGGCGGTTTCAGAATTTCCCTCCAAAAAGTGAGACGCTCGCGGTGGTAGACGGCCGAACTAGATATAAGCAACGCGGCTTAGGTTGAGGGGAAGGGGGTAGGAAATATTTTTGGAACTCGACCAATTTTTTTCTCTCTATTGTAGAAGCAATGGAAGCGGCATAAAATCCTCAAATCTGTTAACTAGTGCCAGGATCTACTACCAATGCTAGAGCTCTTTACTTCTAGTCTAACGTATATTTTTTTAAGCGGGATATTTTGGCATTAAGTCTTGTCGGGCTTTACTTTAGTATGATATTTTCATAGTTAAGGTGAATTAATTCACCTATAGGGTAAGCTCAAACATTTGTGCGTCGTTTTCGGTACGTAATTTTATGATTGTGTATCGTTAAATTATACCAAAATCTGTTGGAAGCTTCGTCTAATGACAATTTTATAAAATCGTACTGAAAGTTTGTCATTAAACAAAATTTTAAGAGCTTGTATATTCTGTTTTTCAAAATCAGAGCAAACCTTTTGATGGTTAGCGAACAATAGAATATCAAACTATATTCTATATAGACTTGAATCTCACACTAAGTTAAAACTAATACTGCAAAAAGTGCGGTCAAAAGTAGGAAAAGAGACTAGAAGTAATGAGCTCTAGCATTGGTAATAGATCCTGGCACTAGTGAACAAATTTGAGGATTTTATGCCGCTTCTATCGCGCCTACACTAGAGAGAAGCAATTGGTCGAGTTCCAAAAAAATTACCTATCCCCTTCCCCTCAACCTAATGCGGCGGAACACGTGCGCGGGTGCTTGAATCTAGTTCGGCCGTCTAACGCCGCCAGCGTCTCTCGTTTTGGAGGGAAAATTAAGAAACCGCTACCAGAGGGCCAACCGTTGGTGTGTTATCAAGAATATTCACTTTCGCCAAGTGAAAAATTCGGTTACCTCGAAACTATTAGTCTCTTATCCTACTTCTGGTGCGGTTTAGGCCATTTCATTCAATACAACATTATGTAAATAAATGAGATATTTATTTAATTTCTAACCATCTATGGTAAAATTACGATCACATGCAAGACTATAACACTAATTAATAATAATGGTTAAAACGTATTAAGATAATCTACTTGAGTTTTAATGTTCAACGATAATTATAGAGGATCTATGGTTTTTGTATATTCTCATACCATGACAAAAATTTCCAGTCTGTTTAGTGTAATATTTCCAAGTCTTCTGGATTATGTTTATTTTTCCTGAATTTTGTTTAATGTAAACTTATGATAACGTCAGAAAACCATTAACCTTTCGATATTGGACAATTTTTGTACAAAAGAGACGATCGCGAACAGCGTAGGTCATTCTGACGAAATATGGAGAACATACCTTTTGCATTCTTAACGTCTTGGGTATAGTCTCTTCAATGTTTCGCTTGGCAAATTTCATTGGCTTGGTTGAAAACAACCTTATAATTTTAAAAATATTTTTACAAAGACAGAAAAAGCTAACATTTCTGAAATCTGCAATAGAAGGAAATATCTTTTCGGTCAAGCACTTTTAACACTGCCATAAATTATCCAATATAATTTTCAGCTAAGAAACTTGCTTAACGAAACTAACGGCACGAAATTACTTTGAAATTAGAGTTAAAAATATTTTCTTTGTAGACTAATTTAGGAGAATTACGAGCGTTAAGCAGAGGAAAGTCTAGCCTTTCAAAACAAATTTATGATTTAGATGCTCAATTACTTTGGTCAATGTTTTACGATTTACATCAATGGAAAGAAAAGTTTAATTTCACGTAAGAATTTTCTTATATTTAAATATAAATGACTGTAAACTATAATACAGTGTTTTTACAGAAGAATAAAAAATCACGGAGGAAGGCTGTTTGTTAGAGACGAATATTTTAAAAAGGTTTGATATTTAAACAAGTTGGGAAACCAAAATTAACCTCTCCAAGTCCAGAGATTTTTTTAAACAATATAAGTGATATTATTTATTTTGATCGTCAGTAGTTTAACATAATTCAAGTTAAGTCGTTTAAGAGACATTGTTCCTAAAATCATTCTAAACATAGCTATTGTTGACGTTTGAAATCTAGCATATGGCTCTTTAACAATTTTTGGGAATTTAGTGTATATAAGGCGATTGATTACCTAAAAACTCAATCCAGGTACACTTATACTTTTGATAAGTGGCAAGACGACTAATAGATAAGGAGTAATGCACAATTAAAGATGTTTTTCGCAATAGCGTTCTGCCTGGTACGGCTATCAGCTACACAATGACGCGTTTAGTACCAGGTATGCTGGGCACTGCCATCACCCACACAATAGTTTTAATATCAGAGTATATTTCAACGAGTAAACAAGAGTATATTAAATTACTTTTGAGACCATGACTTAAGATTTAATAGAAAATGTACCTCTAAATATTTTGCATTTTTAAAATGGTTTTTCGGCGTCGGGATCTTTTTTGTCGAGATATTTTCCGTCAAAATTTATAACCTGCCTGGATGTTTGCTGCCGAGATTTTTTGAATCGGGATTATGTCCATGAATCGTAAAAACGGCCATCGCCAAAGGGGAATTTAGTACTGCATGTGAGAACTACCTTCGTTAAAGAGGGCTAATCGAAGTGTCGGTCATTCATGAAATCCCGTACGCTACCCGCGAAATCCATCTTGAGAAATCTGAAATCAATGCTGATTTCGAAATCCCATAAAAGATCAAAAATCAGAAACGAAATCACAAAATCCGTAAAGAAATCATAAAACCAGTAAATAAATCACGAAATCAACAAAGAAATAACGAAATCAGAAGCAAAATCTCAAAATCCGACGAAATCACGGGTAAAAACCTCAAAATCCAATGAAATCAAGAGAAACATCGCAAAATCAGTCGAAATCACGGTAAAAATAGCAAAATCCGACGGAATCACGGGAAAAATCTCAAAATTTGATGAAATAAATTGGATTTTATCGAATTTTGAAATTGGATTTTATCGAATTTTGAAATCAAACCAAGTCCGACGAAATCAAATTGTATTTCGAAACCCCGTACACTTTTTCCAAAACGTCCGACCCCTCGGGGCTAGTACTCAAGGCGGAAACTTCCTGTGAATATTGCTAAATAAATATAGCAGTATTCGCTAATAATACTGCGTAATGGTGAATAATCGAAATGTTATTTGAACAGTAAACAATAGGCAAACGTAAATACTCGATATTTCAATTTTGTGTCATGAGTAGTCAAATGTAGCTATTCATAGCATTTTCTACACCGCCGCTTAAGCTATTCAGCCTTGGAAAAATATTACAATTTTTACTACAATCTTAGTAAAAAATATTTGCCGTTAATGATCCAATATTTTTTACACTTTTAGTTTAACATGAGCGTAATTGAACCAAAAAGATTCCAAATGCCTGCAACGATAGGTTCCGCGAGATATACGCCTGGATTTCTCTACTCGAGTATAAGGTTTCTGGTTGGACCACCCGACATGCGCAATGATTCTATGTGGAAAGGACTCGCCGCTGTGGGTATGGTGGTGCGTATATTCTAGAGTTTCTATTAATATTAGACATGGCCGATACCCGGCTTAACTCGATACCGATCGATACCGGTACAAACAGGAACCGATACCGATATTTACTCACTATGTTCCAAAAACCCGATACTTCAACCGATACCGATATTTACTCACTATGTTCCAAAAACCCGATACATCAACCGATACCGATATTTACTCACTATGTTCCAAACACCCGATACTTCAACCGATACCGATATTTACTCTCTATGTTCCAAAAACCCGATACTTCAACAGATACCGATGTTTACTCACTATGTTCCAAACACCCGATACTTCAACCGATACCGATATTTACTCTCTATGTTCCAAAAACCCGATACTTCAACTGATACCGATATTTACTCACTATGTTCCAAAAACCCGATACTTCAACTGATACCGATATTTACTCACTATGTTCCAAAAACCCGATACTTCAACCGATACCGATATTTACTCACTTTGTTCCATAAACCCGATACTTCAACCGATACCGATATTTCTATTTGGACAGTGCCCTTTACATATGTATTAAAAATACTAGGAAATAATTTAAAGAGCAATTTCATGAATTATACTACTGAACACAATGTTCAGAGGTATTTCCAAAATAATATCATGGCTTGTCTTTTTTAACAAGTATATGCTGAGAGGCTATACTTCTAGTAACTCTTAGTGATTTATCATTGAAGTATTGAAAGCAAAAAATAAAAATCGTTAAATCTAAAGCAAATTTGCGAAACTAACTTTTAGTTTTTTGTCATTTCAAAATAAGGTGATATAAATTTTTTATTTTTATCAACAGTTTTATAGCTATTTTTGCTTATTAGTTACTTTTTACATAAATGAGAAATCACCACGATTGACATTAACAAAAATGAGATATTATCACCATCAATATATTACTGGAAGAACTAAAAATGTCATGTAACGCCATTTAACGGATTTTTAACGAGTATCGGTTTAGTATTGAACCAACCTATCCGATACTATCGGGAAACCCCGAGTATGAGTGCCGATACCGATAAAAAGTAAAATATAAGTGTAGAAAATGAATTGCCTGAAGTAACAGATAATAAACATTTTAGTTTTAAAGACATGGTTATAAAACACATTTTATTGAAAAAATTTCTTATCTTAGCTTTTTCGCCAAAAATTCCTTTAGAAAAATATTTTAATATGAAATTTGTGCATACTTTTAAAATTACTACGCGTAACGATTTAGGCACATAAAGTATGCATTTTATTTATTAAAAATTTACTGTTAGGCATAAGTATTCGTCTTCCAAGGGAGAATAAAATGGACTGAAAATCGTTGATAGGAGATAAAATAAAATTAGTATGAAAACTTAGCCGAACTTGTTCTTTAAATGTAAAGTTTTCGAAATTTAAAAATTTTACGTTCACGATCAACCTATAGATTTTTTCACCCTCATAACTTTATCACAATCAAATGGCCTATTTCATTTGTCACTTGGCAATTATTTCAATTTTAAAATAACGAAATTCAAATTCATCAAGCTTAATTTTTAAGCAAAACGAGTACTTGAAAGTACTAAAAGCAAATGTTTGTCGAAATTGAACACTAGTATCAGGAGAAAATTTAGAGAAGAGTTTACTGCTCCTGAATTCGCAGGCTGCGCCTCGTTTGAGGGGTTACATTTTTACCGTCGAGACTCTCCCCCTCCCATAACTGCCTCCTCACAGCTTTTGAGATGGAAAAATAGTTCCGGCAAAATCGAGGTGCTACAAGTCCTTCCAAAAGTCCTTGGATTTCATCGGTAGAAGTTCCAATATCTCGCTCAATATTGTCCTCAAATGCATTTATTTATCGATTGTGGTACTAATAGCCCAAATACTTCTATTTGAGCATTATATACCTTTATACCTTTCGTTAAGCCTTGAAGAAAAAAATTCACTATGTAACCTGATATTTGAACATTGGCTTCTACACAATGCTTTTATTCTTTAACGACAATGTAGTTAAATTTGAAACTTAAAACAAAACATTATCCAAGTAACGAGACGAAAGTCAGTCAGAAGCATAAGAGACGGCGAAAGAGTAGCGGCTCTGTTTCTTATAATTTTTTAAAACACATTCTTAGCCTGTTGCACAAACAGATATCATAGATGTTATAGACTTGTACACAGACAGATGTCACAGTCGTCATAACCTTGTGCACAAAGCGATGTCATAGAATTGTTCACAAAGAGATGTCATAGAATTGTTCACAAAGAGATATCATAGAATTGTTCGCAAAGATGTCATTGAATTGTTCACAAAGAGATGTCATTGAATTGTTCACAAAGAGATGTCATTGAATTGTTCACAAAGAGATGTCATTGAATTGTTCACAAAGAGATGTCATTGAATTGTTCACAAAGAGATGTCATTGAATTGTTCACAAAGAGATGTCATTGAATTGTTCACAAAGAGATGTCATTGAATTGTTCACAAAGAGATGTCACAGTCTTCATAGACTTGTGCACAGACAGATGTCACAGTTATCATAGACTTGTGCACAGACAGATGTCACAGTTATCATAGACTTGTGCACAGACAGATGTCACAGTTATCATAGACTTGTGCACAGACAGATGTCACAGTTATCATAGACTTGTGCAAAAAGATTTGTCATATAATTGTAATTGTTCACAAAGAGATTTGTCATATAATTGTAATTGTTCACAAAGAGATTTGTCATATAATTGTTCACAAAGAGATTTGTCATATAATTGTTCACAAAGAGATTTGTCATATAATTGTTCACAAAGAGATGTCATTGAATTGTTCACAAAGAGATGTCATAGAATTTTTCACAAAGAGATGTCATAGAATTTTTCACAAAGACATGTCATAGACTTGTGCAAAAGGCTAGTTTAGATCGCGTTGACAACTTCTAGTTAAATATGGCAGATCGAGCTATTACAGCTCCCTCATAATTTTGTTGTTTTTAATATTTTCATGCGCTTGGAGACTTCAATAGCCTGCATCGTCACCGTGATACTAGCATCCATGTTTTTCATCTTCAACCATTCTTTGGAAAGAAATATGATATTGGTCAAAAGGAAACGAAACCCGCTATATTTCCTATATGAATTAGCTAGCAGCCTCCTTAAATGTGGTAAATGACTTGAATCAGAAATTTATGAGATCAAATAAAGACTTGAGCTTCTCGTGTAACCTTCTCAGGAATTGGATTCTTACCAGTGACTCAAGGCGGAAAAATCTTCTTCGTATTCTGGCTGTGTTTCGCTTTCCTCTTGTCGTGCGCCTATCAGTCCATATTGAAAGCAACATTTTCTACTCATGTCCCAAAATATATTTCTACTTTCTTCGATTTTGAAGTTTTTCCAGGTCTTGAAGTTTTGCTTAGTTCCAATAGTCTTGGCCACATATTTTTTTACACGGTAAAATATTAAATGACGTTCATGTTCTCAAGATATAATCCAATATTTGATTATTATCTCAAATTAATTTTTAAAAGCGATGCCTAGAATACTTACCAATTTGCGGGAAAAGGTTTATATATAGCATATTTTTAAATATTAATGCATTACGAGACGGAAAAGAAGCGAATAAGATCTTGAACAAAATTATGACACGGAAATTTGCCTATCTCGATTTGGAACTTACCTTGATAGAATCACTACAGAAACTAAGGCGTAGAGGAGCAAAACCAGACGCTGAACAAATCTTCTTTTCTAACTATGACTATATAACACATTATTTCACATTTCGGATGTCCAAGGAAACTGCTGAACCAATTAGGGAACTCCTTAACTACAGGTACATTTTTTACTTATTTATAATTCGTCTACTCCGTAATGTACACCTTTCAAATTTTGCACACTTCTCTCTATACAGAAGTCTTACATTTCACGAGACCGCTGGTCACCATTTTTGGTATCTTAACCAGACGCACATGGGTGATGGAAAATTCATCGGAACTATCACGAAAGCGGTCTTGGACGCCAATCCCCAAGAGGGATACAGCCCCATTACTATGCAACACTCACTCGCTACCTTTATGGTGTACTTGTGCGGATGCGCTATTTCTCTTATTACACTGGTTTTTGAAATTGCCACCCTTTGCTGCCGTTACTTTGGGTGGCGTAGCGGTTAGCGCTTTCGCCTCGCAGCAAGAGGATCCGGGTTCCATCCCGCAATGTGGCACCGCGTGAAAATCCTGGACCAAATCCTTCTGCGTAGTGCTTGCAAGTTCTCTCCCCACGTGTTAAAAGGAGTTTTCCTCCGCGGTTTAACCCGGTTTCTCCTTTCCATCGAAACTTGCAGATGTTAACGGTAATAGTTAGAATAGGGCGCTGTCGGTTAGCTGTATGGCATAGGGACTAGCCACCACCCTCTCTATGCATTGTAAAGGGACCCACCTATTAAAAAGCCACAGGCTTAGTGTGGAAATCCTTTCATAGACAAAGCTTAGATTATTATTAATCATTCGAAGTAATATCGTGGTTGAAAAAATATTTAAACACAATTTCTTATTTAACAGATATTCAAGCAGTTCTTAGTTAATTCTTTCTCACATGATAAGTGTAGAATTACATTGAAATAAATTAAGCTTTTTTCTTAAAGACTCAAAATATTTATCAGAGTTCAATATTATCTCGAACAAACCTAATCGACAAGAAAATAACAATTCTCATTTGGCATTTTAAAACACTTGAATTAATAACAAGAAAGATCATGCTTCGTAAATGGGCCCAACTATTTAAATTATTATGTTTTTATAAAATTACTAATATTATATATGTACATGTAAAAATCCAAACTAATAAATTTTGATTGTAATACCCTACTTCCCCAGGCTCCTGAAAGTGTGGATTTTTTGAATAATAAAAATTTTAAGTATTTTTTAAAAACGCTTATCTCTATTATATAAAAACGTCTTGGTTTGGACCAAGGCCGAAAAAAAACAAACGATATGTGTGAGGTTTATCAATTGACTGAAGTTTCAGATATTGAAATTTTTTCTAGTTATTTTTATACACTCAATCCTTAATCAATATTTAATTCAATCAACTGATTTTACTGTTAATCGACCTAGTCCCTCTAAATTAATTGAAAAAATTACATATCTACGCTTTTTCAAGAACAATTACATTTTCCGAAAACATTCTATCGTGAAATTAATTTATCATGTTGAGGATACAGTATTGAATATTTGAAATGTTCTACTGGATGTCTAAAAAAAGCAAGCGAACTTTGGCATAACTCGAATGGAAAATGAAAATATTTGATCGTGGATGCCAAACAAGGGTGTTGCGCGAATTTATACATTTAATTTCGTATATCGAAATGCTACATTTCTATTGTCGCCTCTTTGATGGTAAAGTTGCACTGGAACTTCCTTTTCCGTACTTAAGAATTTCTTGGTCATAACTCAGTCTATGGTAATATTGGCTGAGTTATGAAACCACTGGTGATTATAAAATGCCATATATTGGGAAAATAGAGGAAGGGAGGGGGTGTCGGAGTTAAATAGTAATGAATAACTAGTAATGAATGATGTGTTTAACCATATTATTTCCGCGGGAAATGAATATAACAAGTCTGAGAAGTATTTCTGTTTATGTGATCTTTACCCTTTACCACACAGGATAAACTTTGTTGCTTTGTCTTAAGTAGACGACATTCACTCTAAACGACAGTCTTATCAACAACTTAAAACAGATTTAAACTTCTTTTGGTGCAAACTTGAAAATTTGTCAAGCCAGCAACAATTAAAACTATGTCGGTCAAGATGGTCACAAGTTAGTGAGTATCGACACGAAATCCCTTCAAAATAATTAATTTCATGATAAAATGTTTTCGGAAAATGTAATTGTTCTTGAAAAAGCGTAGATATGTAATTTTTTCAATTAATTTAGAGGGACTAGGTCGATTAACAGTAAAATCAGTTGATTGAATTAAATATTGATTAAGGATTGAGTGTATAAAAATAACTAGAAAAAATTTCAATATCTGAAACTTCAGTCAATTGATAAACCTCACACATATCGTTTGTTTTTTCGGCCTTGGTCCAAACCAAGACGTTTTTATATAATATCTGTCGCTTCAGTCTTAATGTAATTAAATTTTGAGTAATTATGTTTTCTTTACCGCTTATTATTATGTCCAATTACGATGGTCAAAACATGTATCTAGCAGGGCCCAAACGTTGCACCTTCCGCGTGTTAGGCGGACGAGATAACCACTACACTACACATACCTGGTAATACTGAGATTCCTAAGAGATCTAGCTTATTATTATGTCCAATCACGATGGTCAAAACATGTATCTACCAGGGCTCGAACCCGAGACCTTCCGCGTGTAAAGCGGACGTGATAACCACTACACACGTAGATACTTGGTTATTTTGAGTTTTCGAAGAGCTCTAGCATTATTATTATGTCCAATCACGATGGTCGAAACAAGTACTTCTGTAATTATCTAAAATTAACATACTTAGACTTAATTGTTTCTGATTAGACTAGCCGATCGCACACCCTGAATACTTAATTGTTAAATTAAGAGTATTCCGAAAAGTAACTTCGCTCTAGTTTTTCAGTTAGAGGTGGTTAAATATCACGAAAAACCCCATGTTAATCTCCATAGGAAAATTGGTAAAAGCATGTGAATTTTGATTTAACGTTACAAAAGAGTATCAAGTCATATCTACAAGGGCCTACCGGCCCTGTAGAATAATTGTTACCATATTCACGGTTCGTCTGCTTCAAAATGTTAGGTATGAGCAAGGATTTAACCAATTAACAACTTTTAATTTAGCTGATGTGTTAGGTTTAAACATAAACCAATCATCAAATTAAAGTGTATGAGTCGTCAAAACTAAGGTAAGTGGTTAAATATCAGAGCGTCAAGTTTATTATCCCTGGCCAAACCTAAAATTTTTAAAAATAGACCATTTTTAATATATTCTATAGTAGAAAACCTTTAAACCTGTTAAAAGAGAAAATTTGATAGCACAAAAACTCCCCAAAGGAAACTGAGCTAAACGACTGAAAGATGTTCCAAAATGTTTTTGAAAAGAACAGTAAACATAACAAAATCTTTACCATATTCAAGTCAAAAAGACTCAATAATCTGTGCCTCTCTAACCGAGCTAGTCAATCTCTTGTTTACATCAAAGCTAAAGTAGGAACATCTACAAAGTAAATGACAAGTTGGGAAACGAAAATAAACCTCTCCGAGTCGCGATGCAATTAGGAGATTTTTCTTAAATAATTAAATAAATATAATTGATATTTATTATTTTAATCGCCATTAATTTACCTTAATTTTGGTTAAATCGTTTTAAAAATTTTTATTCCCAAAATCATTTTAAACATAGCTATTGTTGACGTTTAAATTCAAGCGTAGGGTGGTGGCTTGTAATTCCGAACGCTTCTAATTCCGAACAGTTTTTTTAAATTGATTTTTCTTTTACTTGCGAGGCTTTAGACCGTGAAAAATAGGCTTAAATTATGCCTTGATTCATTGTCTATCCGAAAAACATCATTTCAAATCCATATCTAAAAGTCAGGGAACGATGTGACACGAAATAAAAATGTACCTAATTTGCGAATTTAATTTAATGTCAATTAAAGGGAATGCCGACCCTGATGCCTCCGAAAATAAGGTTTCATTTTCTTCAGATAAATCAGAGGCAAATAAACTCAATTTCAGCCAAAACGTCAAGTTTTCCCCCACAAAATAAGCATTCGTAACGAAATTTTGGCTCAAAATTAAATTAATAAAAGAATATTTATAAAAACCTTTGCGAGCAGCTAATTCCGACCACTCGAAACAACACTCCATTAATCATAAATTATCGACAGTAAAATTAAATTTAACGCTATTAAACGACATGGTTTAACAGATTAGTTATCCTCGATAATACGGCGATACGTTTTCCCGGGCTTTTCAAGCAGACAACTTTAGTTTAACCCGGCTAGCGTAAAGTCCCTGTTTCCTTCCCTCCCCGCCGCGGCGCCGTCACTCGTACTCGTACACTATTCCGCGATAAAAAAAAATAACGGTTCAATCTCGCGCCAAGTTTGAAAATTTGCGTTCGCGCGTTTCAAACTTTTGCATAAACGGGTCGCTAAAGGTTTATACCTACTTGAATATGGAATATGACGATCAAGGTAATGTAAATCGCTGTTGCATTTATTAATAATCTTTTTTATCCTATTAACCTACGAGAGATTTAAAACTTGAAAGCGAAATTTATTATAGAATTAACGTCCCAAAACTTAAGCCTTGGTTAGGGAATTTTATCCCGATTCACCTAATGAAAAAAATATTTCAGTTTTAGATAATCCCAATTTAGCATACAAATGAGATAGGCGCTGAAGTTTATTTCACCATAGTTAGGTATACCACATTACAGGTGGTGGTGTTAAAAAACCACGTAAAATATCCGGCTTAATTATGAATGGGGAAAAATCTATTTTGTGCCATAAAAATAATTAAAATACAACCAGAAACAAGGGAAAAATATATGACGCGACAACTAAAGATTATTTATTATAAATGATAAAACTAATAGTTATGTTACCGGTTACTGTCCAGTTACAGCTTACAATATTTTTCCAGTATTACTCGAACTTAAAGCATAGCGTTGGTTCCAGTGGACAACTTGACTTTCCTTACGAACTCCAGTTTTGGCTTGGGAAAGCTAGAGGCATTTGTGGGCGGAATTTGTACGTGCATGTATAAATCCCGCCCACTAGCCTTTGCCAAGCCAAACCCGGAGTTTAGAAGGAAAGTCCCCTTGTAAGGGATCCACTGGAGCCGCGCTAGTGTTAGGTTCGTGCACTCAGGAAATAAATTGATTTCATGAAACATTTTATCAGTTAAACTAGCAGACTATTTTACATTGGAATCGGGGCTAGGGGTCGGGAAGTGCCCCAAAACTAAAATAAGAGCTACACAGAAGTACTTTGCCTTCAAAAAACCCTAAAATAACTCGTGTTTTTAAAAAATCCGGTTTAATCCAATAAAAACCACTGGTCTGGATTTTATTCAAATTATCCGGATTTTTGCCAACCCTGTAAGCAGGTTCGGTAATTAGAAGCGGGGGTTCGGAAATTAGAAGCGGGGGGTCGGAAATTAGAAGCGGGGGTTCGGAAATTAGAAGCGGGGGGTCGGCAATTAGAAGCGGGGGGTCAGAAATTGGAAGCGGGGGGTCGGAATTGAAACCCCCTACGTCGGAATTACAAGACATCAGTTCGGAATTGGACGCCACTACTAGAAATGGGGAAATAGATATTTCTCCACAAGTTACCGGTAATTTTGGCTCAAAATAGGCTCAAAAGTAGCGCAAATGTTCAAGCTATTTGGTACAATATCAAATATTTCTCATAACATTATACGTGTGTCATGTTTCAATCGATTTTAAAAAAGTGTTCGGAATTACAAGCTACCACCCTATGCCTCTTTAAGAAATTTTGGAAATTTAGTGTATATAAGGCGATTTATTCACAATAAATGATAATAGAACCCGCAATTGCTTGAACCTTTGGTGGAAGCTCTGCCATTGGTAGGCTAGGCGTTTCTTGTAACCCGAGGCGATCGCCGTGTACTTCTCAATCCTAACGATGGGAGTAGAAGTCAAAAATTGCTTTCTGCGTTTGTACCGATTTGCCAACTAAACTGCGAACGCGGTGACAGACACGTCCTGTAATACCTCTCCGTGACGTCATCGTCACTCGGAGAGTTAAAAAGTACAACTGTTACTTGGCTTTAAGTAGCAAGAGTGGAGGTGCAGAACAAGGATTCTACGAATGCCGTTGTGGGCAGGGTGGTGTTTGTTGCCATGGGCTGCCGTTCTGTGGTTCATAATAGATTGCACTGTGAAAAATAGGGTTTTCGTTCCTGAACACTTGTCACCTACTGAAAGACCCCAAAAATGGGGCATGTTCAAATCAATAAATAAATCCTAAATAGATGCCATTTCAGTTTATTAAACTTTAAAATAACATCGAAAACCACCGTAAACCAATATCTAAGAGACAAAGAAAGGTATGTGTTTCTGCTTATTCATCTTTTGATGACGGCACCTCCATTCAAACAGAAAATGTAACCATACACATTAAAAGACATAGGAATGCGCTCTTTGTGGGTCAGAATAATGGAAGAAGAATATAATCAAGCTGTAGAAGGCTCGTGTATTAATTATGTTATTGAAACACAACATACAATTCAAACAACAGAACAAGCATTTTATGATTTCCTGGATTGGATTTTCCTCTTACAGAAGTAGCATTTAACATGAGTAATTGTGAGAGTCCTCAATCATGTCAAGTGACTTGAGAAGAAGCAAGGAGTATTGAAAAAGCTACCCTTGCTCAGCCTCAGTGCCACCTATAGGAATCTGACGACTGAAACGAGTAACGGCATCCAATTTTGTTAAAGTTGTGAAAGGGAGGAAGGAAATCCTTAATGAACAAGTCACGAAAAATATGTCGTATTAACTTCGGGTGTTTCTTGTGGTGTGGGGTGTTAGTTCCTATAAGATAATATTAGAAACTGTCCTTCAAATATAAATTTCACAATTTTTACGCCACTAGAGGGTCAAGAAAATCTCTTTCAAATATAATTACAATATTTCCTAATACCAAGAGGGTCAAGAAATTTTCCTTCAAATATCTTTCAAACAATTTGCACGCCACAGAGGTCCTTCAAAAAGTGCTTCATAAATCCGTTACACTTTTTCCAGGCCACCAGATGGTCAAGATATTGTCCTTCAAATATCAAATACACAATTTCCACGCCTCAAAAAATTATAATTAACATCTCAACTATATAATTTTCAAACCATAAAAGGTCGTTCAGAATTTATCCTTTTAATTTCAAACAAACAATTTCCACGCCCCAATGAGGGCCAAGAAATTGTTATACAAATATGAAATTCTCGAAATATTTACCTTACTGGCCCGTGAAACTGAAATCCGTTTAGTAAAAAACGTTTCCGAAGAAGTTAAGAAGAATCTAAGAGATTTATCGCTCTCTAAGAATATTTATGAGTAACGCTTGCGTAATTTATTAAGTAAATTTTAACGCCGCCATTTCCTTATCAATAAAACGCAATAGCTGCATATTCAGGCAAATAAGTGGCAAGTGTTTGGTCTCACAACTTGTAATATATGATTTAATGTTTGTGGTGATTTTTACGTTTCCTTTTTCAAAGAGTTAACGATGATCTAACGGTTAAATATTGAAATGTAACTCGCAAAATAAACTTGAACTCTATGCTATTAAGAAAGTTTGATTTGCCATAAACCATTATCATAATGAACATGTGGAATAAAAGTTTCTAATTTTGGCATCAACGAAACTGCTAAAATACACTTTGTAACCATTAATCGCTTAGAGTTAATTGTAGTTTTTACATCCGTTAAAATCTATGTAACAATGTTAGTCATGAATTATTACATACTCCTTTGAAATAAATAAGGTTTACCGTTTCGAGTAAGCTTTCTTCTAAATTGTCTTCATTGTTACAATAGCAAAAAGTTGCAAAAGGATTTGTCTTAATATAAAATAATTGCCACCGTTGGTACGCAGGTACTCGTTTGAGGGAATAACGCCATCCATCTACGCTTTTTCCGTTGCCACAATGTCTAAAATTAAATGGATAAATGAAACGAAAAATGAAGTTAAAATGGTGTATGGTAAATCAAAACCGGTTGTTTAGTTCAAGGCTTTGGGGTTCTTAAATTGCGGTAGCAATCGTTTTTAACATATGCTTTCATATACAATGTACTCAATAAGCGCTGAAATTCTGGCTGCTATCTTCAGTTTAAAGCGTGCGCACGTTCACAAGTTTTAACGTATATTTTTAACTGGGTCATTTTTGAATTAAAGAGCAGTAAGTCTATCGGGCTTATACCGTAGCATTGTATATTCATAGTAAGCGTGAATAAATTCAACCGTAAAGTAAGATCAAAATTTGTGCACCGTTTTTGTGTACGTAACTTAATTATCGTTTTCGCTTAATTATACCGATATCTTTTGGACGCTTCATCTAATGATAACATAACGAAATCGTCCTAAAAGTTTGTCTTAGAACTATAAGCTTTCTGACTTTGTGTATTCTGGTTTTCAAAATCAGAGCAAACTTTTAATGAATCAGAGAACCATAAAATATCAAACGAAATTTCAAAAAGACTTGAATCTCACACTATGTTAGAACTTATACCACAATTGGGTAAAATTACGCTTAAAAACATTAACACAGTTTTGGTCACTCCATTCGTATACAAAATTATGTAAAAAGATGTGGTATTAATTTAACTTACGCTCACCTGAAAAACTACAAAACGGTTTAATGTTTCTTATTAAATTGTTTTAATATAATCTTCTAGAGTTTTAATAATAAACGATAATTATAGGGGATCTGTTGTTTAAGATGAAATGTCATACCATGAGAAAAATGTCCAGTCTGTTTAGTGTAATTTTCTCCAGTCTTCTAGCTTATGTTTAATTTTCCTGAATTTTGTTTAGTGTACACTTGTGTTAACGTCAGAAAACCATTAACCTCGAGTCATTATTTCGATTAGGTAAAAAAATTTTGGTACAAAAGAGGTGATTGCGAACAGCATAGATCATTCTGACGAAATATGGAGAACATACCTTTTGGAATCATAACCTCTTTCGTAAAATCTCTTAATTCTTTCGCGAGGCAAATTTCATTGGCTTGGTTCAAATCAAGTTTATAATTTTAAAAACCTTTGTTCAAAGCGGCGCAGACAGAAAATCCAAATTCTTCTTAAAGCTGCTATACAAGGAAACCCCATTACTGTCAAGAACTTATAATCTTCAGCCAATAAACTTGCTTAACGAAACTAACGGCACGAAATTACTCTAATATTTGAGCTATAAATATTTTATTTGTAGTTAAATAGAAGACAATTACGTGGGTTAAGCAGAGGAAAGTCTAATCTCGCAAAACAAATTTATGATTTAGAGGCTCAAGTACTTTGGTCAGTGTTTTTCGACTTGCATCAATGGAAAGAAAAGTTTAATTTCACGTAAGAATTCTACTATACGCAATTGTACATGAGTGTTAACTATAATAATTAGTGGTTTTACAGAATGAAAAAAGTTTACCGTGGACCGAGAATTGTATACAATTCAGATTTTTTACAGGTTAGTTATTTAAATAAAAAAAATTTATTCTCAAAATTTGATGAGTTTGTCTCATGCGAGAAACGTTACACAGCGTTTGTGTGCGATACCTTTTAACTATTCCTAGCAAAAGTGTTAGTAATTTCCAGACGGCGTTCACTAAAATTCGGAAAATTAATCTTTATTACTTTATCTATCTCACTGATCGACTATTTGGTATCTTGATTATTTGGTCTCGGGATTATTTGGTATCGTGATTATTTGGTATCGTGATTATTTGGTCTCGGGACTATTTGGTCTCGGGACTATTTGGTCTCGGGACTATTTGATATCGTTATTGTTTGGTCTCCGGACTATTTGGTATCGTTATTGTTTGGTCTCCGAACTATTTGGTATCGGTATTATTTGGTCTCGGGACTATTAGGTCTCGGGATTATTTGGTATCGTAATTATTTGGTCTCGGGACTATTTGGTATCGTGATTATTTGGTCTCGCCATTATTTGGTATCGTGATTATTTGGTCTCGGGACTATTTGGTCTCGGGATTATTTGGTATCGTAATTATATGGTCTCGGGACTATTTGGTATCGTGATTATTTGGTCTCGGGACTATTTGGTATCGTGATTATTTGGTCTCGGGACTATTTGGTATCGTGATTATTTGGTCTCGGGACTATTTGGTATCGTGATTATTTGGTCTCGAGACGGTTTGGTCTCGTGATTATTTGGTTACCTAATTCGTTGCCACCTTTTCCAAAACATTCTCCTATTAATTAGCTGCCATCTTTTGCAAAATATTTCGATTTTTGCTAATAAATTTTTCGTCATAAGAGGCCGGCTTTTCATAGTCATATAAATAATCTTCTTACCTCAAATAAGGTTGGGTTGGGTAAGGCTAGGTTAGGTTAGGTTTGGTTTGGTTTGAATGGGTTGGGTTAGGTTAGGTTTGGATAACGCTCAAATTTTTTATTTCGCTTGTGGAATATTGGTAAAAAGGAACAGCAATAATTTATAATATTGCTTTTAAAACGGAAAATTTGAACTTCTTATTTAAGCCAATTAATTTTGACGTGTTACTATTTACTTTATAAGACCTTGTTATCAAAGGCATATTTATTCTTTATTTCGAACTTGAATCTTAAATTCATTTAAGTACGTTGAGAAAGTGACAAGTGATATAAGCCGGTTTCGTCGTTCCATCAAAACTTGCAGCTCGGTTAACGGTAATAGTTAGTATAGGGCGCTGTCCTTTAGCTTCCACCCCTCTATGCGTTGTAAAGGGACCCACCGGTAAACAAGCCACGGGATTAGTGTGGTCAACCCTTCGTTGACTATTATCATTATAAATCTTAACAATAGGAATGTGCTATAATATATATAACAAGCTTTTGAGAGTTTCATTTGTATATACATGAGTTAATAATATGTTAGCTCCCTATAAGTTACTCAGGCAATTCATTTTTATACTCCAGCGTTTTCTCCCGCGCCGCCGGCTTCCCAATTATATGCGACGCTCTGCGGCCGCCACGTGAACGAAAATCTTATTTACTCTTCTTTCCGGATTTCCCCGGAAGCGGGTGTAGTGGAAGCTAGCCAATGATACCGGAGCTATTTAAGCAGCCGAATATTTCGCTCAGTAGCCTCGGTTAAGAAAACAGGTAAGAGATCAGTGGATTGGATTTAGCTCAGTTGTATAATTTTCTGGTTTCAAGTCACAATAACAACTCTTATCCATAGCATTCTTTATCAATATAGGCAAATTAATTACTTTGAGTTCCTGCATTTTTTTTGTATCAGCACTGACACAAACTCCATGATTTAACGTTAAAACATAAAAATTCACGACTAAAACACTCATGTGGTGAAAATGCAGCCGTACGAGCGGGATTTTTTTTCGACAAGAGAGAGCGCAACATTCGGATTTTTTTCCCGCGCGGGCGAAATGAGAAGAAATCGCTGGATACATTACGCCTATGGAGCCTGAGTAACTTATAGGGAGCTAACATATTATTAACTCATGGTATATACTCCATAAAATTATGCTTGCAATCAGCGACTAGTTCACGATGCTCAAAAACGCTTGTTCAAACACGAGATCGGGCTTGCTGCGTTTTATTTGCTTCATCTCCTTAGTACGAACCGAAGGAGATTGTTTTTAGAGCAACGCAGTTAGGGGGTACGTATCAGGTTAAATCCCGGGCAGTAGTGCAGGGTAAATAATCTGAGATCGAAATTCTTTTGCTTAGAGATTACAAATTGTCACTTACTCCTCGTTACAAACCAGTTACTTCATTCAAAACATTTAAGAAGGGTTTACTTGGAATAGGGTTCAGGTGGTTAGCTTTGTTTTAGCCACCACCTCTCTTTGCATTTCAACAAAATATATAAACGCTCTCTGACTGATACGTACACGCAATAATGATAAATTAGGACTTTTTCTATATAAAATTTCTAAAGAAACATAATTTCAACTTTTAGTTCAACATGACCGTTATTGAACCAAAAATAAATGAACTGCCTGAAGTTATGGGTCCCGTTAAATATACCCCACCATTTTTCTATTCGGGTATAAAATTTCTGGTTGGGCCACCCGATATGCGTAATGACTCCATGTGGAAAGGACTCGCTTCTGTCGGCATGGTGGTACGTATATTTTAGAGTTTCTAGTAACATAGTTGTGGCAGGTAAAGGTATAGAATCTCAAGCACACCTGAGTCAACCTTTCTCCATTTCGTTAGTTGCTGAGTCTTTTTAAAAAAAACTTATTAAATAACTACGGAAGAAAGATTACAATGTCAGGACTGTCTAAAAAGATTGTTAATTTCGTTCTTTTTAATATTTTCATGCGCTTGGAGACTTCAATTGCCTGCATCGTCACCGTGATACTAGCATCCATGTTTTTCTTCTTCAACCATTCCTTAGAAAAAAATATGATGTTGGTGAAATTGAAACGAAACCCGCTATATTTCCTATTTCAATTAGCTACCAGCCTCCTTAAATGCGGTAAATTATTTAAATCACAAATTGATATATAATCAAATAAAGACTTAAGCTTTACGTCAAACCCTCTCAGGAATTGGATTCTTACCCTTGACTAAAGGTGCGAAGATCTTCTTCGTGTTCTGGCTGGGCTTTGCTTTCCTCTTGTCGTGCGCTTATCAGTCCATTTTGAAAGCAACATTTTCGACTCATGCCCCAAAATTTATTTCTACTTTCTTGGATTTTGATGTTTTCCCAGATCTTCAAATTTTTATGAAACACTATAGTCCTGGTCACTACTTTTATCACACGGTATAATCTTAAAGAATGTTCATATTCTCAAGATGAAATCTTAAACGATGTTCATATTCTCAAGATGAAATCTTAAACGATGTTCATATTCTCAAGATAAAATACAATGGGAGCAATTCTCTAACCTTTTAAGCGAGTTATAGCAAATGATAAGTATCGTCTAAAGGGCTCGTGTCAACCTCTTATTTAGTATCGGCGGATGTCTCGCGAATTCCCCTTGTGCTAATTAAAACAAGGTGTGAAAATTAAAATTTTACCGTTTTTTATTTTCACGAGAGTCATAACTTATCGAAAGGGTTAAGCTGGTAGATAAGTTATCTCAAAGACTGTAAAATTTAAACTAAGGGACCCCCAAAAGTCCAATGTAGTTTAATTTCTATTTATGTCGTCTTTTAATGAAAGCGTTTTAAATACATTTTTACTGCCTTGGAAACGCCACTATTTGACGACAGGTTAGGTTTGATTCGGTTAGGAGGACGTCTCTTCCCCTATGGAGCGGTTATACACTTCAAGTACATTAAAATGGCTGGCTTAAAGTATTTTCATGATGAATATAACATAAACAAGACGGCCCAAGGGCTCGTAATAGTAGACATATCGTACGAGTGAATAGCCCCTCTATACCCTACCCAAATGAGTGGATAACCCCCCTATAACTTACCCTAATGAGTGAATAGCGCTATCTTTTACAATGCTTAAATGATTTACCGTGCATAAAATCAGAGTTAATAGCCCCTCGATGCTCTACTCTAAACAGTGATTAAATTATGACCGTATAAATTTACTTATGCTGTAATTCAAATATTCCGGCGAATCGAAGAACAGATAGTTTTAGTTTACAACATAGACTTATGCCGATGCACACTTATCGCATCTTTTAAATTTCTAACAAGGACTTATGCCCAGAAACGTTTGAAAGAGAAAGTCTAGTTAAAGTTATTACGCATTTTAGTGATTATCCCCTCGAATTACTTTTATCAATACTAAAATGATCAAAGGCATAACGCTCATTTAACACTATGTTAGCTTTATCTAAACCCACATTTGAATTAACCGCCAAAACGTTCCAGTCAAACATAACATAGATGACGATAGCTACCGAACGAGAACGAAACAGATGAGGAGCGCGGTAGGAAACGGGGAAAATCGTTATCTATTTAATAGCACATACATAAAAAGAAAATAAATATAAAAACCCAAAACATACAAATTCATAAGTATCCGACCCCACAGATAAAAATTCAAAAGTTTCCGACCCCACAGATTAAGAGGTACCCCACCCCACATCACCCCGACATTTTAGAGATAAGAATAACTAATAAAAAACTCGTAGTTTCTATTAAGTCTCTATGGTTCAGTTGGTAGAATGTCTGCCTATTGCGCCAGCGACCCGGGTTCGATTCCCGCGTCTGACCTGAAAAAATTTTAATTAAAATTAAATCTCTAACCGGGCCCAGTAACCCCTATGGGTGGGTTGTGGTAATATAAAGTTCCTTTTAAGCTAAAATCTGACGATAACGAAGCGACAACCCCGGCCACTACTACTACTACTACGGACGGCTCGGGTCAAACTAAGAGCCTATCGTATACTACGATATGGCTAAAAATTGGTCGAGTTCCAAAAACATTTCCTACCCCCTTCCCCTCAACCTAAAGCGGCCGAATACGGACGTGGCTCCCTGAATCTAGTTCGGCCGTCTACCACCTCGAGCGTCTCACGTTTTGGAGGGAAAATTCAGAAACCGCTACTAGAGGGCCAACCGTTGGTGTGTAATCAAGAATATTCACTTTCGCCGAGTGAAGAATTTGGTTAGCTCAGTAAAATGTTATTTTTTTTCAGCCTCTATTCTGTTCCTCTTCAAGAGGGCGCTCATTTTCTTCAATAAAATAATAGTCACGGCTACAATTTCTTCCCTGCTTTTAACTTACGGCGATCCATAATTTCCGTATGCTTTTAATGATGATTACAATGCTTAAGGGGAAGTTTGACAAAACTTCCCCTTAAGCATTACAATTTTGTTCTTATAAACCTTTGTTTTAAAATAATAATTTAGAAAATGTTTGGATCTAGTGTTCATTTTACGTAGGCCTTAAATTGTTTTAGTTAATTGGGATTTTATTCATTTAAATTCCATCGGGAAAACCCGAAGTGCGGTTTTTCGGTGCAATGCGATTGGGCTCGGTTTATTGGCATTCGGCGCAATGTTACAGAAGCTCATTGAAAACATGAGGTTGACACCAACCCTTACGGCAACTCGTTTGCGATAACTCATTTAAAAACTTGGAAAATTGCCCCCAATAATTGATTGTTACTTTAAATTTATTTTGGATAGCGATGCCAAAATCGTTCACCAATGTGCGGGAAAAGGTTGATAAAAAGCACGTTTTTGATGGTTCATGAATTACGAAAGGCGAAAGTAGGGAATAAGATCTTGAACGACATTATGACACGGAAATGTGCCTTTTTCGATTTGGAATTTACCTTGTTAGAGTCGCTACAGCTACTAAGGCGTATTGGAGTTAAACCTGACGGTCAACAACTTTTCTTTGGAAACCATGAGTATATAACTCGTTATTTTGTATATATAATGAACAAGAAAACTGCTTTACCATTTCAGGAACTCCTTAACTACAGGTATAATTGCTTACAAATTTATAATTAGTTTTCTCCATAATATACATCTAAAACCTTTAACACGTCTGTCTACACAGAACTCTTACTTTTCACGAGACCGCTGGTCACCATTTTTGGTATCTTAACCAGACGCACATGGGTGATGGAAAATTCATCGGAATTGTCACGAAAGCGGTCTTGGACGCCAATCCGCAAGAAGGATACAGCCCCATTACTATGCAACACTCACTCGCAACTTTTATCGTGTACTTGTGCGGATGCGCTATTTCTCTTATTACACTGGTTTTTGAAATAGCCACCCTTTGCTGTGATTAACGATTCGAAATAATAGCGGGGTTGAAAATATATTTAAATGCAATTTTATATTTAAAGATAATTAGCTTTCTTTGTCTCACGCGATAGTGTAAAATTAGATTGAAATTGATTATGCTGTTGAAGCGTATAAACTATCAAGATGACTTGTCAAATTTAAGTCTAATTAATGCCTATGAAAATAGCTATTATCACTAAATTAAAAGACAATATATAAATTTTAACGGCAAGGGTCGACCATTAAAATAAGTTTCACATAATTTTAAAAGATATTCAATATATTCTTAATTAGCTTTCTTTGTCCCACGCGATGAGTGTGGAGTTACAATGAAATAAATGATGCTTTGGTCTTTGAAACTTGTAAATTATTTCTCAGACATTAATTGAATCTCGAACAGTCATAATCTACAACAAAATAACACTTTGGGGTTATAACAAGGAGTAACATGCAATATAAATACATCCAACTATAAATAAGGAAGCTTAGTTTATTACTTTTTAGAATTTTTGAGTGAATATTAGCGAATTTAATTGCAAAATGGAGCACTTTTGTTTCCTTACACGATCCCGCACGTGTTGGACGAATCCTTCACTAGGTGCTAGTCGATTTACTTTATAATAAAGTCTAATGTAAGAAATACTCCCTGATCATAATCCTCCTACTTATGGACAATATCCTGTCGATGATAAAATACACCCAGCCACAGGACAAATTCTCCTCAAAATTAATGTGTTTACGACAAAATACTGGTTTTATGAAGGTTTATAATGAAAGAACACATACACACATGCTTTATAATAGAATAATAAGGACTCCCTTTTTTCATCAATGACACCCAAATTAATAAAGGTGCTAATTAAAATATTGTCAAACTAAAAAGAAATATTTAGTGTCAGTGACCCCACCAATTAACAATTCCAATTCAAAAATTGTTTCATATTTTCTCCATTACTTACGCTTAAAGCAAATATTATTATGTAAAACTATACTGTACATGGAAATCATTAAAATGCGTCAAATTTAATTTTAATAATAATGGTTACGTTTCCAATAAATTATGATTTTGTTATTTATCAAGACACTTAAATTTGGCGTACAAGGAAAAGGTAAAATAATTTATCTGTGACACCAGAAGTAAGATAAGGGACTAGTCTCATCTTACTTCTGGTGACACCAAAATTGAAGGTCATTTTGTTGAAAACTATAACTGGACATAATCTTCGATCGGTTCGTCGGTAAGGAAGACTCTACAGATACGATGGAAATAGTAAACAATAGAAGATCATTCTAAAACATTTTTGAAAGCATCTTCAATACTTGGGCCCTCCCTCGCATTTTATTTGTATGGACATAATATTGCCTTCGTATATTTATCCATGAGATATCACCGAAACAACAAACCGAGCTATTAAGTCATTGTAGACATGAACATATTGTAAAAGGAATTGAAACAGGGGGTTCTCTTCATTTTCAGAGCTCAAAGGTTTCGGACGCTTTCAAGACGTAAGTATGTAGTTCTAACTTTCCTTTCGTGGTATAGTGTTTATCTTCTATATAACGATGCCCTTGTTTGTTCATCTTTATCGTGATCCGCCATATTGAGCCCTATTCTCATCAACACTCGTCTAATTCGAGTATAGTCTTAATGGCTTCAATTATTAAATTGAGGACTAACATACCATTACGGGTTGACGTAGATTTCCTAGCTTTATTAGGAAAGCCAGCTTAAACCTTCCTTCCCCGAATTAGTTAACGTTTAAACCAACCGCCTTATTCGAAAAGTGATTAGCCTAGGTAAAACGATAACGCTCGTCGACACTAAGATTTTACCGAGATAATAACTGAAGGGCAAACATCACCCACTCCAATCTAGCAGAAGCATATTCAATCTGAGACTCCAAAATCAGGTAACGTCTATTAACTCGAAAGACGCTTGAGTTAAGACTGATAAATTATTAATTTTTGGAAGACGGATTAATGCATGCTTTAAAAGTACTATAATATTCGTTTCCGTCAGAAACGAACCAGTCGTTAAATATTCATTAAATGCCCTGGGAATTTTAAGTAACTAAAAATATTTAAAGGTTATCCGAGACTTTAGTTAACAAACTAGATTATTAAGCGAACGTAAAACAGTCTATAAATAATAGCTAGCAGAAATGACACCAGCCGTTAGTACATTTTTTGTTACACTCTAAGAAAAAAAGGTTCTACTTTGCCGAGAAAAGGGTTCTTAACGCTTGTCCCCTATTTTAAACCCTTTTTTGATCTACAAAGAACTCTTTGATATGAGTTCTCTATAAAGCCCTAAGGAGTTCATCTACGATCCGAGCTGAGGTTTTTCTTTGAACCAAGTTAGTTTCTTTTGGAACCGTATTAGGTTCCTCCCTGAATCATGTGGCGTGTGCATCAGAACCTTGTTCAGTTGTAATCGGAACCATGTGTAGTTTGACTGAGAACCGTGTTGAGTTCAACTCTGAACCCTGCTTCGTACGGCTAAGAATTGTATTGCGTTAAACCCAGAACCCGGTTTAGTTCGACCCAGAACCCTGTTTAGTTATAATCCGAACGCTGTGTAGTTCGACTCTGAACCCTGTCGAGTTTGCCTCTGAACCCTGTTTAGTTATAATCAGAACGCTGTGTAGTTCGACTCTGAACCCTATCGAGTTTGCCTCTGAACCCTGTCGAGTTTGACTCTGAACCCTGTCGAGTTAGCCTAAGAACCGTGTTGCAGTCAACCCAGAACCCGTGTAGCTCGACTCTTGACTCCGGTTTAGTTCAAATCTGAACCTGATTTATTTTGACTCAGAACCCTCGTTTGTTTCAAATCCGTTGGAAATATATTATAGGGAGAGGGCAAACCCATTCTTGCCACGTCATAGGCTTATATCTCTTACCTCGATTCCATCCCCCTAACAGGGGAATTTCAGCATCGCGCCTACAAACGCTCCCGTAAGTAGAGGTATAAAATGACGTCGGATGTTCTTTCCCTCCCTGACAAACGCCCTCTCCCTATAGCATATGACCACCTCATAGAGGTTCTTATTTTAACAGTGTTAGGTTGCAATCATGACAATGATATTCAATTTCTCTCTTATGGTGACTCTTTAAAAACACTACATGAAGTATAAGTTTACACTATATATAAATGTAGTAAAGCTGAATTAAAGAGTATACACCAAATTTTAAATATTAATAGAAAATAATTTCTTGGAATATTGAAATGAAACAGAGCTTTATAGCTACAAAACTACTAAAGGAATCGTAATGCCAAAACATATTTAACATATTTTCATTTAATATTCAGCAATAAGAAAATGTTATGATTTTGTAAGAGATCAATTCATCCTACTCGTTTTATATTAACCTTGTGTTTCTATTCATATGCAATCTTCATTACTCGTTCTATATAAACTTTCACTTGTGCCGTTCCAAAGAAAAGAAGATTATCTTAAATAATTAAATAAATATAACTGATATTAATTTTTTTAATCGTCAGTATTTTACCTTAATTCTAGTTAAGCCGTTTTAAGAAACATTATTCTTAAAATGAATTTAAACATAGCTATTGTTGAAGTTTGACTTCTAGCGTATAGCGTTTTCACAATTTTTGGAAATTTAGGGTATATAAAGCGATTCATTCACAAATGATAAAAATGAGAGCAATTGCGTAAGCATTTGGTGGAAGCCCTTCCATTGGGAGGCTAAACGTTTCTCGTAACCGTAGCCGATCGCGCGTACATCTTAACCCCAACGATGATAATGTAGTAGAAGCCAATGTTCCAGATTGGCGTGTATGTGGTATACACAGAAGACCAATGGTGTTGTCAGAAGCCAATAAGTACAGATTTGCGTGTATGTGGTATATACCATACGAAAGACAAGTGTGGAGATAGCGTAATGAAGTAAAATTTTTCTAATTTCTGTTAACTGCGAACGCGGTCCGGAAATTGCGAACACGGTTGCTCTGATTTGCCAACTGCGAACGCGGTGATAAACAGACACACACACACACAGACACGTCCAGTGTTATACCTCTTCGTGACGTCATCGTCACTCGGAGAGGTAAAAACCTGTGTTAAGGGAAAATTCAAGTAATTTTATGAATTCCTCTAATTTGAAGACATTCCAGCATATTGAACTCTCCGAGAATTATTTCCCAATGATTTAAAAATCAAAATAAATATGAGTTCCTTCAAATATTTAGTATAAGGTAGTCCGAAGAATTACAAATTAATTTTGATTATTAAAATCTTTGGGATATTTTTAGAATGTTTCACTATGCAGGTAAAATTAATAGATGATTTCTCTCTTCACCCTTCACGATCTAAGTTCATATCGAAAAACCTTAAACTTAAAAACACACCATATGAGGAAAAAAGTGTTAAGTAAAGCCCAAAGGTGTTTATCCCCACCATTGAAACAGTTTTATGTTAAACAACAATGCGATTCGGAATTGATTCGGTTAAAAACGGTTGTGTAATCGTGTCCAATGCGTTGGCAACGGTTGTGCAAGCTCGTGTAATAGCGGCTTATATTTCCGTTTAAAAACATTTCAATAAGGGTCAACTAACACCGTGCCGCTTTCCTAAGCACCCATTGATAGAACACCTTCCAACTGAAACAAAACACCCTTCAGATTAAAGCACGCCTGGAAGAGTAAATAAAACCTAAAGGTGTTTCTACGTACCAGTGAATCGCCATTTCCTTTAGAAAACACCTAAACAGAGTCAACTAGCACCTTTTTACGGAGAAAACACCATCTCAGTTACAAAACACTCTAAAAAAAAGAGTAAATAAACACCTCAAGGTATTTCCAAACACCCATGAAACACTTTTTTTTCTATCAGTGTTCGTTCACGAACCCTCAAGGATCTATCGAGAACCTGAATGTTCTCTAACGAACCGTGAAGGCTCTCGCAAGAACCGAAATGTTCTTTCAAGAACGTTCAAGGATCTTTCAAGAACCCGATTGTTATTTCAAGAACCCTCACGTTATTACAAGAACCCTTTTAATTAGATACGATCTACTAAGAACCTTCCTCTTCTACTGTGAACCTTCATCCACGTCTGGGAACCTTTAGCGTTCCAACAAGAACGTAAGAGTTCTATTGAAAACCCTCGAAGAACCCTTTTTTCTTACAGTGTACAATTAGGGCTGCCATTTAGGAACATGAGGGCATGCTAATCCTATAAGCCATATAACCCCAACCTTGGCATAACCCGTCTGTAAGAAATAACATACAGGAACACAAAATATGAATAAAACAGGTTGAGACGTACGTAATATTCCGTAAGGTCTGTAACATGTGTGGCTGCCATTTTTCAAAAATGGAAACTAAAAATGGAAACGTTTCCATAGTGTGTATCTACTCAGGATGTAAAATTTCAGTCTTCTGTGTAAGCGGTTTGGGCTGAGTCAATATCTATATCTACATTCTTATATATACATATATATATATACATATACATATATATATACATATACATATATATCGATATACAGAGCGTTTCTGATTAGTCTGCTTTAAATACAGGGTTGGGTGAAACTCAGTGGAAATTATCCAAGAAAATGGGGTCTACAACATTAATATACAGGGATATGGGCTCCTAAACATTGTCCTATAAAAAAAGACAAAGTCACACATGTGGAGTAGGACATGTCATCCTTCAATAGGCTTCAATCTAAGAACCTTACTGAACGTATACCTAGCAGAAGTGTACTATATATGTAATATTTAGAAGCGTGCGTACGATGGTAAAGTAAAGCTAATTACTTCATATAGATGACAGTTTCCGGTTTTTAATGGCCAATACATCGAAGCCCCTAACACAGTAACTAAATTGGGTAGTTGACATTTGCCACTCAACTTTACAGTAAAAACACATCCTTTAATATATGGTAGATTTATTAGAAACACGATTATATTGATTAGGATATACTTATTCGTCAATGGTATAGTTAGGTTTCTTTATAAACATCATTTCTTGGTGAAATTTGATCATATTTATGTAACTCTTGATCGTGTAAGACAACAAATAGAAGCTATATTGAAAATGGTCGAGAGCAGTTTCGCATCCGTGCTGATTCCCAACATCTCTCGCTTTAACAAACCCCTTTTAAAGGGAGTGGCATTAATTTACCATAGAAAGTAAATGCGCGACCATGGCAACAACTATGGCAATTCTTGTATATGCGCGCCCGTTTTCGCCGCGGGAAATCAAACGCATTCTCAAGTATTATCGGAAAGTTTACGTTAATCACGGTATTCGGGAGAGGGCCGGAGAGCCTGAGGACCGATGCTAGCATATTATGCCTTCCAACAAATCGCTAAGCTTCTTAATAGTACCACAAACTTATCCCCATAAGTCTTAATTAAGCAATGTGCCGCAAATAAGCACAGGACACTAGACATTGTCCAATAAAATTTTAAAATGTCCCATACATTTTTCAAAACTAAGGGGGTCACTGGACAGTTTGACCAATGAATTTTCCCAAGTTTTGATAGCTTGACTATGGAGATGCGACACTATTTTTGCACATTCCATTGGACAATGTCCATTAAATTTCCAGTAAAAGAGGTGGTCACTGGACACACGTCTTATAAGAATGTTTTCTTATTTCCGGCCCTGGTAATAACGTCTATGCATCACTCTATCATTGTTGACGTTGCAAAGAATATAAATTTTTTCTATACACTAGGTAACTCAAAGGTAACTTTTGCAAGTGCTACACGAGTCACTCAATTTAACCGGTCTAGCACGTTGTTTTAAATGGTTTTCGATGTTGAGACATATCTTTGTCCGATTATATCTAGGGTTGGTACTGGTAAACAATTCTCATTATGAACAATTTTTCTTTAAAATTCTGTAACTAAACTTTAATCCAGGCGCATGAATTTAGGCGCTACATGTCGGTACCTTTTTTCATAGGGCCTTTTTTATTCCTCCCATTTGATTAACATTGGTGTTCACGTTTGAGCCCCGTGTTCACTATTTAGGGTTAGGGTGTTTACATTTACCAATTGTTCACAATTGGGGTCTTCTAAGGGGTTTAGGAAATAGGATATTGTGCAAAATTTAAAAGAGTTAAAAAACTGAAAACATAGTGAATTGTGTCTAAAGAATCAAATTTCATGTCCTGAAATTTTCAGGTGTCTAACGTAAGCGCCACGGAAGGTATTCAAAGATTTGTAAAATGTGTTCACAATTACCAGTACCAACCCTATATGACACGTCTTAGTTTCTCATCATTTTGAATCTCAGGAAACTTTAAATTGAACCAACTGTATACTTGGCTTTTCCCTCTACGACCAAAATGTTCGGTGAAAAAATGTATTTATATTCTGTGTTCAAAAAGGTCACTAAACTAGACTCCTGGAGAGAGTGAGATTATTTATGACCCAATTAAAACTTAATTAGGAAAGATAATTTCATCATCCACCGGCCAAATTCCTGTATATTAAAGTTAAACCCACTTCATATTAAAGCATATAGGTTATGTGAAATTTAACAAGAAAGATGGTGTTGTTAATCCAGTGCGCCTGAATGTAAGGGACTAATTTGCCTTTGGTATTAAAATGGTTATCCTGATTGTGAAGTGTTGAAGACTTACAAACATAAACTTACAGATCCTTCTCCAACCACCAAATATAAGAGCGAGAGAGAAGCTCGGTCGATGCCCTAAAAGAGGACCTCTGTCTGAAACAATGAAGAGAAAGTGTACAGAAAGTATTTTTGAGCCCCGCGAAAATTCAAATGGAAACCCTACTTCTGATGGCTTCTCATTTGCTTCAAGTCTGAAGACACGTAATTTAGTTTCGAGGAGAGTGGAAGGGAATGCTATGAGAAGCTAGAATTTCTCGTTAAATCGCGATCAATTGTTTTGTAGCATGTATAAGGTATAGGGAGAGGGGAGGCGGACTGCGGGATATAACCGGAATACAAAGGCGCGACTCCAATATAAGGGATCCGAAGACGAAACGTCGTGGGCATTTCAAAGTGGAAGAGGAGTCGAGAAAATGGCAGGCAAACTAATGATTTTCCAAACCTAAGCATTTGACCCAGTTGCAGGTTATGTAGATTAACGAGGGATCTTTGAAGCGCTCTTCGCTAATACGGTAATACGGCTCAAACGTTAAACAGCGCAGTCTACATACTAATTCCAATTCTTTGCTTACCGTGTCTAGAAAGGTTAAAGTCGTCATGAAACAATGTACTTAATTTTAAATCGATGAGGATAACGCGTAACCTACTTGCAAAATATAATTATGTTTGGAAAACACAATCCCCATCAGACTTTCCAAGTCCAGTTTGGAATATTTCTCTAAATCCTTTAATTACTACGCTGATATACTATTACTCTAAGATTCCTTCAACATTTATCATAGGTTTATACAATATGTTCCGTAAGTGTGACAATTTCTATACTTCGTAATGCTAGTGACATTCTGAGAGCTAGTTCAAGAACGACGCCACAATTGACTACACTCGCTTTTGAAGTCCATCTTTCTATCTATAACGTTTCACCTACGTCACTTCAAGACAAGCTCTCAGTAACCAGTGACAAACTTATGGAACATATCTTATGAACTATGATTTAGACTGTTCGTAGCTTTATCTAATTTATGTTCATAAACGTGTTCAAAATAATAAAAAAAGAAAACATCAATCTTACTTCATTTTTAGTTGCTTTTGTGTGTAGTGCGCGCAATATTTTGGTAGCTGAACATCAGTATAGTTTTTCTTAAACCTAATTTAGGGTAAAACGACTGGTCCTAGGAGGTGAAAACAAAATGAAATGGAATTTTTTTCGATGATTCGTATTTAAATATCACAACCTCCTTGTTCTTGATTTTAATCTAACATTTATCTCGATGCATTACCAATATATTGGACAATGTAGGGGATCAGACTTTGTGTTTACCTCCATTTTCTAAAGTCGCACTACAAAATAATTGATTGAAAACGTTACCTTGTGATATAGAAATGGTATTAAAACCTTAAAACTTCAGACAGTCGATAAAATTCTACGACTCTTGATTAATTTTACAAATAACCTTTAACCTCACGTCAGAGGATGGGGTTCTCTGGTAAACCTTAATAACATTGCATCTACGTCCCGTGTTTACATAACGGTATTCTTCAAAGCACGCAACTAACGTTGTTTCGAAGTAAACAAGAATAATAAACACACAATGAACAAACGCGACGCTTTACCACCAGTTTTCCCCTCGAGGCGCCTTAAATTGACCTAAAATATTCCGTTATAAAATTAATGATTGGTCCCGTTTAAACAGGCATTTAGGAATAAAACTTTGTAAACGAATAGGCCCGATTTTTCGGACAAATATTAATTTCTTCCAAAACGCTCTCGAAGCCAGAATCCATTTAATTAAAGTCATTAAACTAGCATGAATGTTTAGAGTGCGGACTAATAAATATTATAACCCATGGTTCTTTCGAGCGTGTCCCCTATAACAATCCAAGTTGCGTAATTGCTAGAGAGGGAATGCGGAAAAAGAGAAAAAATCTATTACATTAATTAAATACAAACGCAATTTTTAGGAAGATTGGTTAGAGAACGAAACGATCCTGGAAATATATCTTCTCGTAGCGGCTTTTCGTTTATTCCTAAGCCATGGACAAATTTTGCTCTTATCCGGCCCCTTTTACGGTTCAGATATTAAAATAAAAAATTACAAAATTGTGGTTTGTTAATAGGATTAAATAAATGGGGCGTGAGAAAATGCTTTCATTTATTAAGGGACTTATTAAAAATATTGCGAATACGGAATTGAAATGCATGTTCAATTAAAAATGTAATTTATATACCATTTTTTTCTGCTTTGATACGGGCCTACAAACACCATCTCCTTCAGATCAATATATTTTAATTTTAGCAGTTCGATGGAGCATAAGGCAAATACATCATAACTCGAATATGAGAGTCAGAGAAATTTTTTCACGAGCCGAAAGAAACTATTCAGACGATGCACATCAATAAGTGAGAGAGGTGCTCCAAGGCGACATCCAGCATTAAGTCAGCTTCAAACCCGCGTAGAAGTGGAATGGTTCTCCTGATTCCTGTCCTGTTGTAACGTTAGGTTCATCAGTAGGATGTTGTTGTAATTTCAAAGGTTGAGTAGCTAGGTCACAATCTGAGCGGAATGTTTATGTTTCTCACTGAATGGTAAAGGATCAATGCATGACTGTAAGACAACGGGCCCCACCATGGGTCGGCCAAGCATGTTGAAGTTTTAGGCACACTAAATTGTGGCCAAATAATGAACAAATGCAGATTGAGCGATAAATATCAATTTGTTCAGAAAGTATTGCAATTTCAAAATACCCCCGTTTTCCGAGTCTGCGAAAGTCCATTTTCGTACCATTAAACATGAACTCCAAGGCCTTAGATAGGCCTTCTTTTCATACATAAATTGACACTGCTATTTACTTCCTAAGACACGAAATTCACGTTTTAACATTTTGACCAAAAACGGAAGTATTGAAAAAAAAATTAAATCAATCAGTTTTATTCCAAGATGTTAAAATCTTTACTTTTGACAGATGAGTTTTTTTAAATAGGGTCTGGTCATAATAGAAACAAATTTTGTATTGTATCTTTTTACGAGATTTTTGCACAAGAGCAGATAAAATGCAATTTATTGGTACAAAACCATCTTTCGACGCAGTTAATTTTGTCCTATTTCGTATCTCTAAGAAAGTCAAGCTCTTCTTCGATTATATATATATATATATATATATATATATAAATTAAAAGCAGCTAAGAAAATGTAGCCCCGAGTATTTTTTATTGATGAAAACGATGGCCATCTTGAAGAGGATTATAGATGTAGATGGTCCAAATAACATTTTTAATATTACTGTTTGAATCCAAAAGTAAGAATTTCCCGTGATTCAGTCACCCAAATACATACCCACTTTCGTTTTCGTGAGGCTGTTTCCCGAATCCCGAGCCGTTACTCGTCTTAAGGCGAGCGCACATCTTCGGTTAATGTCTTCTCCTTTCTCCGTAAATATATGTACCAGGTCCATATACATATATATATACATATATATATATATACATATATATATGTACCAGGTCCATATACATATATATATACATTTATATGTACCAGGTCCATATACATATATATATATACATTTATATGTACCAGGTCCATATACATATATATATATACATTTATATGGACCTGGTACATATATTTACGGAGAAAGGAGAAGACATTAACCGAAGATGCGCGCTCGCCTTAAGACGAGTAACGGCTCGGGATTCGGGAAACAGCCACACGAAAACGAAAGTTGGTATGTATTTGGGTGACTGAATCACGGGAAGTTCTTACTTTTGGATTCAAACAGTAATATTAAAAATGTTATTTGGACCATCTACATCTATAATCCTCTTCAAGATGGCCATCGTTTTCATCAATAAAAAATACTCGGGGCTACATTTTCTTAGCTGCTTTTAATTTATACGGCAATCTATAATGGACGTATACTTTTAATGATGATTACAATGATTATGGTGAAGTCACGCACGCGAGAGACATTATTCGACTAAAATTTTGCATATCGTAATTAATGTTTATTCAACTGCTTAAAACAAGAGTTTTTTTAACAGGCGAATTTCGAAAGAAATTTCGCTTCTAGTCTTAAGCTAGATTCCGACTCAACGGAAAACACGACGGAAACTCGACAGAAAAGAGTTCAACCGAAAAATCTTTATGCCGAGCCAAACGGAATTTTCGTTACGCCGGGCGTAAGTTCTGCTCTATTTTATCTGTCGTGTTCGGCGTTACGCCGGTGTCTCACGCAATGAAATTACCCCACTGACTACGTCATAATTTTACAAGAGCGCACGCAAGATAGATTGATAGCCGCCATTTTTTTGTGGTTGACCAAGGCTTATCGGAAACATGCCAACAAGAAACAAAAATGAAACAAATGAAAGTAAATGGAGATAAGATGTCAATAAGGAAGACTTTATTGAAAAGGGGAGAAAATGTCCCTTCATGTACGATCAAAGCGACATGGGGACAAAAATACCAATTCAGAGTGCGAAATAGATGTTGTGGAAACCGCTCAATTCTGTCACCTGACACAAAAATATCTACCCTCAAACTGAAATTACAGTCCTAGTGTGAACAGCCTACCGCCGGATGCCGGCCTAAATTAAAATTTTTACCGTCGGCTGAGTGATTTCCGCCGTATTTTTTCAGTCTAGCGAGAATCTAGTTTTACAGTAAATATTGTGTCAGACCACCATACAGGAAATGAGTCTAAACTAACGTATAATGATTAACATATTTGTTCAGTGTTCATCTAAGGTCAGGGTTTATGATACGTCTTAAATTTTGATATACGATCCCTCCCCTCACTACCAAAAATTGTATGCCCCACTGATCACGATTAGCAGTGAGGATCAACTCAATCGGGGTTACAATGATTGAATCTCAACCCCAGCACGCTGTTTTCGATTTATTATTTACAGAAGTGAGACAAGAAGAAACGAGGTTACCAAATTCTTCACTTGGCGAAAGTGAATATTCTTGATAACACACCAAATGTTGGCCTTCTGGTATCGGTTTCAGAATTTTCCCTCCAAAACGTGAGACGCTAGTGGCGGTAGACGGCTGAACTAGATTCAAGCACCCGCGTCCGTGTTCCGCGGCTTTAGGTTGAGGGGAAGGGGGTGGGAAATTGTTTTGGAACTCGACCAATTTTTTTCTCTCTAGTGTAGGCGCGAAGGAAGCGGCATAAAATCCTCAAATTTGTTCACTAGTGCCAGAATCTACTACCAATGCTAGAGCTCTTTACTTTTAGTCTCATCTTTCTTCTGATTATATGGAGAGTCAAGGTGTTATAATATTTATAACTTTATTTCAAATTGTACATCTATTTATAATTCCAATTCCAAGTTATTGCGGCTTTGGAGTAAGTTCCACTTAAAGATGAAGATATAAACGTTGAGTCTTTTCTCTCAAAACGCAGTCATAAAACTAGCGCCATCAAATAAATATAAATTTCAATTAGTGTTCAAGAGTGTAATAGCGCGAGTTAGACGTTGAGATAATCTACGGATACTCGTTTTTATTCATTGCCAAGCATTCGCTATTTGCCGAGTACCGACTCTTGCCTTGTGGTTCCATTTCAGGTACGGGCTAACACGAACCAGGGTATTCGGCTCGGGACTCGACGAATATCGAATACGTGGATTCCATAGTTTTCCAACAAACTAAATAGCCTTTTCGAAATCACCTGGTTATATGCGTAAGCTCGTCCTTGGGTGCAGGAAAATTTCACCAGTATTTTCAGAGAATATTCTCCTTTAAGACCAATTTTTTTAGCGCAGACTGAGTGCATTTTTTAATCTGTTTTAAAATGAAAAATCAAGTGTAGAAGAAACAATTAACGTGATTTGGTGTAAGTGTCTTAAGGCTCTTTCAGACGATCCAACTTCTTGACTTAGCTCGATGGGTCAAAAAGTTGAATCAACTTGCCCAACTTTTGAAGAGAAAAGTGTAGTAAATCCTTCCTTTTCACAAGACTAGACTTTTAGCGGCAAATCGAACCTTTTAAGCGCCAACTACCTTGGCACTTACGAAATAACCCACGAAAAAGGTTTTTTTAATTAATTTAGATTGGCTGAAGAAATGAAATTAAAAAGTTCAGTCACTGATTCAATTTTTCCTAGCCAACTTTTTTGGTGACCCAACTCGTCCAACGTTTATTCACACTATCCAACTAGTTGATTCAACTCGAGTTGACCCATCAAGCTGAGTCAAAAAGTTGGATCGTCTGAAAGAGCCTTTAGCCCTCGGTATCGTCCTCGAATTGGAGTGGTAAGGAAAATGGACCTGAACTTTATTTTTCAGTGGTCAAGCCGACCCTCCTTAACCAAATGCAGCGTTCTTTTTAATAGAATAAATATATTAGTTTGTATTTACATAGTCTGGGTTCTTTTCCTCATCGCAGCAATCCGACGCCTCAATCGCAACTATGTCTTCACAAATGGCTGTTCATAAACAAAATTACAGCTTTATACATTCCAGCAGAGTTCAATAAATACAAACTACAATTACATTTCAGTGGCTCTTCTTCGGGTATCGTTATCTCTTCGGCGAAATTCATGGCCAATAATACGAAGGCAAAGCAGACGAGGGTTCCATTTTTCTGTGCGATATGAAACGTATCTTCAAACTGAAAGTAAAATATACCAACTTTGGAAATAGCGAACAATATTTTCCCACCTGCTTCAAAAGTCTATAACAAGATTTCCTCAATAGGTTAGCGTCGAAGCCCATTTTAACCCGAATATATTCCTGGAAATTAGAGACAGCTATGCCATTTCTCTCTTCTCGGCATATGGTGAAGAGGAAAAGACATTAATGGAAGGGATACGCTCGCCTTAAGACGAGTAACGTGTAACCGATTAGGCTAAAAAGCGGGTTACAAGGTGAAATAGTGAACTCAAGATAGAAATTATAAAAAAACGTCTTGGTTTGGACCAAGACCGAAAAAACAAACGATATGTGTGAGGTTTATCAATTGGCTGAAGTTCAGAATCAGATATTGCAATTTTTTTTAGTTATTTTTATCCATTTAATCCTTAAAAAATATTAAATTCAATCAACTGATTTTACTGTTAATCGATCTATTCCCTCTAAATTAATTGAAAAAATTACATATCTACGCTTTTTCAAGAACAATTACATTTTCCGAAAACATTTTATCATGAAATTAATTATTTTGAAGGGAGTACGTGCTGAGGGATCAATAATGAATATTTGAAACACTCTGTCTAAAAAGACCAAGCGAACTTTGACATAATTCGAAAGGAAAATGTAAATTTTTAAAAGTCGATTCCAAACCAGGGTGTTGCACGAATTCATACATTTAATTTCGTATATCGAAATGCTACATTTCTAATGTCGCGACTATGAAGGAAAGGTTGCACTGCAATTTCCCTCTTCGTACTTTAGAGTTTTATAACGTCACCACCCCTTTCTACATTGTTGGCGTTACTTGTACACCGGTAACGTATTACGCATAATCATTTTAGCACGCGTAAATACCATTTCGGAAAACACACAGTGGCGAGGCCACCATTGGGTATTATCCCTCGCACCAAGGGTCACCGCCAGACGGTAACAAAGTTGACTACAGGCAGGAGGCTAGTCAACTTGCACTGCCTATAGCGGTTCTTCTGGGCGAGAGAGAGAAGACCTTAATGGCGGCATCACACCTGTGTTTTAATTCTCTGTATGTAATTTCTAAAATGGTCTACTCTCTTACAAATGTACACCGATTAGACTGAGTGATCGGTCCTTCAGGCGCTAGCGAGTGTCAAGCCACAACAATAATCATTCTTGTACACGAACGTTTTATAGTTTTAGGTTATTAAGGTTGGTGGGCAAGTCCGGAGAGTCATGTACCGTTCACTAATGTGAAAAGGTTTCGACCTATATGGTAATATTTGCTGGGTGTATTGCGTCGGCTCAGATGACCCAAAACACTGGAACCACTGGTGATTGTAAAATTTTATATATTGGGGAAATGGAGGAAGGGGGGGGGTTAAAGGCCGACTTCCACCGAAAAGGGTTCTTACGAACTGAAGACCGTGCATCGATTCTTAACAATAGGGCGACCATGCCAATTTTCGAGTCCCCACTGGGGCAAAATTTGGAGGGGTTCTTACGAACTGAAAACCTTGCTATGCAGGTTCTTACGAACTGAAGATAAACAATAGAAAGTCTCTTAAATATTTTATTCCCGATTTTTACGACCCTCTGAAGGAAAATATCTATTGTTTATCTTCAGTTCGTAAGAACCCCCGTATCAAGGTTTTCAGTTCGTAAGAACCCCTCAAAATTTTGTCCAGCGGGGATTCGAAAATCGGCACGGTCGCTCCATTGTTACTCTCGATGCACGGTTTTCAGTTCGTAAGAACCCTTTTCGATGGAAGTCGGCCTTTAAGTTAAGTGTGACCTTCTTCGTTTAACTGGTAATGAATGGAGATGAATATAACAATCCATTGGTACTGAAACGTATTTCTTTTTATGTAATCTTTACCCTTACCTTTGGTTATATACCGTTATCATATTTGTCCAGTGTTACCTACTAAATGAAACCACACAGGATAAACGATGTTGCTTTGTCTTAAATTGACGACATTAGTTATTTAGTTTATTAACTAGTCTGAACAAAATAAATTTAAATTATCATATTTTTTTGAACATCAGTCTTCTTAGCAACTTACAGATTTAAACTTTTTTGGGTGCAAATTTGAAAATTTGTCAAGCCAGCAACAATTAAATCTATGTCCGTCAAGGTGCTTACACGAAATCCCTTGAAAATAATTAATTTCATGATAAAATGTTTTCGGAAAATGTAATTGCTCTTGAAAAAGCGTAGATATGTAATTTTTTCAATTATTTTAGAGGGAATAGATCGATTAACAGTAAAATCAGTTGATTGAATTTAATATTTTTTAAGGATTAAATGGATAAAAATAACTAAAAAAAATTGCAATATCTGAAACTTCAGCCAATTGATAAACCTCACACATATCGTTTGTTTTTTCGGTCTTGGTCCAAACCAAGACGTTTTTTTATAATATCTGTCACTTCAGTCTTAATGTAATTAAATTTTGAATAATTATGTTAGCTTTACCGTATATAGCAAATCGTCTTTAGAATAACCTGAGTATTTGTTTTCATTGGTCCTTGGACGCAGGAAAATTCCAACAATGCCAGGGAAACCATTCCCATTTTATGATATTTTTTACACCCGAGTCCTGGTTTAACCGATGGGTTGCTTAAAATTCGCCCAAATTACAAAATTATAGGATTTTTGGCGATTTTAGCCAAAATTAAAGGATTTTTGGTGATTTTAGCCAAAATTATAGGATTTTATAGGACAGTTTTAAAAATATACGATTTTATACGACAGTTTTAAAAATATAGGATTTTATAGGACAGTTTTAAAAATATAGGGTTTTATAGTATATATTTTATAGTAATTATAGGACCTCTGGGGGCCTTTATAAATAACGCGAATTGGAGGTAAGACAAATGACACTGGTTTTAATTTTTAGTGGTGAAGCCGCAGTCCTTTACTTTGGAGGAATCGTATCAAACCCGTGATAACGTAATTTCTTTAATTGTCATTCAATACGTATCTTAGAATTTTTCTCTGAACTCAGCTCGTTTCCGCTAATGACTTTGTTTCTAAGCTGTTAAATATGTGCTTGCATTTACCAATGGTGTGGAATTTTCCTTATAGCAGGAATCCACCGCCTCTTGCACGGTTTTGTTTTCACAATTCTCTATTTATAAACAAAATAACAGCTTTCATACAATCCGGGAGAGTTTAATAAATACGAACTACCTTTCAATATTTCTTCGGACAACTTTTTCTCTTCGGCGAAATACGTGGCGAAATTCAGGGCCAACAACACGAAAGCAAAACAGACGAGAGCGGAGGTTTCCATTTTGTGTACGATGTGAAACGTATCTTCAAATTCAAAGTAAAATCTCCGAATGCCATTAGTAGCATTTATACCAACTTTGGAAATGGCGAACAATATTTACCCACCTGTTTCAAAAGTCTATAACAAGATGTCCCCGATAAATTAATATCGACAAGAACACGCCGGCTATAACTCGAATATATTCTGGGAAATACAAGACAGCGATGCTAATCATTGTCGGCATACTGTAAAAAGGGAAAAGACATTAACCGAAGATGCGCGTTCGCCTTAAGACGAGTAACGGCTCGTAATTCGGGAATTATTCGAGCGAAAATGGAATGGGGGTACGTATCACCATAAGTTTATAAGATATGTTCGATAAGTGTATCTCGTTAATGAGAGCTTGTCATGAAGTGACGTAGGTGAAACGTCATAGATTCTTGTAAAGCGACGCGTAGCGAGGCCTTGTCAAAGGCTTAGTACAGACTAAAGAGGAGGATGGACTGCAAAACCGAGTGTAGTCAATTCTCACGTTGTTCTTGAACTAGCTCTCATTAAGCCTCTAACATTACGAAGTATGGGTAGTGACATACTTATGGAACATACCTTATAAACTTATGGTATCACGGGTAATTGATAAAAAAATATTATTTAGACCAGCTTCAATTCTGATCCTCTCCAATAGACCTAAAAATAAAATAAACAAGCTGGCCATATATATACGCCCGTTAAGGGGCAGATTGAAAATGAAGCGAGCGCCATCTATTGAACAGAAATACAAACTCAAAGGCGACATTTTTTCATTGGCCGAAAACATTCGTCTGCTTTTTCACTCTAGTCTTAAGGCTAAGTTTAGTTTGCAGTAACGGGTTATTACGGGAGGAGGGACTAGTGTAACTGTTTGATACCCGAGTGTTGTATTGTCCATTTTTAGTTCCTTTCCTCTTCTAAAACGCTTCTTTTAAAAATTTGAGCCTGTTTGTTTTACCTTTTAGTTTGTCATATAGAACCTAGACAACCACTAACGACAGTTTCTCCGCCATGATATCTGAGAAAATCTGACACTAAAATTCTGCCTCTGCGCATTTCTAAGCGAACCAATAACCCCTCATTCGTGAAAGCCCGGTTTAGAAACTCATATGGCCTTTCTAAATTTTGAATGAATTTATTTTTAGGTGTATATAGCGCTCATTTTCATCAATAAGAAAAACATCTTCTTCACTGCGTTTAACTTACGGTGATTTATAATTAACGTATGATTATAATGATGATTACAATTCTTAAGGGGAAGTTTGACTAAAATTTTGTTCAACGAAGTTAATGCTTATTCAGCTGCTTAAGTCAAGTGTACTACATACAGACAAATTTGCAATTCTAGTCATAACGAAAATATTGTTTCAGACTTTAATTTGTTCACCATACAGGAAATAAGAATAAGTAATGTAACGATCAGTCTTCATTTAAGGTCAGGGTTACTTATACGCTTTAAATTTTGATTTTTTTATGTGGGGGAGTACTAACGCACGATCCCACCACTACCAAAAATTGTGGTCGCCAGTTTCCACACAGTTTTATTTTTAACACCTTTAAAACCTATAGTTCGTTTCCGCACAATTTTTCATAACTCATTTCCGCACAGTTTGCAACAAAAAAAAAACATTTTTATTTTCTTGGCTCATAGGATCGAAAAGATCCAAAATGGGAGGTTTTAGGAATATAAAATTTTCGATGCAATTTAACGGTAGATTTATTTTAATGCAAATTTCATAAACGGAATAAAAAAAATGTTCCTTTTAATTCCATTTTTTTAAAAAAAACTTGGTTTAATGCTTACGTCTATCAATAAACGTTTCTATATCGATAGTGATATTGCAATGGTGAAATCACAAGTTTAATAGCATGCCTCTATTGTAGCATAACCAAACCTAACCTAACCCCAACCGAACCATCCTAAACCTAACAATAAACAAACCGAACCTAACCTAATCAACAAGAAAATAAAAATGTTTTATTTGCAAATTGTGTGGAAATGGGTTATGGTAAAAAAATGGTGAACTAAAATTTCAATGTAAAAACTGTTCGGAAATGGACCATAAAAGTGTGCGGAATTGGGCAATGATTCTCGAAAATTGCGCGAAAATGGGAATCCTCGCCAAAAATACCGTGCGATATTGGTAAGGGTCATCTCGATCGGGGGTGCCATGTTCGGGTCTCGCCCCAGAACGCTATGTTTTCGATTTATTAAAAAGTTAGTCAAAGTGTTATAATATTTTGAGCTTTACTTGAAATTGTACATTCATTTATAATTTCAAATCCAAGTTATTGCGGTTATGGACTAGGTTTTTTTTCCACACAATCCTGATTAAACGTAAAAAATAACTACTTTCACCCTGATAAGGTGTATCAATGCGCACAGGCTTCGACTTACCCAAAAGGGTTGATACTCTCTATCCCATGTTTTCTCCGATATTTTCTACGAATAGAGTTTTTATTTTTAACGTTAATTAAAACGAACATAATTAGATTTAATGACGGACAGATTAAAACATACCCTTTCCGACACTTCTTTACCAAAGCATTCATAAAACTACCGCAATCAAAAAATATAAATTTCGATTAGTGTTAAAATGTATAAAAGCGCCGAGCTGAATGTTGGGATTATCTATGGATATTCGTTTAAATTCGTTGTCAAACATTCGCTACTAGCCTTGTGGCCACAATTCAGGCACGGACTAACACATACTGGGAGTTTCAGTTCGGGACTCGACGAATATCGAATACATGAAATCCATAGTTTTTCCATCTAACTAAATCGTCTTCGAAATCACCTGGGAAATTTTTTTCTCTCCTCCTTTGACACAGGAAGCATCGAACAGTAATTTAAAAGAAAACTCTCCTTTAAGACCAAGTTTTTCGTAGCAGAGTGAGTGAAGTTCTCTGATCTGTTTTAAAGAGAAAAAATCAAGTGTTGAAGAAACAATTAATGTATTTTCCGAGGGGTCTGAAACTTCCAAAAATGCCAATGCCTTTGACTCATTGAAGCGAGTGGACAGAATTTGGTGGCGAATTTGGGTGATAAGTAAAATGGACCAGAAGATTATTTCTCACTGGCCCATTGTTACTATATCTTGAATCATCGATAAGAGAATAAAAATATGTTTGTATTTACAAGGGGTGAGGCCTTTTCCTTATAGCAGGAATCAAACGGCGTTTGAAAAGTTTTGTTTTCACAATTCTCTATTAATAAACAAAATTTTAGCTTTTATATAATACGAGAGTTCAATAAATTTGAACTACAGTTACCCATCAACATCACTTCAAGCGGTGTCATTTCCTCTTCGGCGAAATACGTGGCGAAATTCATGGCCAACAACACGAAGGCCAAAGAGACGAGAGCGGGGGTTTCCATTTTTACGTACGATATGAAATGTATATTCAAATTCAAAGTAAAATCTCCGAAAGCCAGCAGTCGCATTTATATCAACTTTGGAAATTCAAAATTGCGAACAATATTTTTCCACCTGCTTCAAAAGTCTATAACAAGATTTCTCTAATAACTCAACATCGAAGTAAACACGCAAATTTTACCTAGACTATATTCTGGGAAATATAGGGCGATCGGGAAAAAGCGATCTCCGAAGATGTACGCTCGCCTTAAGACGAGTAACCTATCACGACTACTCGGAACTCGGCACAAATATATGATCAGAAACAGAATGGCATAAGTACTTCGGGACCAAACCATATTCATTTCTTATTAAGTAACTAATACGAAATTTGATTGGGACATGAAAAAGGGGAGGAGCTTCTGTTATGACCATCTCTCAAGATGGCGGTCGTTTTTTAAAAATATAGCAATATTATATTGACTGGCGCGCTTACTTAAATATGTTCGCTTTACTTATTGTGATCAATTATTGACCTATGATTCCAATGACGATTACCATGCTTAAAAACGAATTTCAAATTGACAAATATTTTTGCAATGCTTGATCATCTGCTTAAAATATAGGTTCCTCAAACTTTCTAAATGTCGAACGACATTAGAATTGTAGCGGCGGGTAAACACACAGCCACATTTTTCCTTGTTAAAACCATTGCATTGAAATTACATGAAATATGACGACATTGAAGTATTTAGATTTAACATCATATTTATTCAGACTTCTGCGAATATATGGGGTACCGGTATCAGCATAAAATTTTGTATCAACTTAAATGTTCGTGGTGGGGTGATCACGAACGAACCACCTCCGCTACCAAGAATTGTACGCGGCCCCACTGATAACTGATATGAGACTAAAAATGGCAATGCTCTTATATAATACTACTTTGAAAAATCTGAAATAAATATATTAAAAATTGGATTTTACATTGAAAATAGCAACTTAATCAAAATTGTATAGAAATCTTGATCGAGCGAAGCGACCTCCGAAATAGGCCTCTATAGAAAGTTTTTACGGCTTGCGCACCTTGTTGATTTGTCCCGCCGCGCCATACGTCACCAAAATTCTCTCTGGCGTGACGTCACTAACCTTAACCGTTAAGCCTAGGCTTCCACAGCCCATTTGAAGCGATGGATACACAGGAGAACGAGTAAGTTATTTTAAATATTAATTAATTAGAGGAACAAACGCGTTAAAAAAAGCCCAACATTTTATCAGTCTACTTTATCTCTCCAAATCTTGCCTCCAGTTCGTGTTTTTTATAACAAAAAACTGGATGAACTGAACTGACTCAATTTGAACTACAAGAGGGGCCAAGTGCCCATAATTCCTTTAGAACTTTCTGTAAAGGCCTATTCCGGTGTCTAGTCAAATGTGATCTCAATACGAGAGACAAATTTCGAAAGCATTAGAGGCAAAAGCGGGGTTTTTTCCATGTTTGTGTTAAGATATGAAGCTGATCTTCAAAATGAAAGTAAAATCTCCAACTTTGGAAATGGCGAACAATATTTTCCTACCTGTTTCAAAAGTCTATAACAAGATGTTCCCGATAAGTTAACATCGAGGCGAACACGCCGGTTTCAATCCGAAAATATTCTGGGAAATACGAGACAGCGATGCTAATCATTGTCGGCGTACTGTAAAAGTTGTTATCACCATACCAAAAGGGAAAATACATTAACCGAAGATGCGCGCTTGCCTAAAGACGAGTAAAGGCTCGGAATTCGGCAAATATTTGAGCGAAAACGGAATAGGGGTATGTAACCTTATTGTTGGATTCAGATAGTAATACTAAAAATGTTATTTGTGTCAGCTTCTATTCTGTTCGTCTTCAAGAGGGCGCTCATTTTCTTCAATAAAATAATACTCGCGACTACATTTTCTTCCCTGCTTTTAACTTACGGCGATCTGTAATTTACGTATGCTTTAATGAATAATGATGGGTACAATGCTTAAGGGGAAGTTTGACAAAGCTTTTTCCAGTAGAAATTAGTGTTTACTCAACTGCTTAAAACAAGTGTACTTCAAACACAGAAATTTCGTAAGAAATTGCAATTTTAGTCATGTCGTAAATATTGTTTCAGACTACTTTGTTCAACATACAGGAAATGAGAATAAACTAATGTAAAGATCAGTCTTCATATAAGGTCAGGGTTAATTATAAAAAAAAACGTCTTGGTTTGGACCAAGGCCGAAAAAACAAACGATATGTGTGAGGTTTATCATTTGACTGAAGTTTCAGATATTGCAATTGTTTTAGTTATTTTTATCCATTTAATCCTTAATCAATAATAAATTCAATCAAATGATTTTACTGTTAATCGATCTAGTCCCTCTAAATTAATTGAAAAAATTACATATCTACGCTTTTTCAAGAACAATTACATTTTCCGAAAACATTTTATCATGAAATTAATTATTTTGAAGGGAGTACGTGTTGAGCTATCAACATAGAATATTTGAAATATTCTATTGACTTTCTAAAAAGAGCAAGCGAACTTTGACATAATTCGAAAGGAAAATGTAAAAATTTAATCGAAATGCTACATTTCTATTGACGCCTCTATGAAGAAAAGATTGCACTGCAATTTTCCTCTCCGTGCTTTAGAATTTCTTGGTCATAACTCAGTCTTCATTTGAAACGTCACCACCCCTTTCTACATTGTTGGCGCTACTTGTACACCGGTTACGTATTACGCGTAATCATTTTAGCACGCTTAAAGACCATTTCGGAAAACACACAGGGGCGAGGCCACCATTGGGGTATTATCCCTCGCACCAAGGGTCACCGCCAGACGGAGTCAATTCGCTCTGCCTATAGCGGTGCATCTAGGCGAGAGAGAGAAGACCCCAATGGCGGCATCACCCTTGTGTTTTAGTTTCTCTGTATGTAATTTCTAAAATGGTCTACTCACTTACAAATGTACACAAATTACACTGAGTGATCGGTCCTTCAGGCGCTAGTGAGTGACAAGCCACAACCATAATCATTCATGTACAGGAATGTTTTATAGTTTTACGTTATTAAGGTTGGCGGGCAAGTCCGGAGAGTCACTAATGTGAAAAGGTTTCGAACTATATGGTATTATTGGCTGAGTGTGTTGCGACGGCTCAGATGACCCATACACTTGAACCACTGGTGCTTTTAAAAATTTTTATATTGGGAAAATAGAGGAAGGGGGGTCGGAGTAAAGTGTGACCTTCGCATAACTGGTAATGAATAATGTGTATACCCATATTATTTCCGCATGAAATGAATATAACATGTCATTGGTACTGAGAAGTATTTCTTTTTATGTAATCTTTACCCTTACCTTTGGTTATATCAGAAGTAAGATAAGGGACTAGAAGTAACGAGGTAACCAAACTCTTCACTTGGTGATGGAAGCGGCATAAGGTGGGGTGGCGTAGCGGTTAGCGCTTTCGCCTCGCAGCAAGAGGATCCCGGGTTCGATCCCGCACTGTGGCACCGGGTGAAAATCTGGGAACAAATCCTTCTGCGTAGAGTTTGCAAGTTCTCTCCCCGCTTGTTGAAGGAGTTTTCCTCCGCGGTCTAACCCGGTTTCTCCTTTCCATCAAAACTTGCAGAGGTTAACGGTAATAGTTAGTATAGGGCGCTGTAGGTTAGCTGTGGCATAGGGGCTAGCCACCACCCCTCTATGCATTGTAAAGGGACCCACCTGTAAATAAGCCACAGGCTTAGTGTGGAAATCCCTTCGTAGACAAAGCTTAGATTATTATTATTATTATTATAAAATCGTCAAATTTGTTCACTAGTGCTAGGCTCTATTACCAATGCTAGGGCACTTTAATTCTAGTCCCTTGTCTTACTGCTGGTTATATTTATACCGATATCATATTTTTCCTGTGCTACAGAGAACCACCTACTAAACGAAACTACACAGGATAAACATTGTTGCTTTGTCTCAAGAAGACGACATTAGTTTGAGAAAAAAAGTTCTTTATCATATTTTCTCTAAAATCAGTCTTCTCAGAAACTTACTACAGATTTAAACTTTTTTGTTAAGCCAGCAACAATTAAAACTATGTATGTCAAGGTGCTTACAAGTTAGTGAGCAACGACACGAAATCCCTTCAAAATAATTAATTTCATGATAATATGTTTTCGGAAAATGTAATTGTTCTTGAAAAAGCGTAGATATGTAATTTTTTCAATTAATTTAGAGGGACTAGATCGATTAACAGTAAAATCATTTGATTGAATTTAATATTGATTAAGGATTAAATGGATAAAAATAACTAAAACAATTGCAATATCTGAAACTTCAGTCAAAATATAAACCTCACACATATCGTTTGTTTTTTCGGCCTTGGTCCAAACCAAGACGTTTTTTTATAATATCTGTCACTTCAGTCTTATTGTAATTAAAATTTGAATAATTTTATTATGCTTTACCGTCATACATTTGGGGTTGATCTATTTCTAATTTCTTAAAGAAGTACTTAAGTATCGTTAATTACATTTAACTTATATTCAACAAGTTGGGAAAACCAAAATATTACCTCTCCGAGTCAAGAGAGTCTACTACTACAAACTTATTTACCTAGATATGGAATTATCTCTCTTTTTTGAAGTAAAAATTTACGAAATATTGAAGCAGTATTCCAAGCATAGCGAATAATACAGTAAAGCAGACGACATTTTACATCCAATAAGGATAAATCTTGGACACATGGAAATCAGTCAATGGGGAAAAGATCAGGAAATGAAGACTACGCTTCAGCTGTTTACCGTATATTCTGATAGCTACATTCACAACTGGTTTGCAGTGTAAACACTATCGTCTCGTCTCACCTCAACAATATTCTTAGTTTGCCAACATGAATGTTAACGTTAAATAACACCAAAGCTAAATTGTAGCTAGACGCACTAATAGTCAATGCATACCATAAAGAGAATAAAAAGTCTGTAGCTACTACCCGTTTACCATTAGCCCTTTTACTATTCTAATTGCCACCATGATCTTTTCTTCTATTATAAAACCTTAACCTCATTATTTAATAGTGTATTTAACTTTCGGCTCACTCTGAGCCGTTGATGTCTCTTCATTTGAGACACGAAAATCAAGCCCAAACTTTACTTCACCTCCCTTACAAAAATTTTCTTAAGAGTTCTAAAGGAATTTCTTTGGAACCCTACGGAGCCCTTGGGATCATTTTCTAAAGAAACTATTTCCAAAGACTTCCTTGGAATTTCCTAAAGAATTCATGAGATAAATTTCTAAAGAAGGTCTAGGGATTATTTTCTAAAGAAATTCTTTTGGAATTCTAGAGATAAATTTCCAAAGAATGTCTTGGGATTATTTTCTAAAGAAATTCTTTAGGAATTATAGACATAAATTTCCAAAAAGTCTTTTGGGATTATTTTCTAAAGAAATTCTTTAGGAGTTCTAGAGATAAATTTCCTAAGAATGTCTTGGGATTATTTTCTAAACAAATTATTTAGGAGTTCTAGAGATAAATTCCTAAGAATGTCTTGGGATTATTTTCTAAAGAAATTCTTTAGGAGTTCTAGAGATAAATTTCCTAAGAATGTCTTGGGATTATTTTCTAAAGAAATTCTTTAGGAGTTCTAGAGATAAATTTCCTAAGAATGTCTTGGGATTATTTTCTAAATAAATTCTTTAGGAATTCTAGAGATAAGTTTCCTAAGAAGGTCTAGGGAATATTTTCCAACGAAATTCTTTAGGAATTCTTGAGATAAATTTCCTAAGAACGTCTAGGGAATATTTTCCAACGAAATTCTTTAGGAATTCTTGAGATCAATTTCCAAAGAAATTCAAGGGTTTACTTCCCAAAGAAATTCGATAGGAATTATTGAGATAAATGTCCAATGAAGCTCTAGGGTTTAATATCCAAAGAAATTCGATAAGAATTCTAGAGATGAATTTCCAAAGAAGGTTTATTTTCCAACGAAATTAGTTAAGAATTTTAGAGATGAATTTCAAAGGGCCAAATATATTGCAATTATGCTTTTCTCAAAATATTTTACCCAAATTGTTTAACTAAAGTTTTACTAGATAGACATTATCTTGATGGTTTAAAAAAAATAAAAACGTTTCACGAAGGCTTGTCCCGTAGCTAAGGCTCAGCAAGCGCTGAAATGGAATGTTATATTTACCTTTTTTTTATTTTTTTTTTTTTATTTTTTTGCCTTTAATAATCCGTGAGGTGTTGATGTAATGGATAAAATAGATTAAAAGTAAAATAAGAGTAATTAAAATCGTTATGTTTAGATTTACAGGGAGTATAAGCTGTCAGTCGGAATTTTTGATTAATTCTCTTATGGCACGTTTTATCTTTATTTCGAGCGTAATTAGAGTCCAAAATAAATATTTTTTTAAAAACATTGTAGAGAAAATTAGCTTAAACGCGTTTCTGATACTCAAAAAACTTTCAAAGAATATACATTATTAAATTTAGCAACAACGTCTATATCTACTGCTTGGCCGTTAAAGCCTCCAAAACCCACTTAGTACCCCATACAATTGCACAAGATTAAAACTTTCTGCCGTTTACGGATGTTTTAAGTCGATTAAATGTCTGACTTTATAAGCAGTTTCACACCTCATGCGAGATCTTAACTCGCTATAAGGGGTGTAGTTCAGCATATAAGAACAACACTTCCTGTATTGAGATATGGTTCTGCATGTAAGAACTATCCTCGTTTCAAGTGGCTAAATTAATTTACCACTTCTCTATATATTTCCCATGACAATTTCCAAGAAAATTCCAAAGACATTTCCCAAGTAAATTCCAAAGACATTTCCCAAGAAAATTCCAAAGATATTTACCCAAAATATTTCCAAAGACATTTCCTAAGTAAATTCCAAAGACATTTCCCAAGGAAATTCCAAAGAGGTTTTCCAAGAATATTCCAAAGATATTTCCCATGAAAATTCCAAAGAGGTTTCCCAAAGAAATTCCAAAGATATTTCCCAAGGAAATTCCAAAGACATTTCCCAAGGAAATTCCAAAGACATTTCCCAAGGAAATTCCAAAGAGGTTTCCCAAGAAAATTCTAAAGTAATTTCCAAAGAAAAAGAGGCCAATATTCCCCAATTTCCTAAAGAACGCCTTAAGGCTTTCCAAAGAAATTTCCCAAGGAATTTTCTTAAGAGTTCTTAAGAAGATTTTTGTAAGGCTCAGGCCTCAATTATTTACTCTTTGTTTCACTAAGCCTATTACGGATGATACTTAATATACCTGCCGGAGTCTAGGTCTTAGTTTTCTTCATGAAATCACTAAACCAAGGATTATTCTATATACAGATGTAGTATAGCTTAAGTAATATATAAACAGCCATTTCAAATAACAATATTAAAAAAAATCTTTGGAATATCAAAATGAAACAGAGCTTTAAAGCTACAAAAGTACTAAATGCATCATAATTACGAAAAAATACTTCCACATATTCACTTTATATTATGGAAAAAGGGAATATTAAGGTTCTGTATGATTTCTTAACACATCAACACAAGGCTAACTGCTAACGCAACGCACTAGTGTAACAATGGACGGACACACACAGACAAAAACATAGACTGCTTTTTAACTCTTTCCGTTTTAATTTTGAGTTGAGAAACAAGATTATCTTTAATATTTAAATAAATATAATAATTTTTAATTATTTTAATCTTCAATAATTAACATTAATAATAGTTAAATCGTTTAAAATAAAGTTATACCTATTATCATCTCAAACTTTGCTAATATTGACGTTTAAAGTGAAGGGTACCCCTCTTGCCCGCTTTCTTCACATTTTGGGGTATATATACGATTCTTTTCCATTACAATAGTAAGGAAAAAGCGCAATTGCGAAAACCTTTGGTGGCGATCCCACATTAGGGAGGCTAGACGTTTCTCGTAACCCTAGCTGATCGCCGCGTATATCCTAAAATCAAACGATGATAATGGAGTAGAAGCCAATGAGACAGATTGGTGTCTATGTGGAATAGACGGAAGACCAGTAGATGGTGGTGTTTAGAAGCCAGAATGTACAGACTGGTGTCCAAGTGGGATGGACAAAGACCAGAAGATGGTGGTGATTAGAAGCCAGTATGTACAGATTGGTGTCCATGTGGGATGGACGAAGATCAAAAGATGGTGGTGATTAGAAACCAGTAAGTACAGACTGGTGTCCGTGTGGGATGGACAAAGACCAGAAGAGAGAACTCAAGTAGAGGAGCCATTTCCGTGACTGTGAAAGCAGTTCGGAAATGGCGAACACGTTTGCTCCGATTTGGAAACTGCGAACGCGGTCACGTGGGTGTAACAACAGACACACACACAGACAGACACACCCCCACGATCGTTACAGAACCTCTCCGTGACATACGTCACTCGGAGAGGTAAAAACATTGATTTCGATAAGCAAATAATGTTGTACTTTATTTATTAAAGAAGTTTAAAAACGACGGTATTTGAAATATGGAAGAAAAATATTTGTTTCGTACACTGTATACATATACAGTGTTGTCGAGATCAGACCAACAGCTTCCTTTATGTAAAACCCCCAATACTGCCAACGGGAGATGTCATACTAAATTATACAGGGTGTAAATAAATGTTTAGAATTCATGTTTTATTGTATGCCTGAATGCAACAAAATATATTAAAGCACAGTCCTACGATTAGTCTTAGTCTCTTAGAACCTGGGTCTCAAATTGCAACCTCTAAACTGTTTGGTAAACAACTCAACGTAAATATTCAAAGTGTCTACCATTGTGGTTGAGGCACTCTTCCAGAGGATTGTCCGTGTCTTACATTACTTTTGCAACCACTAAACTCATGACGCATGGTAAGACTAATGGTATTGCCGTTAAGGCTTGATGTAGGGGGATATGATTATGCCGGTAGTAATGCCCTTGTAAACTGGCACGAACAGTAGAATGGTTTAGTGCAACTTCATGTTCCACCGCTCTACTACTAGCATGAGATTGGCTTCAAAACTATCTACGATGTCAAAGTCTCTATCCTCATTACAGACTATACAGTCTCTTCTACGTTCACGATCTTGCACTACCGAAGGTGCTCGCACCCGAATGTTGTCGGTGTGGAGACCGTTCGGCATAAAGCACTGCCTTTAGTTGAACGTTACCGCGACCTTCACCCAAAATAAACGTGCTGTCCAATTTGCCCTGGTTAGAATAGGTTGGCATTTTGCTAGGAAACGAAATTTAAATTAGCTTAAGCGTGAAAGAGAACACATGGGGCTTTACTAACGGCTTGGGTAGATACAATCTTAATCAAGAACATCATTTAAGAGTTATCTGAGTTTTCATCCAAAAAATGTATGTTTGGGGTTTAATTTCACGTTAATTATACTTAATTACGTTGAAATTAACTTGTCGTCAGTGCTCATTAAGCTTATAAAATGACTTTCAACAATTAATTCACCTTAATTCTAATGTTTAGAGGAGTTTTTGATTATTTCCAACACATTGCGTTCAATTTTTATCATATCCTGTTCTAGGTTTGTGGTAAGGTAAAGATTATCTATACAATATGTTAATGAATGATGTTATTCTATAGTTTAGCTTAAATACCAGTAATTAAATCAAATAACTATACAATTCATAGCAATTTAAACCAATAAACAAGCGGCAATATGGACTATGGAAATAGCAAACAACGTAACCCTCCGTTTCTAACGTGGTTACGTTGAGAGAATCTGTGATGTAAACCTGAAAATTATTTCACCAATTAAATTATATAACGACAGTGTCCTCCTGGATTAACCAGTACCACTGTTACTTATGAATTAAACAATCCACTGTTGGTAACAAATAGTTTATAAAATGATAACGTAACATCACAGTATGACTGATTCAATAGGATCAAAATTGTTTTAACGAATGCTCTGGTCCTCTACGTTGGTGGAGTTTCAGGAATTATATCACACACCTTCACAATTAGTAGCATTTTAGTGAGATTAACAAATAATGAAACCGTTTATACCTGTCCTCAAATGAGAATGTTGAATTAACTGCGCTAAGGTAAACACTACTCTTTTAACAGCCGTAGGGAAAACACATTGAACATTTGGTCATCTTTCCTGTAATATTTTGAAGTTGAATTCTTCACAGGGTGAAAACACTACCGTTGATTTCTAAACCATAATAACTTGGATATATATGCCATTTTTTACCAACAAACGGTCATGATGAATACAGTATTAAGTTACGTGTAAAACCTAGGCCCTAGGGTTAGGACTTGCAGCATGAATCGAAGCAGACTGCGTATTTTTGTAATTCCAATCCAACACAGTGCTGGAAATAAGCTTTCTTATAATCTTTAAAAGGAAAGACACTATAAACACTATATTACATAGACAAACTAAAACTTAAGCCTTGGCCGTAAAGAACGTCGAAAAGCTTATTTTAAATGATATAAAAACCTCTATTAACTGTAATTATTTACCTGAATTACTTTTCTAGACGAAAATTCGACCTGATAACGTCGTATTTCTTATTAAGGGTGCTACAGTTAATTAGAAAATACATATAAAGGTGCTCAAGCTCGGATGAAATACCAAAGTAATTTGTTAGCGTCTACTGCTAAGAAATTATTAAAATCAGCAAGAAACCCAACATTTGAAATTTGTCAACGTAACTTGTTAGCACCCACAAACTTAGGACCTTCTAGTTGTCAACGAGAACGAAATGAAGAAAATAGGTTTAAGCGCGCTATAAGGTTAGGCTGACCTCTGACCCAAAAGTAATTTTTTGACGTACTGTCTTAATTAGTTAAATTACAAAAATTAGAATTCATTAATTAAAAATCGAAACAGGTAAGTTTTCCATTTAATAAATGCTTGTTAATTTAGAAGTATTCCGAAAACTAACTTCGCTATACTTTTTCCGTATGGCCTATGATCATTTCGTTAAAAAAACGAAAATTTTTTAATGCTTTTTCTATGGGACGCTAACCCTAAAAGGTGTGACTTTTTCTTTAACATTATGGAAGGGTGTCATGTCATATCTACAAGGGCCTACCGGCCCTGTAGAATTATACTCCTTTAATTTTGATCGTTTTTGTAGGGGGTATGAAGGCACGATCCCAAAAATTCTACGCCCTCCGTTCACGATTAGTGGTGAGGGTCAACTCGACCAGTAGTAGTCAAAGTTTTGTAATATTTTTAACTTTATTTCAATTTGTACATTAATTTATATTTCCAAATCCAAGTTATTTCGGCTTAGAAGTAGATTTTTCTTTCATACAATCCTTATGAAACGAGAAAAATAAATAAATATAATTACTGTTCGATGTTTAAAGAACTACTTTTCATCCTGATGAGGTATATCTATGCGTGCAAGCATCGACTTACTTCAAAGGGTTCATTCTCTTCATGCCAGATTTCTTCGGATAATTTCTAGGAATATTTTTAACTTCAATTAAAACTGAGTCAATCAGATTTAATGCAGGACAGATAGAAGCCTACCCGTTCTAAAAGTTCTTTCTCAACGCAACTGTCAGCCTGGCGCCATCAATAAAAATATTTGAATTGGTGTTTAAATGTAAAAGTTGATTACCGAGGACCAAGCCTTCCCCTTGAGGCCGCAATTCAGACACGAACTAAGACTAAGACATACCAGGGGATTCGGCTCGAGACTCGACGAATATCGAATATGTGGAATCCATGGTTTTCCAACAAACTAAATCGAATTCGAAATCACCTGGATATAAATTTTCCATCCTCCTTTGACGCAGAAAACATCTTGCACAGATATTAAAATTCTATTTTAACAGTGACGTTTTTAGCGCAAAGTGGTAACAGTTCCTTCATCTGTTTTAAGATAAAAAAATCAAGTGTAGAAGGAAAAATTAATGTATCTTTCGAGGGCTCAAACACTTTGAAGATTCAAATAGTAAGACTAAAAATGTTATTTCGACCAGTTTCTATTCTGATTTTCTCCAAGATGGCGCTCATATTCATCAATAAAAAAGATTTCTAGCTGCTACATTTTCCTCACTGCTTTAAGTTACGGCGATCTTTAATTGACTTATGCTTTTAATGATGATTACAATGCTTACGGCTAAGGTTTCCCACAGTTCGGTTCAAATCGGTTTTGGACTAAAACTGAAACTGAACTGAAACTTTCCAGTTAAGATTTTCAAGAAATGAAACTGAACTGAAATTATCAGTTCGGTTCAGCCAGGAAACCGAACTGATCAGTTCAGTTTTCAGTTATAACTGAACTGAACCGAAACCTCTTCAGAGATTATCTATCAAGAAGAAAAATACAGTGTGCAGAGGCCCAAAATACCCAGATTGTAACTTTTAACCGCTAAAATTTTCTACTACTACTAAGTATTTTGGAATCGTCAAGTGCCATACCTTAAGAGTCATGTTTATTTCACTAACTACTAATTATTAACATTGAACAATTTAAATTTGACTAATTATCTAATTATGATACCCTTTTTAGTTACTAATTATTGGTATTCTTTTAGCCTGTGTCTCTCTGCAGAGGGTCCCAGGTAATCATGGGACTTAAATTAATAGCTTATTTCTAGAGATGTGAGTCGGTAATTTACCGTCCGTAAATTACCGGTAGTTTACCAAATACCGCGTAAATTACCGATTTATATCTAACCGTAATTTTAGAAAGGTAATTTACCGGTAAATTACAAAATTGCCGCGGTAATAAGCCTGTTAAAACATAAAGTACCATAAATTACGGTAATTTTTGTAATTTCAAAATTTTAATCGGTAATTTACCGGTAATTTTTCGGTAATTTACCCGGTAAATTACAATTTTTAAAAATTACGGTAATTTCACATCTCTTCTTATTTCTATGCATAATTTCTATACGCGGCATAAATGATGAAATATACGCGACACATCCCCCAAAATATCATACAGCATGCAATACTAAACGATGCCAGTTTTCTATTGTTCTACTAATGTTTGCTGGAACGTATTGATATCGTTTCTCGCGATAGATCGAAAGAGTATTTAACTATCTCTTCAGTTCAGTTTTTATCAGTTCAGTTTAAGAAATAAACCGAACCGAACTGAAAACTGATCAGTTTGGAGATGTGCAAACTGAAACTGAACTGAAGCAATCAAATCAGTTTAGGCCCTAAACTGAAACCGAAAATAACTGAACTGAACCGAAAACTGAACTGTTTGAACTGAACTGTGGGAAACCTTACAAGTTACGGCGAAGTCACGTATGGGAGAGACATTCGACTAAAATTTTGCATATCGAAATAAATGCTTATTCAACTGCTTAAAACAAGTGTATTTTATACAGGTGAATTTCGATTGATACTTTTATTCTACTCATACAGTAAATATTGTGTCAGACATTAAGTTGTTCACCATACAGGAAATAAGACCAAACTAACGCATAACGATTAAAATATTTATTCAGTCTTCATCTAAGGTCAGGGTTAATGATACGCCATTAATTTTGATTTTAATTGTTTATGCAAGGAGTGGTTGGTCAAGAATGGTTAAGCTTGGAAAACTTTAAAATTCCCGACTGGAAAGTAACTCTAAAGTCAATTTTATTCCATTAAATAAAATTAAAAGGCTTTTCGAAATAACGGTGATTTGTAGTTCATAAGGTGGAATAACAAGTGATTTTAAAAATTAACACTTTAATACGGAGAATTGAAAAAAACCAAGTTTCATAAGTATTTGCCAGAGTGCTCGAATGTGGCGTTTAAAAATATGCACACCGAATGCGTGACTCACAGGAGCAAGGGGACAATGGGAAAGAGAAAACCCAAAAGGACTATTTATATGTAAAAGTTTAGGCCTAGTACTTCAAAATTAAACGAACATTGGTAATTCAATTTTGTAGACAGCGGTTAACGCACATATATTATAGTTCATAACATAGATTAAGATAGTTTTAGCAATTAGTAGTTTACTCTTTTCGTTAATTAAAGTTCGACAACTATAAAATGCATTTAACAAAGCTGAAATCTTTTGACATTCAGAAAAACTTAGAGTACAAGACCTCCAATAAGACTAATATATGAGCTAAGCCTAAAATGGAAATCCATAACATGAACATGTTACGCATGTCTTTAAGCCTTGTCGCTTCACTGCTAGTGTCAGTTGGTGTCGTGGGTGAAGGTTTGAAAGTCATTCCTAACACTCTTTCCATGCGATGGTGCCACACAACGAATTGATTTGTTTCGTAGAAGGCCATTAACCTGAAATGAGTTTTAGACATTTTGTGAATTTTGAAAATCGGGAATATTTAGAACATTTTCATGAAAAAAGAGTACATATATCTAGAATGGGATAATAGAAGCATGAAGACACTCTGTACCCTCTTAATACTTTAGTTACGTAACGTCATTCTTCCCAGTCTCACCCTTTTTACTCGTGCGGGGGAGAATCCCCCCTCAGACGAGTAGTGCTCCGACTTCTCAAGGTCTCTCTGGCATAGCTTTAGCAATGTATGGCGACAGGAATACCGTGTGATCGGGACTTTTCATCCTTATCATTCCGATTTCCATTTTGTTAAAGTAAACACTTATTTGGTGACTCCACCAGAACGAACTCTAGTTGAAGCCACAAAAAAGGATAAATAGACTCCGCCTCCCCCAAAGCGCGCGATGGTGCGGTGGTTTAGGGATGGTGCTAGGTCATGACTTAAACTTTCCTTCTAAAGACTTAAGCTGTCTGCTGTGAGTTCTACTGTTAGGTTAATATTTGTCAATTCACTCAATTGTCAGTCTCGCTTAGAACTGGATGTATGGCGTCTAGTAAAGAAATATTTACCTCATGCTCGCTTTTTTAGTCCCTATTGTTTCACATTTATATTATCTTACATATCCCTCACGAGTGTCCTTTCTGCTGGAGCAGCTTGTTGTTTGCTCTCCCGCTCATAAAACCTCAGATGAGCACAGCATTGTAAGGTGAATTCTATAATTGTTTGTCACTAAAACCCCAGCAATCATCCCACAAACCTCGTCTTGGGGTAGGACAAAAAATACACAAGCGGGACTTGCCAAATAGTTAAACGCTAATAGAGTAATTATGAGGGAACTATTTATCGCGTATGTGATTCGGTTTAATAACTCCAATTCTTCCGATGTTGGGAAGAATAACGTTACACTTACCCTGCTTTGTGGTACACTTCACTCGAAGAGATTTATCATATACTTCTGATATATTTAACCTTTTTTGTTTGAGGTTAGAAAAGGTTAAATTCAATCAGGACAAACCTTTTATTAATCAGTTGCAAGGCGTTCTTGTTAATGTCTTTTGAAATATAGTAAACTATAGGTTTGGTGAGGTAATTTTCATAACTCATATGCATTCGGTTGATTACTTCATATTTCTGTGTTTCTGTGAAATTGTTCAGAAAATACTCCATCAATATAATATTAACGATGAAGTCTCCAACCGTGACGGATTTCCCCGCTACAAATAAGTTCCAATTCTGAGCATTGGTGTATCTTTTACGCTTTGTCTTTCGGCTTCGTTCGCACAGCTCAACAAATTCTTCAATTCTCTAATAATAATGTGAAAATAAATTTATATTTATTGCAGTTTGAAATTGAACTGCGTGGCTTACAGAAACTTACCGTTTTGCACATTTCGCTCTGATAGGGTTCGGGGATATCTACGTCCAGGCCAGGCGTTTTAACGATGTCCTCTATGCTGTTAATATTCTTTTTGGGATGAGCGGTGTAGTTAGCTTTCATAATTCCGCTGAAAATATTGATGAAAATCAGTAATTCCAGTAGCCACACTCCACAGCTGATTCGGATCGCTGGTAGTGACGGTAAGTCAATACCTGTTTAGGAAAATATAGAATTAAGAACAGTTTTGTACAAGTCCACTTTGTAAAATTGTGGTAGTTGAGGATACGTAATTTTGTTCAATGTTAACTGTGAACAAGTTGGGAAACCAAAATAAACCTCCTGAGTGAAGGCGAGAGCTATCTGCCCAATTAGGAGCTTTTCTAATTCTAGTTAAGTCGTTTTAAGAAACGTTATCCCTAAAATAATTATAAACATATCTATTTTTAAGTTTTTTAACCTTTGACTTCTAGCGAAACCTATTTTCCGGAATTTTTTGAAAATTTAGGGAATATAAGGCTATTGCTTCACAGTAAATGTTAAGAAAAGCCGCGATTGCGTGAATCTTTGGTGGAAGCCCTGCCATTGGGAGGCTAGACTTTTCTCGTAACCCTAACCGATCGCCGCGTATATCTTAACCCTAACGATTAAAATAGTAGAAGCCAATATTGCTTTCTTTGAACTGCAAAAGCGGTCCGGATATTGCAAATACGTTTGCGCCGATTTGCCAACTGCGAAGGTGGTGACAGACACAAAGACAGAGAGACAGACAGAAAGGCAGACAGATCCAGTGTAATACCTCTCCGTGACGTCATCGGGACTCGGAGAGGTATAAACACCGGGATCATTTCGTATGTATATTGTCATAAACTTTACTTTGACCCATGAGGACTTGATAGTTTCGAAACATCTTGTCGGCAAAATTTCTGAAGATTTTTTTTCGCATGCCGTTAATTTGTTCATCCATAATTCCAACCAAAGCAAGAATGATAGTCACAGCAACGACGCATATCCAAACCTAAATTCCCGTTAATAAAGGTTAGGTCCAAGTAAATTAACAACTCTTTAAGAGTAACTAATACCGTGCGAAAAATTGTCTTATATAATGTAAATAATCAACTGATTTACGCTACCTCGTCTGAAACGTTGAAAATCTCATCAAACGGTTCCGGAGGCTTAACGTGAGCCGTTGTGTTCAAATGAGAAAAAATTACGTTGTACGAAAACATGAAGGGAACAGTCATTGTAATATTATACTTCCGCATAACAGAAAGGTTTGGTGAAAGGGGAAATAATGCAATGTCCGCTAACTGAAATCAAGGGTGTTAATTTATTATAGTCAACTTTAAAAATATAAAATGTATTTACATTTCTCAAAACTAGCAAGTTATCATTGTAGTCCTTGTGTTTCTTTGTGTAACTAAGAGCATTGAATCTGAGACGGTTGAAAGATACACACATTTTAAATGAATTGTAAGAAGAAAAGATTGTAAAAATGTTACCCAAGTTGTTCGTGATTTTCGAAGGCAAAGTAATTCAGCCTGTCCGTTGAATCGAATGGTTCGTTCCAAGGGTTTTTCTAGTGAAATTTTAGGGAAATACTACAGATATTATATATAAAACGTCTTGGACTAAGGCTTTACAAACTCGCTAGTGAAATTTTAGGAAAGAGGGTGAAATTTGTTCCCCCTTCGTTGAGATAAAAAACTTCCTGAGCCTTTTTATTAAGAAAGATAATGTCGCAAATCCGTGAGAGTTTAAAGGTCAAGTCAGGAAATGAATGCTATACATTGATCATGATTATGATTGACTCTATCATATAGTATGGGTGGCTAAGACGAGGGACATCAGGATTATAAAGTTAAGGTCGCTGTTTGGTGTAAAAACTTCATTCCAGATAAAGCTTATTATGTAAAATAAGACCATAAATAATCCTTATATGCCTAATAGAATATTTTTATTCTAAACCTTTAAAATTAAGATATTTAAGCGGAGCAACTAGCTAAGAAAGTAACCACTATCTTAACAGGGAACTACGTCGATGGGCGTTTACTGAAGGTTCTATCAGTTTAATCTGGATTTAATTGCGATTTCACTAAGTAATCAGAATATCCGTGTTCGGGTATTTAATTTAGAAACATAATTCATAAAATAACAAAATACTTGCATTTAAAGTGAGACACGTTATATTGTAAAAATTCTTCATTGTGGAATGGATTAGTTAGTATTAACTCAATCATTTATATATTTCTTCAGCCATTGACAGGAAAAAATTCCGGAACTTTACCACGCCAAAAACGACAGTGAAAATATTCTTCCGCGAAAGAGAATATATATAGTGAGAACAGTTATAATTTGAAGCAAGTACAAATAAATATATCATGTTCAAAAACAGGCAATTTAGGAATATTGGAAACCAGTTATATCTCTGGAAAAATGCAAATAGCTTTTCGGTGATTTGTTTTTAATCCTTTTTGGATAGAAACTTCTAAATACAATTTGGTCGATAAATCTCGTTATCATATTTGATGCATATTTGTTGTGATGTTTGAAGTATATATGAAGTATGTCATTATTACGGTTATACTACATTTTAATGTGCTTTTTTCCCAAAATTTGTTCGAAATTAGGATGACCATTTAGAAATGAAATGAGTTGCGAAACTTTCAGTCAACATTGGTTCTTCAACATTAGCTGTTAAAATCTGAAAGTGCATTTAGGGACCCTAATGAGGTACTTATTTTATGAAAACCTTTTTTTCCGTTCTATACTACAAATGACGAAAAATAGGAAATAGAAAAAAATTGTAGATTTTAGGGTTTAATGTACATGCAATGTCTCTCAAGTTTCATTTTAAACTGTTAATAAGAAGCTCACAATATTTAATGTATTCTTTATTAAAAAACAATAGATAATCAAGTAAACTTTAACATGACTACAGTGAAAGTAAAATCGAACTAAGAAGAAGTGAAAAAGTATTAAGAGCGCAGGCCAAGAATTATTCAAGTTGCTTCTAGCGAACGAAAAATATTCTTTGTCGTTGTACGATATACTAGACTAGGGGAAACCTATAGTATGAATGAATGTTATTTTCAAGGTTGAATTTTAAAATCTATGATCACCTGAATCTGTGTCTAGAAATTCGAACTCTTTCGTCTGAGAAAGGTAAAAGATACAGTCTTAAAGCTAAGCTCTGACTTATCGACAAGGCAAAAGTACAGTGAAACCAAGATTTCATGTCGTATACATCGGGTGTACCTTGTATGAGCAGTTCCCGAAATAGCAACCGCAGTTCCATAAAAACGGCGGCGTTGCTGAAAACGGCTGTTTAAGAAAACGCGACCACTGTATTGAGAAATAGCAGTTTATAGCTTAAGTTTTGAACAATTACCTTTTAAGTACAATAAGATAATCATACGCTAACATAACTTTACTTAATACCATTCGGGTTGGAATTACAAAACCTATACTGACCCTAATACTAACCAAACCTAACCAAACCTACACCACCATATACGCCTATAGTTTTTTTCCACTTCTCGGATGTACTGGTCTTTTGGGAACTGCTGTATACGAGAACCGCTATATAGGGAACTGCCATAACGGGTAAACTGCTATTTCGTAAACCGCGGTTATGAAGACCGCTATTATGGGATTCACTCATAAGGGAACTGCTTAAATGAGGGCTCCGCTCTCTTACTCGGTACTAACGAATCATTTTCAAAATCAAAACATTGGACACGGCAGCCAAGTTTTGTTTGGGGTTTATTAGACTTTCGTTTGTTTTTATTACGAGGCCTCCAATAAACAGACATTTTCACGTAATATATAAGAAAACAGATGATGTGAATTAGACCGATAAATTACCTCTAAAGTAGGTGAATATCTGTGAATTTCAATTCGAAGCATAGAACGACAAAAGCTCGTCTTCAAAAGGATACCATATCCCCACTCACGGTATTCCGGAAATTGGCCGCTTGAAAGCAGCAGAATACAAAATATCTGCTGCAGGCTTTACATTTAACTTCACAGTTTTTGTGCCTGAAGTGGTGAATAACAATGCAGCTCTTAATCTTTTGCTTACTGCTTTTTATTAAACCTAATAAATTTCTTCTGCAAAATGACAACGGCTAAGTGAAGAGTTTATTCATTTATTAAGATATTTTAGAATATATATGTATTGCTTTACACAGTATTTTTATTGCGTCTTGACTATAGAAGTGTCTCTGTACAAAAACACTTTAATACACCTTCACTTTTAGGTATGTTGCTTTAAAATAACATTTTATTACACCTTGGCATTTGGGTGTATTGATTTACAATAACATTTTATTACACCTTGACCGAAAATATACAAAAGTGAAAAGTTTTATTTCAAATATATGAGGTACAATGTACATATAGTTAAAACGTTCAAAATGTTTAGGTTAATACAAATAAATAAGTAATTAGGTTAAAAAAAGTCAATTTCGAAATATTATAAACCAACTATAACTTTGAAAAAAAAGTTAAATACCTTCTCAATGATTGGTTTTTAATCCTTTTTAAATGAAAATTTTCCAAACAAATTAAATTTGTCGATAAATCTCACGCATTTAATGTATATTTCCCCAAATGTGCTTTGCATCAATATTGCGGTTTTTCCTACATTTTAATGTGTTTTGTTTGAAAAAGGGATATTAGAATTTGGATGATCATTTAAAAAAACAAGTGATTTGCCAAATTTTCTCTCAATCTTGGAACTTCAACTTAAATTGTCAAATTTGAAAGTGCATTTACGGACTCATTGTCGTTACATTAGTTCCGAAATAATTGCGAATATATTTCGTTAGGTTTAAAATGGAAAATTTTAATGTTCAGTTAACAAGTACATCTTTGAACTCGCGCTCGTCTTTTACTTTTTCTTCAAAAAAAAAAAACTCGGTTCAATAAAAAAAGGGTAGGGGGAGAGCGTGACTCAGCAAATTTTCCATATTACACCAGAGACAGTTTCTCTCGGCCCAAAACCCGACAACCTTAGTGAAGTTGGAGTTTATCGTCCTTTCAACCACCCTACTTGTCATTGGGGTGTCTCAAAAATTCCTCTAAATTGTTATGGAGTACCCTTTTTTAAAATGATGTTTTATTCATTACAAGAAATCTACATGAAAATTAATAGCTTTTGATATTAAGTGTTCATGGAATGCATCAATAGATATTTGAAACGGTTAACTTGATGTTCACAACATAAAATAATTTCATAATATTTTGCCAAAACAATCTTTTGTAACTTCCAAAATAACATTACGTTTTACAAGCATTGTGTATTACTTCAAAGTACATCTACCTCAAGGGCTTAATATGAATAGCACTGATAATCTTTTTAATTGTTTTGTTTATTGAAATTAGTATACTTCTTGAACACAATGAGAACGAATAAGTGACAACGATTAATATTAATTTCAATCATCAGACATAAAAGTGGAGTAACATTAAATATCTCTATTATTTATGAGTGTTTTGCTTTAGAATAACATTTTTTTGCCCTTTGATGATAATGCAGTTTTTCTTACGCCGTAATTTCCGGCCATTGCATATTAAGGAGAGCTTAAAGAACATGATCTCTAATATGAGTATTATGAGAGCCAAACCTAAAAGGCAAATTCCTAGCATGAACAAATGAGCCATGTCTTTGAGTCTCGTAGGTTGGCTGCTAGTGTCAGTTGGCGTCGTGGGCAAGGGCTCGAATTTCATCCCTAAGACTCTTTGCATGCGACGATGCCACACCACGAATTGATTGGTTTCGTAGAACGACATTAACCTGCAACGAAGATTTTATTAAAAAAAAATTAAAAACAAAATAGGAAACAACAGGATAAGTGGATTATACAAATTTATACTTTTTACTAGGGATGAACCGGTACCGATACCATATCGGTATCGGCACCGATACTCGGTGTTTCCCTATAGTACCGGATCGGTTGGCTTAATATTATAGTAAACCGATACTCGTTTAAAATGCTTTGTATGGCGCTAAGCCGCTACCTGACTTTTTTAGTAATGTATTGATGGTGATAATACATTTCTATGAATGTCAATAAGCCGTGATATTATTTTGGAAGTATACATTGTAGTAGTATAATTCATGAAATTACTCTATAACTATTTCCTAATATTTTCAATACTTATGTAAATGGCACTGTACTACTAAAAATATCGGTATCGGTTGAAGTATCGGGTTTTCGGATTATAGTGAGTAATATCGGTCGGCATCGGTTCATGTTTGCACCGGTACCGATCGGTATCGGGTTAAGCCTGGTATCGGCCATCTCTACTTTTTACACAAACTCTTCCAGGAGAAAAGCTAATACATTAATAACCTCCTTATATAAAAATTTATATATGCATCTGATTTTTAAAACCACGTTCTTAAAACTTCGGCTTTAGGCATGAATCTTTTCTGTTCCGATATTCCATTTAAAAATAAACCAATTCGTTAACTTTTATATCAGAGAAAAGATTACTATCATAGGTTCTTCAGGTTCTAAGGTTAGAAAGGGTTCCTGGACTTTGGTACTAACCTTTTATTTATCAGTAGCAAAGCGCTATTGTTCATGTTCTTGGAGACGTAGTATACTGCGGGTCTGGTCAGGTACCTTTTATTACTAATATGCATAAGATGCTTTAGTTTTGCCTTCTTTGTCTCGTTTTTGATAGAATTCAGAAAATACTCCATCAACACTATATATCCGGCAAAGTCTCCAACATTGACCAACTTTCCAGCTACAAATAAATTCCAAATGATTTCAGGCGTGTACTTCTTTCCCCTTGTCTTTCGGCTTCGTTCGCATAGTCCAACAAATTCTTCAATTTCCTTATATTAAGAAAATAAATTATATTACTGTTTCGCTGAAATAACGTGGCGCACAGACTATTACCGTTTCACACATTTCCCTCTCGTATGTCTCATGGATATAAACGTCCATGTCAGGCTTCTTAAGGATGTCTTCTATACTGTTAATTTTATATTTGGGATGAGCAGTGTAATTTGCTTTCATAATTCCGCTGAAGATGTTGATGAAAATCAGCAATTGAAGTAGCCACGTGGCAAAGCTGATTCGAACCGCCGGTAGTGATGGTATATTTATACCTGTTTAAGTGAAATTTTAGAAACATTTCGAAAGAACAATTTTCTACAGCTTGTGGAAGCTCACTATATGTAGGCCTGTGCGTATGTTAGAATTTTGGAATAGTATTCGTTTAATTTGAATGGAGTATTTGACATTTATTTGAATACAATTTCCTAAACCGATTAATCAAGTCCAAGAGGTGAAATTCGAATTAAAATCGAGATTTGGAGTAAAAATGGAAAGATACACATATGAAGCGGGGTTTTTTTTTGGGATTTTCAATGCGATTTAGTTTTTCTTTCAAGCCATTCTCACTGGGGAGTATGGACCAGAGAAAAAGGAAAAATTCCCTTCTATGGGAGCTACAACATTTTTAGACTTGATTATTTGCTTTGAAACGAATATTCACCTGATAATACGGAGTAGTCATTTTGGGAAAATAATTTCATCTGATAAAACCGAGTAACCGAATTTTCGACTACTCAATTTCGATTTTTCGAAAAGGAGATTTCTATTCGATTCATATTCGATTCGTTTTGAAAAGCCACTATTCGCGCAGGCCTAACGTTGCTAAATGGCCACTTATGTCGCTTAGGTATAGAAAGCACAAGCATTTAGAGGAATTGCTCCTACACAATTGTCTAAGTCCCCATTAATGAATATGAGAGAAGATCAACATTGTTTAATAATTTTCCCTAGCACTTTGCTCCAGCGACCCCAAGCATTTCGCAGTAGAGCAATAAGTCCCGTTACTAACTGAGGCTCGCGGAATAAATTTTTCCCTACCTAAACCTATTAATTAGACGCAACAGTAGAAATTACTGCTAATTCAGGAGAGAAATCGCGCACAAAGATAATGTAATAAAACCTAGGGACGTATTAATTGCATAAGAGTAAAATTTAAAAGTTTACTTTGACCCAAGAGGATTTGATAGTTGCGGAACATCTTTTCAGCAAAGTTTCTGGAAATTTTCTTTGTAATACCGTTAAGGTATTCGTCCACAATTCCTACCAGAGCGAGTAAAAGCGCTGCAGCAATAATGCATATCCACACCTAATCACACATTGATATTGATTAAATTAGTTTCAATGTTTAAGGCTTTTCATTGAACGAAATTTATTTTAAATCAAATGGTATTTCATCATTTTTGTGGCTTACTATACCTCTTTTGAAAGGTTGAAAATTTCATCAAACGGTCCTGGAGGCATAATGTGAGCCGTTGTGTTTAAATGAGAAAAAATTGCGTTGTACGAAAACATAAAGGGAACTGTCATTGTAATATTCAACTTCCGCATCAATGAAAGGTCTGGTGACATGGGAAATAATGCAATGTGCGCTAACTGAAATCAAAGATGTTACATGCTTGAAGTTAACTTTTAAAATGAAAATTTTTGTTACATTTTTCAATAGTATAAGGCTGTCATTGGGGTTGCCGCTTTTGCCTTCGAAAACAAGACCATTGAATCTGGAAATTTATTTGAAATTATCAAACATTTGAGGCAATCATCAAACTTTTTAAGCGAGTTATCGCAAGTGATAATAATCGCTTAAACTATTAGCGTCAAACTCGAGCGATCTATGAGAGCGTGAGATCTAAAGAGGCCAAAACTTTGAACGGAAAGTGGCGGATTCTCACGATTCCGCCCCCGCTAATAAATAACCAGATGATCAAATTAAATTATTATGGTCTTGTCACGTGAGTGTTAATTTAATGACATGCCTGTCCTATTCTTAAGATATGAATCTGGAATTTGACAAACTTGCTTTTTTTAAGCATTAGGTGAATCAGGAGACCACAGTTGCTCTTTGTTGAAGGTTTCATGACACTTAAGACAATTCGTCAATTTATATCTCGCGTTCTCATAAAGTCGTTTGTTGACTTTCGAGACACAAACCCTTGAAGAGATAGTTTTCACTTACGATAACTCGCTTAAAACGTTACAGAATTGGCCCCACTTAAAATCCCAATTAAAATATAAAAATTGTTACCCAAGTTTTTCGTGATTCTCAAATGCAAAATAGTTCAGCCTATCTGTTGAGTGTAATGGTTCCTCCCATGGGCTTTTCTGGTGTAAAAAAAATGTAAAAATTTAAAATATATGAGACTAAAGCTGAAATTGTCTTAGACGTTCCTCTTCATGTAAAAAAACCACACACTGCAATCGCAGTTTACTGAACCTATTTACCTACGGAGTTCATGCCGGAAAAAGAGAATTTCAAATTCCATAGGAGCTAAATACTAATTTTAATTGACGCATTCACTATAGCAAACAGTCTCGGTACTTTCCCTGACACTTTAGTCCAGCGCGGTGTAATGTTTTAGGGATCTGTAAGCTCTTGTAGAGAAGGAAATGAAGAATCGTAAATACGTTAATTTGGCTAAATTAAATGAAAGTAAGCCTTTGGTCTCCCATTATATGAAAAGTTTCTAAACTAACGTACGAAACGCCTAAGTCTGCATTAATTAATGGTACGATTGGATTTTAGCGATCATTTATTGCACGCAAATGCGAGGTTGCAATGCCTAACGAGGTACATGGAGCTTTTATATTGCGATATTTGATAAAACAAACTGAGCTGATCCCATATTAATATGAAATATTTGCGATGTTTCGTTTAAATAATCTTTAATTGTTAGGGGGTCATAATACGAACGGTTTAATGGAAGTCTTATGACATGGCAATTGCGAATCTTGACCAATATGTTTTCAAGTATGCATTTGTAATTTATTTACTAAATTGCTCTACCATAAGATATTCAAACAGTGCTTGTGGACCGAAGGATTGTTGGTTCGAAAGTGTTCTATGGCCTTTAACTAAGTTTTATTACAGTTGTTTGAAAGATGAATTAAGAAAATTGGCATAGTCTTTCAGTTTCTTAATTACTATAGATTCATGACTTGTAAAAGGTTGCTCATAGATGAAAATATCATAGAACATTTTGAACGCAATATTGCCAATAGAACTTATTGTACAGTACTTTTGTCTTACCTTGTTTTTGGAACACCCTGTATGATGGAGAAAAAACAACTATACATGTTGAAAAGGTGTCAGTGTACCAATTTTTACAAGTAGTTCAGTTTACAACCTTCATTACGCGTACATATTGTCGCGCCCAGGTAAGAACCAACATTCAAATATCGCGCCAAAGGCGCCAAAGCACACCAAAGCCATCTCACGGCCAAACACAGGATGGAAATCCCGACCCAAGAAACCAGCCCCTAGTCGCGGGGTATAAAAGGCGAGGAAAGGCCGAGAGAAATAGTCTTTTCGCCTCGGAGCCTCATCCGACCCGGGATAGTAAAGCTGTAAAAGCTGTCTGCTTAGCCCGCTAGGTAAACGAAACCAGGACGTAACTAGCTGATAAGCCTAAAGTGTGGCGCACTCCTGTAAGCCAAGCTTCTGGACGGCAAAGTTTGAGGGAATAAGACACATGTCGGCGATCCTACCCTATAGGTGCCGACTGCCCCGTGTCCGCCGGAGGTGACTTAACCCCCACCCCCCTTCCGTTCACCTCCCAAGTAAACCTCATTTCCCTCCCAGTTTACACACATGCGACCTAGCGGCCCCCGGCAGTGTTGGGCCGCGTAGGGTCTCACACTCCATCAATTCATCCTGGAGCACAAAGCCTCACGGCTATACGCTCTAAGTGTGGGTAGTAGGAAAAAACTAGCTTATAAAGCTTGCCATGGCTAGTTTAAGAGTCTCCCCGACGAATAAGTCACCGCTTGCGGCCGCCTAAACTCGCGTTCTTTGGCAATCGGTTAAATAATTTATCTGTATCATTTTAAGCGAATAAATAAACCTAATTCTTGTTCCTAGCAAAGACCCTCTGTGTCATTTACTACGCTGACAACATTCATCTAGCTAAACAGGGTCCATAAAATAAGAAATCCTAATTTTTTAAGAATTTAAAAGTTTTATGGGAACTTTCAATTTTAAAGCTAAAAGCGTAAAATGAAGAAATATTATACGATTTAAGCGTTGTAGCTAGCTCAAATACCAACTACTTGGTGAACCACGAACTACCTTCGATAGTTACTCAAAAATTTCTAAGTAGACAAGATATTCGCGTTATTTAGCAGTTGTCGGCAGCTGAGAAGGGTTACCCTATTTCAACATTGTGCAGCTTTTCATATAATATGATATATACATTGGATTAAGTATTTAAATCAAAACAATAATTTTTTGAAATAATGAAATACTTGCTTTTAAAATGAGACATGTTAAATTGTAAAACTCTGTCATTGTAAAATGTTTTGACGGGTATAAACTCAGTTATTTTCCTTGAATCAATAATGTGAAGACTGTACCCATTTCTAAACAGTGAAATGTGAAGCTCGAAAGTGAGAGTATATTTATAGTGAAAACGATTCTTTTTATAAAGGTAATATAGATAATTAGGTTGAAATATACAGGCAATTTCGGAATATTGGAAACAAATTATACCTTTCAAAAAACTCAAATTGCTTTTCAATGTTTGTACTTTAATTTTCTGAATACAGATTTCCCTAAACAAATGAACGATAGAAATCGTTATCGCCTGTGTGTATATTTGTAATGATCTATAATGTATCATAACTTCTGTTTTCCAATATATATTATTCTCTCTTTTTGGAAAAGGTCTGTGAAAAATAGGACGGCCTTTTAAAAAGTGAATGCGTTTCCAAACTTTCTGTAAAAATTGGTACTTAACTCTAATTGTCAAAGTACGAACTTAAACGTAATGTATATTCTATGGAAACTTTACTTTTCATTTAATAATGGAACCCGTGTAAACACAGTAATGTCAAAATTAACTGCAATGCCTGTCAGGACTATTTCAAATTGTTGATTAGAAACTCATAACAAGTAGGGAAACCAAAATTTACCTCTCCGAGGCGAGTGGAGGATTACCTACAATCTTATTTACCTAGCTATTAACTTGCACGTCTTTAGTAATAAGCAAAAATATTTATTCAAATCTCTATAAACAACCAAGTTGGTGTGTAATATTTCAACCATATTCTTAGTTTGCCAGCACGAATGTTAGTTTTTGTTTATACTAAACCCGATTTATTTAGTTCAGTAAACAATTTAGCTGAAGTAACCGATATTAAAATTTCCACTTTTAAAGACATGAATATAAAAAATATTGTGAAAAATTGCTGATCTTGGTTTATTCACCAAAATTACATTTGCTCAAAATATTATATCCGAGGGGTTTGACATTTACACTAAATCCCACACGATTCCCGCGAAATCTCTGAAGAAATTACGAAATTGCGAAATCTTTGAAGAAATCACGAAATTGCGAAATCTTTGAAGAAATCACGCAATTGCGAAATCTTTGAAGAAATCACGAAATTGCAAAATCTTTGAAGAAATCACGAAATTGCAAAATCTTTGAAGAATTCACGAAATCAAAGAAGAAATTGTGAAATCGAAAAATAACTCATGTAATGTTTGGTGAAATTGCGAAATAAAAGAAATCACGAAAGCTTTGGGGAATTCACGAAATCACGAAAGCTTTGGCGAATTCACGAAAGCTTTGACGAATTCACGAAATCTTTCTCGAAATCACGAAATATTTCGTTAAATCACGAAATCCCGTTCCTTTTTTTGGGAATGTCGGACTCTTGGATTTTATCCTAAAATGTTCATTGTTTAATAAACGTATACATAACGTCTATAAGGTTGGGCAATTATACATTTGAAATTCCCTTATTAAATTAACAGCGATATTCTACAGGCCGGTAGGCCCTTGTAGATATGACTTGACACTCTTCCGTAATGTTAAAGAAAAATTCACACGCTTTTACTAAACTTCCTATGGAGAATAACATGGAGTTTTTCGTGATCTTTCCCTACCTCTTACTTAAAAACAGCGAAGTTACATTTCGGAATACTCTTAAATTAACAATTAAGTATTATGGGTGTGTATTTTGCAAGTGCCATCAAAAACAATTAAGTCTAAGTATGTTAATTTTAGTTAATGAAGGAAGTACGGAAAAAACTACCTTTTGAATTAGACGTCAGGTTGAGCTGTTAGCGCGTTGATACCCATTTCTTCGATTTTCAAACAGAATGAGAACAAGGGAGGGCCTAGCTTTGTGCCTGATGACAAGTTAAGTTGACATTTTCAGTTTGCTTCATTCTCCGGAAGTTTCACTTGTTTTTGAGAAGTCGATTCTTGTTAAGTATTTTACCGCCTTAGAATGTTAATTTCGTTTTATAAATTTACTGTAACACTCTTGCTAACAAACACTTTGCTATCAGGTCAAAATTTTGTTGAAAAAAGCAATCCAGGTATAAAACTAAAGGTAATTGAAGTCATTATATTATTTGATACTGGTTATTGGATGTTCTTTAGGACCATGGCTTAGATTTCTTACGTATTTTTTCTTCATTCTCGGGAGACGGGAACCCAGTTCCAGAGCCTCCAGCGCCGTCTAGTTTGACTTACGCTACCATTTCTTAAAATGAAGCTTATATTGCAACCTTTTTGGTTCACAGACATGGTTAGTTTTAGAAATAGTCATGCTTGTTGATCTATTGGATAGTGACGGTATGTTTTAGAAAAAGAACTACTACTTGAAATACTTATCTTTATTTTATTTTAAAACTATTTTTACAATTACAAAGCTCCGCAGCCGTTACAATAAATAAAAAGTAAAACCTGCCTAAAGAACAGAGATGGGCCGACACCGATACTGTTAATGGTACCAATATTTGGCTAAACCGATATTTCGGTATCGGTTTAAACGGCTATCGGCCAATCTCTACCAAAGAATGTTAGGTTTGTGTTGTTGTTCACTCTTGCGACCTTCCGCCACCACATAACAACCTTCAATGTTACCACTGTATGATTTTACTCGTGAGGCTAACTGGGTGAGGCCCAACAAATCTATCAACAGCTGCTGTAAACGCCTAAGTTGCAACATTGTTTATCTCGCTAAACTATGTGCGATTGGACAAAGGTGCTAAGTTCCAATGGCTCATTAAATTTAGATCGGGATTTGATGAAAATTGCACGCAGTGTGTCGACAAGAATCAAAAACTCCGATAAATATACAAATAAGGTGAATTATTAATTAAAACCATGAGTGAATAATATCATGAGTGAATAATATGTTAGCTCCCTATAAGTTACTCAGGCAATTCATTTTTATACTCCAGCGTTTTCTCCCGCGCCGCCAGCGTCCCAATTATATGCGACACTCTGCGGCCGCCACGTGAACAAAAATCTTATTTACTATTCTTTCCGGTTTTTCCCCGGAAGCGCGTGTAGTGGAAGCTACCCAATGATACCGGAGCTATTTAAGGAGCCGAATATTTCGCTCAGTAGCCTCGGTTAAGACAGTTAAGAGATCAGTGGATTGGATTTAGCTCAGTTGTATAATTTTCTGGTTTCAAGTCACAATAACAACTCTTGTTTTCAGAATTCTTGATCAATATCGGTAAATTACATTGAGTTCCTGCATTTTTTTGTCTCAGTACTGACACAAACGCCGTGATTTAATGTTAAATTGTTAAAACATAAATATTTACGACTAAAACACTCCCTTGGTGAAAAAGCAGCCGACGACTCGAGGTCGAGGAGCCGTACGAGCGGGATTTTTTTTTCGACAAGAGAGAGCGCAACATACGGATTTTTTCCCGCGCGGGCGAAATGAGAAGAATAGTACAGTCAATCTAGCCTTGTAGGGCCTTACCCGGAACAAATTGCGATAGTGTTGAAATTGGGGACTTTTATAGAACTTGAAGCGCTCTTTCACATGGTGCAATCTCCCCCAATCAGCAAGTTGAGGAAAATCCGCCATCTTGAAAAATGGCCGCCAAAATTACTAAAGTTCTACGTAACTTTGGCTGTAATTATCGGATTGAATCACAAAAACTCTTATAGTGTAGCTTAAGACATTCCACACAATTTACCTTATTCATTTTTAGCGTTAAACCAACCGGAAGCTGGCAAACATGCATTAAAACCAGCTAAATTGATAAATTTCGTGAAATGCAAAGTTTCTACCGAATGTAATTAAAGATTTCTTTAACTTTTCGCTGTTCAAATAGTAGGAAGCGCTCTTCTAAGACTTTTTGTCTATCCTACGATTAAAGAGGGCTAAAAGTGTCCGCCATCTTGAAAAATGGCCGCCCAATTTCTCTAAAATGATCATAACTCGTGATCTAATCATCCAATTCACACGTTTCATGCCTCAAATTGTTTGTTATAATATTTCCTAAAGTTTTACTTCTAAGAGTTTTGGTCATTTTTGCACCGTTGTTTAATTAAAATTGATATTTTAAATAATATAACTAATTTTTTTAATAACAAATTGTTTTAAATAAATAATTTACCTTGAAATGAATTTTCAGTTCTCATTCATGATCTTTAAAATTCATAATTACACTTTAGCGCCATCTTTCCCTCCTAACATTAACTATAACTGGAACTGGAACTAATAGCCATTGACGTCCCAGTACAGAGTACACCACTCATAATCGAATGTTATCATCCTTTTTAATTCGTAATTAGATCTTTTGTTGTTTTTGTGATTTATGAGGATTGTTTGTTGTGTGGTCAAACAAACCCGGGCCAAAATACTGTTCTAGTGATTGAGGACTAGGTGCGCTTATAAGTGCGAGTATAAGAAGAGGTGATGGGCTAGAAAATAAGATGCAAACTGCTGAAAATGTTGGTGTTCATGAACAATGCCGCCGAATTTATACACGGGAGAAAAACATTGTGCGTGCTACCCAAGCAAATGCTACGTGTTTATCGGATGAAATTGCAAGTTTAAGATCAAAAACTCCAACGTTTGAATTTAAACAAGAATGTTTAATTTGTGGGAAAAATGCTGAAACTGATTCCAAAAATCAGAGTAGAGACATAGTTTATGAAGTCAGGACGAATCAAATAAAAAAACTCTCTTGGAACGGTCAAAGGTTCGCAATGATGAGTGGTCAAGGTTAGTGCAAGCTCGATTGGACAGTGTAATTGACCTAATTGCCGCAGAGGCAAGATATCATAAAACGTGCTATGTTAAGTATTTTAATGAAAGGCTAGGGGCATATACTGTTGGGCGTAAAGCTAGCCAAGATACTTTTCTTAGAAACTCGAAAAATAAAGAATCGTTAATATGTTTACTAAAAGCTAAACTGGAAGTAGCCGGGATAACTGTAAAACAAGCTGAGAACGATGCAGATACTTTTATTGCAAGAACAGCCATTGAACTCGCCAACAGAGAAAATGTAAACATTGTCCTAGTTGGCGAAGATACAGATCTTTTAGTCCTTCTACACTGTCAAAAATAAAGGTATTTTGAAGGTACTATAAAATACCTCCGCGACCTTTTTAGTACCCATGAACGTAGTCTATTAGTTGTCTCCAAGTACGGGTATTAAATGATTTCGAAAGGGGTATTTTGGAAATATAAGGTATATAGTGAAACCTTTTAGAGTTTCAGCGCTTCTGGTGGTATGTTATCGTACCCTGGAACTAGAAAAGGACTTAACAGACTCCTTTAGAGGGAGTTTTTAGTTCCGGCGTGCTGATTTTAACTAACACTACTAAAGTAAAATACATGATATAATACTTCTAGCCCAAATTCTCTAACACTAACTGTTCATTTCACCAGTAGCACTAGTAATGACAGCGTAGAAGAAATCTCTGTTGGAATATTAATAATAACCATAAAGATTAGGTTCGGTAGGGTAGAATAGGGTAGTGGTTTTCTACCCGAGATTTCAATTTCAATCTCAAGTTTCCTAGCTAGTGGTTTTTCTTAAATATTTAATTACATATAATTAATATTAATTATTTTCTTTGACAGCTATGTACACTAGCATACGTTACATCATTTAAAGGCAATACAATTATGATATAAGGCATACATAGTTAATATAAAGGTTTGAATCCGAGCTTACGCCTTCAGTCGCCATTCAAAAAATTTACATGTATATGTGACCCTGAATTACCTTTACACTATAACAGTATCACACCTTCCTTAACAAGGGGGAGCTAAATGTAGTATCGGGAAATTTTAAGTGGTTGATCCTTTGCTTACTATGCGAACTCTCACGACCCCGCAAGCCTACGGCGCTGACACTTAAGGCGAGATGGAAGGCAAAATTTTACCCTCATCCCGTAAGCCCACAACAAAGACACTAAAAGTTGAGATGGAAGGAAAATATTACTCTCGTGTCTTTCCGTCTCTTTTATATCGAAGTGGTGTATTGCTTACCATGTCTGAAAATGATGAAGTTTACCAGTTTCAAATGTGGCGCAAATATTTTTGATGGCGCGAAAGTATAATTTAGACCTGTTTGTGGGTTTTATTTGACACCTAACTTGGTAGCACAAAATACCTTTAAAAGTATATTTTCGAACCTTTTTGAGTGTTAACAGGTACCCTTTTCGGTAATAAGGAGTACCTTTCACAATTTGAAAGTTTTATTCCGACCTTTGTTGAGGTTTAAATGATACCCATTACGGGATCACAAAATACCTTATAGTCCTCAAAAGTACCTTCTTCAAGAGGTATTTCAGAGTACCCTTACACAACGGTATTTTGTAGTACCTATATAGGTACGTCTGGGGATGCATTGAAAAATACCTTTAAAGGTACTAGACAGTACGGTTATTTTTTACAGTGTAGTAGTTCTTGGGAATCCTGCTAAAGGAAGCTCATTATTTTTTGTGAAACCCGGCCATGGAAAACGTTGAGTATTAAAGTCATTCAAGAGAATCTGGGTTCTGCTAAGAAGTCACTGTTTGTTCTCCACGCCACAACTGGATCTGATACAACATCGGCACTGTATCGCCGAGGAAAGAAGAAAGCATTTAACATTTTGTTGAAAAATGTGATTCTCCGAGAAAAATTGGAAGTGTTCAATTCGTCAAATACAACCCCTGAAGAAATAGACAAAGCGGGAAAAAATTTCTTACTAACCCTTTATGGTGGCTCACCAAATGATACATTGGATTTGCTAAGATACAAATCGTACGTTAAAGCCACAGCACAGTCAGCTTTAAGCTCCGACTTCGAATTAGCTTCGCTTCCACCAACAAGCGCAGCAGCGAAACAACATATGTACAAAGTATATCATCAAGTACAAACTTGGCACGGGAATGAAATGGACCCGACTAATTGGGGATGTAAAATCGTCAGAAATTCTCTTAAACCAATTAAAACCGGCACCAGAAGAACTTCTGAAAATGGTTTACTGCAAATGCAAGGACACATGCGATAACACTTGCAATTGCCGTGTAACCGGATTAATGTGTTCCTCCATGTGTCGACGTTGCAAGGGAATTTCTTGCACAAACGAAAATCGCGATATTTCGGTAGAGGATGAACATGATGAGGAACTTTCTTAAATTCTTGTACATTGATCACTTTATAACTATGTTCAATTTCTGTAAAAGGTTTTCATCACAAAATAAATTAATCTTATCAAGTAATAGAAAAAAGTATAATTGTGAATTAGATGATTAGATCACGAGTTATGATCATTTTAGCGAAATTGGGCGGCCATTTTTCAAGATGGCGGACACTTTTAGCCCTCTTTAATCTAAGGATAGACAAAAAGTCTTAGAAGAGCGCTTCCTACTATTTGAACAGCGAAATTTTAAAGAAATCTTTAATTTCTTTCGGTAGAAACTTTGCATTTCACGAAATTTATCAATTTAGCCGGTTTTAATGCATGTTTACCAGCTTCCGGTTGGTTTAAAGCTAAAAATGAATATAAGGTAAATCGTGTGGAATGTCTTAAGCTACACTTAAAGATTTTTTGTGATTCAATCCGATAATTACAGCCAAAGGTACGTAGAACTTTAGTAATTTTGGTGGCCATTTTTCAAGATGGCGGATTTTCCTCAAGTTGCTGATTGGGGGAGATTACACCATGTGAAAGAACGCTTCAAGTTCTATAAAAGTCCCCAATTTCAAAACTATCGCAATTTGTTCCGGGTCAAATTCCAGATTGACTGTACTAAAATCGCTGGATACATTACGCCTAAGGAGCTTGAGTAACTTATAGGGAGCTAACATATTATTCACTCATGGTATTATAAAAGCGAAACCTAAAAGGCAAATCCCTAACATGAACAAATGTACCATGTCTTTCAGTCTTAAATATTTCTATTTTTTTTTTTTGGGTGTTTTGCTTTAGATATAACATTTTTTTGCCCTTTCATGATAATGCGTAGTGCTTTACAACAGTTTTTCTAACGCCGTAATTTCCGGCCATTGCATATTGAGGAGAACTTAAAGAACATGATCTCCAATATGAGTATTATGAGAGCCAAACCTAAAAGGCAAATTCCTAGCATGAACATATGAACCATGTCTTTGAGTCTCGTAGGTTGGCTGCTAGTGTCAGTTGGCGTCGTGGGCAAGGGTTCGAATGTCATCCCTAAGAATCGTTCCATGCGACGATGCCACGCCACGAATTGATTGGTTTCGTAGAACGACATTAACCTGCAACGAAGATTTCAATAAAAAAACTTGATCATAAAATCGAAATCAACAGAATAAGTAGATTTCTATATGTATGTTTCATAAGTAAGGCATTTCCTGTACTTCATAATGCTAGAGACTTATTGAGAGCTAGTTTGAGAACGAAGCCAGAATTGACTACACGCAGTTTTTCAGTCCAGCTTCGCATTTCGTCTGTACTACGTCTTTTGCTGCGCTTCACCAGGTGTCGCTTTACAAGAATATACGACGTTTCACCTACGTTATTTCATGACAAGTTCTCAGTAACCAATGGCAAACTTGTGGAACATATCTCATGAACTTAGGTTCCATATTGGATATTTTAAAAATTTTTGAAAAGTGGTTCTTTTTAGAAAAACTCATCCGGGAAAAAAATAATGCATTAATAACTTCCATATATTAAAATTGAATTAAGCATCTGATTTTTGAAACCATGTCCTAATAACTGAGGCTTTTGACATGAATATTTTCTGTTCCAATATTCCTTTTAAAATTAAAACAATTCGTCAACTGTTATATCAGGTGAGGGATTACTACTTTTAACCTTGTTTTTTATAGGTCCTTCGTATGCTAAGGCTTTGGGACAAACCTTTTATTTATGAGTAGCAAAGCTCTCTTGTTCATGTTCTTGGAGACGTAGTACACTGCGGGTTTGGTGAGATATCTTCTATTACTAATATGCACAAGATGTTTTAGTATTTTCTGATTTGCTTCATCGGTGAAGTTCAAAGAATACTCCATCAAGATTATACCACTGGCAAAGTCTCCAACAGTGACCGACTTTCCAGCTACAAATGAACTCCAAAGGGTTTCAGGCGTGCACTTCTTTCTCCTTGTCTTTCGGCTTCGTTCGCAGAGTTCAACAAATTCTTCAATTCTCTTATGTTAAGAAAATAAATTTTATTAGTTTCGCTGAAATAACGTGACCCACAGCGTATTACCGTTTCACACATTTCCCTCTTGTATGTCTCTTGCATAAATACGTCCATGTCAGGCGTCTTAACGATGTCCTCTATGCTGTTAATATTATTTTTGGGATGAGCAGTGTAGTTAGCTTTCATAATTCCGCTGAAAATGTTGATGAAAATCAGCAATTGAAGTAGCCACGTAGCAAAGCTGATTCGAACCGCCGGTAGTGATGGTATATTTATACCTGTTGAAGTCAAATATTAAATTCGAATGAAAAAGCAGTATTTGATTGAAAATGGAAGGTACATGCATGGTCACATGTCATATATGAAGCTTTTTTTGGGTTTTTTGGCCTTTCAACGTTAATTTGTTTATCTCACGCCATTCTCAGTCTTAGCGTGGGAACCAGAGAAAAAGGAAAACTTCCATTCTACGAGAGAACTACAATATTTTTATACTATAAGGTATATCAGAAGTGAGATGAGACCAGAAGTACTGAGCTAACCAAATTCTTCACTCGTCGAAAGTGAATATTCTTGATAACAAACCAACGGTTGGCCCTCTGGTGGCGGTTTCAGAATTTTCCCTCCAAAACGTGAGACGCTCGCGGTGGTAGACGACCGAACTAGATTCCGTCGAACTAGCCGTGTTCCGCGGCTTTAGGTTGAGGGGAAGGGGGTAGGAAATGTTTTTGGAACTCGACCAATTTTTTTCTCAGTAGTGTAGGCGCGTAGGAAGCGGCATAAAATCCTCAAATTTGTTCACTAGTGCCAGGATCTACTATCAATGCTAGAGCCCTTCACTTCTAGTCTCATCTCACTTCTGCGTATATTTAAAAATGGTTAATTTTTTTTAAACACATATTCGTCTGACAATACGGAGTAGTCGTTTTGAAAAGAAATTCGTCTGAAAAAACCGAGTAATCGAATTTTTGGGTATTTATTTTGAAAAAACCATTACTGCTTTGTATTTAAAAAACGATTCATCTTTAGGAAAACGAGTATTATTCGTTTGAACGAGGACTCGGTTTGGATTTGGAATTGAAGATTTACTATTCGATTCATATTCCATACCCTTTTGAAAATCACTTTTCGCATAGGCCTAACAATATGGTCAGATGTTTGGTAAAGTAGAGTCTATGCCATTCAAATAAACTTCTTTTAGTTTATTGGTCACTTATGCCGCTTGGGTTTAAAAAGCACAAGTACTGTGAGGAATCGTCTATGTCCAGCCCCTACTCGCCTATCTAAGTCCCAATACCTAGCTATGAGAGAAGATCATCATTGTTCAGGTCATTGTCCCTAGCACTCTGCTAAAGTGACCCCAATCATTTCGGCGTATAAAAGCTTTTCTGGACCTAAACCTTTCAATTAGACGCAACAGTAGAAATTATTGCTAACTGAGGAGACTAATCATACACAAAGATGATGTTTAAAGCCTAAGGACTAAGTGCACGAGAGTAAAATTTAAACGTTTACTTTGACCCAAGAGGATTTGATAGTTGCTGAACATCTTTTCAGCAAAGTTTCTCGAGATATTCCTTGGAATGCCGTTAATTTGCTCGTCCATAATACCTACCAGAGCCAGTAAAACAGCTGCAGCAATAATGCATATCCACACCTAAACACGTATTGATATCGTTTTAAATTAGTTCCAAGTTATTTTAATGAATGTTCAAAGCTCATCATTGAACGAAATGTATTTTAAACCATCGGAAAATTTAAATAACTCATATACAGTCAACTGGTGTTTGACAATTTAAGTGAACAAATATACCTCGTTTGAAAGGTTGAAAATTTCATCAAATGGTCCTGGAGGCATAATATGAGCCGTTGTGTTTAAATGAGAAAAAATTGCATTGTACGAAAACATAAAGGGAACTGTCATTGTAAGATTCAATTTCCGCATCAATGAAAGGTCTGGTGAAATTGGAAATAGTGCAATGTCTGCTAGCTGAAATCATAGGTATTAATTGCGCAATTTAACCTTTCAAACATAAATTTTTATTACATTTTTCAATAGTAAAAAGTTATCATCGGGGTTGCCACTTTCGCTTTTGAAAATTAGACCATTGAATCTGAAAATTGATTTGAAATTATCAGACATTTGGAGCAATTATCTATCTTTTTAAGCGAGTTTTCGCAAATGATAATAATCGCTTAATGGTTTAGTGTCAAACTCGAGCTATCTACAAGAGCGCGAGATCTAAATAGGTTAAAACTTTGATCTCACGATTCCTCCCTCGCTAATTAAAAACGAGCTGGTCAAATTCGATTATTATGGTCTTGTCACCCGAGTGTTAACTTAATGACAAACTTGACCTCTTTCTTAAGATGAAACTGGAATTTGACACTCTGGAGACCACCGTTGCTATTTGTTTCTTCACACCTAAGACAATTCGTCAATTTATATCTCGCACTGTCATAAAGTCGCTGTTTGACTCTTGAGATAAAACCCTTGAAGCGATAGTTGTCACGATAACTCGCTAAAAAGGTTACAGAATTCGCCCAATTGAAAATCCCAATGAGAGTCCAAAAATGTTACCCCAGTTTTGCGTGTTTCTCAAATGCAAAATAATTCATCCTATCCGTTGAGTCGAATGGTTCCTCCCACGGGTTTTCCTGGTGTAAAAAAGTGTAAAAATTCGAAATGTATGATACTATAGCTGAAAATGTCTTAGACGTCCCTCTTCACGTCAAAAAAAACACACACACACACACCCCCATCGCTATTCACTGACGGAGCTCATGCCGGAAAAAGAGAATTTGAAATTCCATAGGAGCTAAATACTAATAGACCCAACCAACAAATCTTTTGAATTTTTTTAACGGCTTAGATTTCGTTCTCGGGTTTTGAGGCGAGAAAGGAAAAACCTGATTGGCTCGATTTTACCATGCGCGGAACCTATTTTATCCCAAGATTCAGACTGTAATCCAATCAGAAAAATAAGAGACTTATTTTCGTTGCTCTACGACAGATGGTACTACAGTCAATTTTGTGAATCACGTGATCCTATCCCTTAGATGGAGCCGAGACAAAAGACAACTTGTTTATTTGTTGGTTGGGTCTATTCTAATGGACGCGTTCAGTATAGCAACCAGTCTCGGTACTTTCCCTGACTCTTTAGTCAAGTGTAGTTCAATGTTTTAGGGATCTGAAGGCTTCTAGAGAAATAAATGAAGATTCGTCAATACGTTAGATTGACTAAATCTAATGAACTTAAGTCATCGGTCATCCATTATATGAAAAGTTTCTAAACTAAGCGTTCAAAAGTCCTATGTCTACATTAATTAATGGTACGATTGGATTATAGCGATCATTAATATTCCGATATTTGATAGAACAAACTGATCTGATCCCATATTAATATGAATCATTTGCGGTTTTTTATTTAATTAACCTTGAAATGTTATAGGGCATAAAGTGTAAGTCTTAAGACTTGGCAATTGCGAATGTTGACCAATATAATTTATAATTCATTCACAAAATTCTTATTGACTTTATCATATAAAGGTGTTCAAAAATGGTGAAAAACCAAGGTGTAGTGGGCTCTTTGAACAATTTTGAGTCGAAGATGTTCCATGACCTTTTACAAGTTTTGATTAGAGTTTTGCAAAGATTAGCATAGCCTTTCAGTTTCTCACTTACTGCATTCATGACTTCTAAAAGGGTACTTGTTCCGTAGGACAAAATATCATAGAACATCGTTAAGGAACCTACTTTCCAAATAGGAAAAAGAAACCTACTATTCGTGCTCCCAGGTTACAGTTTATCAATTTTCCCTAAGGTTCAGACCAATGTTCAGTTTACAACCTTCATTACGCGTACATATTCATTAAGCTAAACAGGATCCACAAAATAAGAAATCCTTATTTTTAAGAATTTAAAAGTTTTATGGGATTTTAAATTATAAAGCTAAAAGCCTAAAATGAAGAAATATTATACGATTTAAGCGTTTTAGCTAGCTTAAATACCAACTACTTGGTGAACCACGAACTACCTTCGATAGTTACTCAAAAATTTTATTTTGAGGATTGGTCTAAGTAGACAAGATATTCGCGTTATTTAACAGTTGTCGGCAGCTGAGAAGGGTTACCCTATTTCAACATTGTGCAGCTTTTGATATAATATGATATATACATTGGATTAAGTATTGAAATTAAAACAATATTTTTTTGAAATAATGAAATACTTGCTTTTAAAATGAGACATGTTAAATTGTAAAACTCTGTCATTGTAAAATGTTTTGACGGGTATAAACTCAGTTATTTTCCTTGAATCAATAATGTGAAGACTGTACCCATTTCTAGACGTCCAAGTACAAGAGTGAAATGTGAAGCTCGAAAATGAGAGTATATTTATAGTGAAAACGATTCTTTTTATAAAGGTAATATAGATAATTAGGTTGAAATATACAGGCAATTTCGGAATATTGGAAACAAATTATACCTCTCAAAAAATTCAAATTGCTTTTCAATGTTTGTACTTTAATTTTCTGAATACAGATTTCTCTAAACAAATGAACATGGTCGATAGAAATCGTTATCGCCTGTGTGTATATTTGTTATGATCTATAGTGCATCAATTTGTTTTCCAATATATATATTATTCTCTCTTTTTGGAATAGGTCTGTGAAAAATAGGACGGCCTTTGAAAAATTTAATGAGTTGCCAAACTTTCTGCAAAAATTGGTACTTAACTCTAATGTCAAAGTACGAACTTAAACGTAATGTATATTCTATGGAAACTTTACTTTTCGTTTAATAATGGAACCCATGTAAACACAGTAATGTCAAAATTAACTTTTTTTGGGCATTTGTGTACATGCACTGCCTGTCAGGATTATTTCAAATTGTTGATTAGGAACTCACAATAAGCTGGAAAGCCGAAATTTACCTCTCCGAGGCGAGAAGAGGGTTACATATAATCTTATTTACCTAGTTATTAGTGATAAGCATTTGCTGAAATTAAAATTAACGAATTATTCAAATCTCTATAAACAACCAAGTTGGTGTGTAATATTTCAACCATATTCTTAGTTTGCCAGCGCGAATGTTAGTTTTTGTTTATACTAAATCCGATTTATTTAGTTCAGTAAACAATTTAGCTGAAGTGACCGATATTAAAATTTCCAGTTTTAAAGACATGATTATAAAACATTAATACTGTGAAAAATTGCTGATCTTGGTTTATTCACCAAAATTGCATTTGCTCAATATATTATATCCGAGGGGTTCGACATTTACATAAAAAACAGCACGATTCTCGCAAAAGCTTTGAAGTAATCACGAAATTGCGAAATCTTTGAAGAAATCACGAAATTGCGAAATATTTGAAGAAATCACGAAATTGCGAAATATTTGAAGAAATTACGAAATATTTGAAGAAATCACGAAATCGAAGAGTAAATTCTGTAATGTTTGGTGAAATTGCGAAATATAAGAATTCACGAAAGCTTTGGCGAATTCACGAAACCTTTCTCGAAATCACGAAATATTTCGTTAAATCACGAACTCTTGGATTTTATCCTAAAATGTGCATTGTTTTATGAACGTATACGTAACGTCTAAGGTTGGGAAATTATACATTTGAAATTCCCTTATTAAAATTAACAGCGATATTCTACAGGCCGGTAGGCCTTTGTAGATATGACTTGACACCATTCCGTAAAGTTAAAGAAAAATTCACACGCTTTTACTAAACTTCCTATAGAGATTAACATGGAGTTCTTCGTGATCTTTCCCTACCTCTTACTTAAAAACTACAGCGAAGTTACTTTTCGGAATACTCTTAAATTAACAATTAAGTATTCAGGGTGTGCCTTTTGCAAGTGTGATCAAAAACAATTAAGTCTAAGTATGTTAATTTTTTTTAATAAAGGAAGTACGGCAAAAACTAGCTTTTGAATTAGACGTCAGGTTAAGCTGTTAGCGCGTTGATGCCCATTTCTTCGATATTCAAACAGAATGAGAACAAGGGAGTGCCTACCTTTGTGCCTGATAACAAGTTAAGTTGACAATTTCAGTTTGCTTCATTCTGTGGAAGTTTTTGAGCAGTCGACTCTTGTTTAGTATTTTACCGTTTTAGAATGTTTATTTCGTTTATAAATTTACTGTAACACTCTTGCTAACAAACACTTTGCTGTCAGATCGGTATTTTGTCGAAAAAAGCAATCCAGGTGTAAAACTAAAGGTAATTGAAGTCATTATATTATTTGATATTGGTTATTGGATGTTCTTTAGGACCATGGCTTAGATTTCTTACGTATTTTTTTTTTTTTTTTCATTCTCGGGAGACGGGAACCCAGTTCCAGAGCCTCCAGTGTTGTCTAGTTTGACTTACGCTATCATTTCTTAAAATGAAGCTTATTGCAACATTTTGGTTCACAGACATGTTTAATTTTAGAAATAGTCATGCTTGTTGATCATTTGGATAGTGACGGTATGTTTTAGAAAAAGAGCTGCTAATTGAAGCACTTATATTTATTTTATTTTAAAAGTATTTTTACAATTTCAAAAGCTCCACAGACGTTACAATAAATAAAAAGTAAAACCTGCCTAAAGAATAGAGATGGGCCGATACCGATACTGTTATTGGTACCAATATTTGGCTAAACCGATATTTCGGTATAGGTTTAAACTGGTATCGGCCATCTCTACTAAAGAATGTTAGGTTTGTGTTCTTGTTCACTCTTCGGCTACCACATAACAGCCTTCATTGTTACCACTGTATGATTTTACTCGTGAAGCTAACTGGGTGAGGCCCACCAAATCTCTCAACAGCTGCTGTCAACACATGGGTTGCAAAATTGTTTACCTCTCTTAACTACGTGCGGTTGGACAAAGGTGCTAAGTTCAAATGGTTCATTGAATTTAGATCGGGATATGATGAAATTTTCACGCAGTATGTCGACCAGAATCAAAAACTCCAATAAATGTACAATTAAAGTGAATTATTAATTAAAACTTCTTTTATAAGCTAAATAAAAGTTCCCGCAACACAAACCAACGTTAATTTCAACTTAATTAAGTATAATTAGCGTGAAATTTAACATAAAATATACATTTTTGGATAAAAACTACACAAGCCGTTGGTAAAGCCACATGTTTTCTATTCAGCACCTAAGTTAATTTATCTTTGAAGTACTTTAATAGGCGCAAAACTCAAAACTTTAGGGTAAAATAGATAATGTTCGGCAATAATCAAATCTCCACTAAAACTGTAATAAAGGTGAATTATATATTGAAACTCATGTTATAAGCTAAATGAACACTGCCGAATTACAATCCTACGTTAATTTCAACTTATCTAAGTATAATTAACATGAAATTAAACCAAAAATACTAATATTTTTAGATTAAAACCAAAAAACCTTTAAATGAACTACTTAATTAAGATTAAAACTACCCAAGAAGTTGGTAGAGCCCCATGTTTTCTAACCCACACTTAAGTGAATTTAAAATATATTTGTAGTACATTAATTGGCGTATAATTGAAAAGTTTAGGGTAAAATAATGAATGTGCGGCCAAAAATTAAACTGCACTAAACGTTGCAATTACTTCAATTAGGGTAAAAAATTAAAATAACTTATATTTTTAAGCTTCATCCACTCTCCCTAACCACGCTCAAATTAAAATTAAAACATCACAAGTTGTTTATTCAGCCTCGAAGCTATTTAACTTTAAAATTAATTTAAATCATCATTAAATTACATCAAAAGCGCATACATTAAAAATTTAAAATGTTAACATAGTGAATGTTAATCCGCTAAAATTAAAAACGTCCCAAAACGTTGCAATTAAACTTAATATTTTATTAAAATTCGTATTATAAACTAAATCAACACTAGAGAAACAAGATAAAACGTAAAATTAAACTTAATCAAGAAAAACCGTTACACTATGTTTCAAAAGACCGATATTTTGGCAAAAATTCCACAAGGCTCATAGTGACAATATTTTTACATTTTTGACTTCCACTGAGTTCTTGGATCTTACCAAACTAAATAGTTTTCGGGTGCGCCATCTGGTAGGCAATTTAGCCTCCTAGTAGGTTTGAGTATTTTTTGACGTTTCTAATGTCTTAAGAGCTTCATTCCTATGGTAGGGTAAAAATTTCATTAGTAAATGTCACTTAACATTGGAGCAGCAGAGAAAAAATTATCAAAAATTGCTCAAATTGAGTCATTTTTGATCACTGATTACTCTTAAACGCGCATGTGAATTACGACGCGATTTTTTTTAAATGTAGTGCAAATTTCATTTTATAGAAATACCTAGAAGGATATTTGCGGTTTTGTCTGGTCTTTTAACAGTTGGTGTTCCGAAGTCTAAAAAAAGGAGGAACGAAATCTGCAAAAATTTGAGCGGCGCACTTACAAATCATACAGCACCTTTATGAAACCTGTAAGTGAAACATTAAAAATCAAGATGAAACAGAATATTTTTATTAAATTAGGAGTACATATTGGTATGATAAGACTACATTCCCGAACCCAGCAATCCTACAGAAATTGTTAACTTGGAAGAACATCAAATAGAAGATACATGCTTTCTGGCGAATTTCGATTGTATCAGTTTGAACCCTAAGTGAAAAACGGATATGACTAAACTGATTACGAATAAACTGTTATAGTCTTATCACACCAATGTGTACTGCAAGTTTAATAAACATTATTTTTCATCTTGAATTATAGTGTTGCCCTTTTCGTTGGTATAAAGGTGCTGCATATTTTATAAGTGCGTCGCTTAACGTTTTGCATATTTCGTTCCTCCTTGTTTTAGACTTCGGAACACCAACTGTTAGAAGACCAGACAAAACCGCAAATATCCTTCTAGGTATTTCTATAAAATGAAATTTGCACTACATTTTAAAAAAAATCGCGTCGTAATTCACTTGCGCGTTTAAGAGTAATCAGTGATCAAAAATGACTCAATTTGAGCAATTTTCGATAGTGTTTTCCCTGCATCTCCAATGTTAAGTGACATTTACTAATTAAATTTTTACCCTACCATAGGAATGAAGCTCTTAAGACATTAGAAACGTCAAAACACACTTAAACCTACTAGGAGGCTAAATTGGCTACCAGATGGCGCACCCGAAAACTATTTAGTTTGGCAAGATCCAAGAACTCAGTGGAAGACAAAAATGTAAAAATATTGTCACTATGAGCCTTGTGGAATTTTTGCCAAAATATCGGTCTTTTGTAACATAGTGCGTTAAATTTAAACTTTACCAAGGTAAACCGTTGAATTAAACTGAAGTATAATTAAGGTGAAATTAACCCAAAACACGAATTGTTTGGGTAAATTCATGGATATCTTATAATTAAACTAACAAATTAAAATTGAAACCACACTTACCTTTCACCCAGCCTCAATTTCCAATTTAGTCCTTACAATTAATTAAATTATCACTTAAAAGCATTTTTCCCCCAAGTTTCAGTAATAACAAAATTATAAGTCTCAAAAACCCCTCTAAACTATTATGGTTGCAAAAATCATATGGAGTAAATTTTAAAATAAAGGTGTTTTTTCATTACTAGAAATCTACATCAAAATTAATATTTATTTGTTATTTAGTGTTCATGGAATGCATCATACATATTTGAAACGGTTAATTTGATGGTCACAACATAAATTAGTTACTTAATATTTCGCCAAAACAATCGTTTGTAACTTCCAAATTATCTTTACGTATTACAAGCATTGCGTAATACTTCAAAGCACATCTGCCTCAAGGAGTTAATATGAATAGCACTGATAATTCTATTATTTGCTTTGTTTATTAAAGTTAGTATACTTCTTGAACGCAATGAGAACGGATAAGTGAGAACGATAAATAATTAATTTCAATCTCCAAACATACTTGTAGTAACATTAATTTTGGATGCTTTTCTTTACAATAACATTTTTTTACCCCTTCATGATATTGGGTAGCGCTTAACAACAGGTTATCTTACGACGGGATTTCCTGCCATTGCATAATATCTGGAATTTAAAGCACATAACCTCCAATATGAGTATTATAAAAGTGAAACCCAAAAGGCAAATCCCTAACATGAACAAATGAACCATGTCTTTCAGTCTTAAATATTTCTAACATTTTTTTGCCCTTTGATGATAATGCGTAGGGCTTTACGACAGTTTTTCTTACGCCGTAATTTCCGGCCATTGCATATTGAGGAGAACTTAAAGAACATAATCTCCAGTATGAGTATTATTAGAGCCAAACCTAAAAGGCAAATTCCTAGCATGAACATATGAACCATGTCTTTGAGACTCGTAGGTTGGCTGCTAGTGTCAGTTGGTGTCGTGGGCAAGGGTTCGAATGTCATCCCTAAGAATCGTTCCATGCGACGGTGCCACACCACGAATTGATTGGTTTCGTAGAACGACATTAACCTGAAACGAAGATTTCAATAACAAAACTTGATCATAAAATCGAAAACAACAGAATAAGTAGATTTCGATATGTTCTATCATAATTTTATATGTTACGGCACTTTCTATACTTCTTAAAGCTAGAGACTTATTGAGAGCTAGTTTGAGAACGAAGCCAGAATTAACTACACGTAGTTTTACAGTCCATCTTCCTATTTAGTTTGTACGAAGCCTTTTACAGCGCCTCACCAGGCGTCGCTTTAAAAGAATATATCACTTTTCGCATACGTTATTTCACGACAAGCTCTCAGTAACCAATGGCAAACTTGTGGAAGATATCTCATGAACTTAGGTTTCATATTGTATATTTTAAAAAGTTTTGAAGTGGTTCTTTTTAGGGAAAAAAATAATGCATTAATAACTTTCATATATTAAAATTGAATTAAGCGTCTGATTTTTGAAACCATGTCCTAATAGCTGCCGCTTTTGGCATGAATCTTTTCTGTTCCAATATTCCAATTAAAAATTAAAACAATTCGTCAACTGTTTTATCAGATGAGGGATGACTACCTTTAACCTTGGTCATTATAGGTCCTTCGTATTCTAAGTCTTTGGGACAAACCTTTTATTTATGAGTAGCAAAGCGCTCTTGTTCATGTTCTTGGAGACGTAGTACACTGCGGGTTTGGTGAGATACCTTTTATTACTAACATGCACAAGATGTTTCAGTTTTTTCTGATTTGCTTCATCGGTGAAGTTCAAAAAATACTCCATCAAGATTATATGACCGTTAAAATCTGCAACATTGACCGACTTTCCACCAACAAATGAACTCCAAATGGTTTCAGGCGTGTACGTCTTTCTCCTTGTCTTACGGCTTCGTTCGCAGAGTTCAACAAATTCTTCAATTCCCTTTTGTCAAGAAAATAAATTTTATTACAGTTTCTCTGAAATAACGTGGCGCACAGACTATTACCGTTTCACACATTTCCCTCTCGTATGTCTCATGGATAAATACGTCCATGTCAGGCGTCTTAACGATGTCCTCTATGCTGTTAATATTATTTTTGGGATGAGCAGTGTAGTTAGCTTTCATAATTCCGCTGAAAATGTTGATGAAAATGAGCAATTCCAGTAGCCACGTAGCAAAGCTGATTCGAACCGCCGGTAGTGATGGTATATTTATACCTGTTGAAGTCAAATATTAAATTCGAATGAAAAACCAGTATTTTATTGAATATGGGGAGGTACATGCATGGCCACATGTCATATATGAAGCCTTTTTTTGGGGGGGGTTGGACTTTCAACGTTAATTGGTTTATCTCTCACGCCATACTCAGTCTTAGCGTGGGAACCAGAGAAAAAGGAAAACTTATATTTAGAAATGATTAATTTTATTGAAACACATATTCGTCTGACAATACGGAGTAGTCGCTTTGAAAAGAAATTCGTCTGGTAAAACCGAGTAATCGAATTTTTGGGTATTTATTTTGAAAAAACCATTACCGATATGTATTTAAAAAACGATTTATCTTTAGGAAAACGAGTATTATTCGTTTGAACGAGGACTCGATTTGGATTTGGAATAGAAGATTTACTATTCGATTCATATTCCATACGCTTTTGAAAATAACTAGTGGTCGGCGTTTGGACAAGATAATCCACAGAATTTTGGTTAATCAGTTATCCATGGATAATAATCAGATAATTATTCGTGATTACATTGCATTAATCATAGACTTCCCGTGGATAATTTCAAATTATGGATAAAGATAAAACAAACAGATATTTTCCTATCCAAATGCCGACCACTAAAAATAACTATTCGCATAGGCATAACAATATGGTCAGATGTTTGGTAAAGAAGAGTCTATGCCATTCAAAACAACTTCTTTTAGTTTATTGGTCACTTATACCGCTTGGGTATAAAAAGCACAAGTACTGTGAGGAATCGTCCAGCCCCTACTCGCCTGTCTAAGTCCCAATACCTAGCTATGAGAGATGATCACCATTGTTCAGGTCATTGTCCCTAGCACTCTGCTTCAGTGACCCCAATCATTTCAGCATATAAAACTTTTCTGGACCTAAACCTTCCAATTAGACGCAACAGTAGAAATTATTGCTAACTGAGGAGACTAATCATACACAAAGATGATGTTTAAAGCCTAAGGACTAAGTGCACGAGAGTAAAATTTAAACGTTTACTTTGACCCAAGAGGATTTGATAGTTGCGGAACATCTTTTCAGCAAAGTTTCTCGAGATATTCCTTGGAATGCCGTTAATTTTCTCGTCCATAATACCTACCAGAGCCAGTAAAACAGCTGCAGCAATAATGCATATCCACACCTAAACACGTATTGATATCTTTTTAAATTAGTTCCAAGTTAATTTAATGAATGTTCAAAGTTCATCATTGAACGAAATGTATTTTAAACCATCGGAAAATTTCAATAACTCATATACAGTCAACTGGTGTTTGACAATTTAAGTGAATAAATATACCTCGTTTGAAAGGTTGAAAATTTCATCAAATGGTCCTAGAGGCATAATACGAGCCGTTGTGTTTAAATGAGAAAAAATTGCATTGTACGAAAACATAAAGGGAACTGTCATTGTAAGATTCAATTTCCGCATCACTGAATAGTCTGGTGAAATTGGAAATAATGCAATGTCTGCTAGCTGAAATCATAGGTATTAATTGCGCAATTTAACCTTTTAATCATAAATTTTTATTACATTTTTCAATAGTAAAAAGTTATCATTGGGGTTGCCACTTTTGCTTTTGAAAATTAGACCATTGAATCTGAAAATTGATTTGAAATTATCAAACATTTGGAGCAATTGTCTATCTTTTTAAGCGAGTTATCGCAAATGATAATAATCGCTTAATGGTTTAGTGTCAAATTCGAGCTATCTACAAGAGCGCGAGATCTAATTAGGCTAAAACTTTGATCTCAGGATTCCTCCCTCGCTAATTAAAAACGAGATGGTCAAATTCGATTATTATGGTCTTGTCACGCGAGTGTATGTACCTTCGCAAACGAGCGGAATCGGCTGTACAGAACCTTAAACTGATTGAACACTTTCTGCTTTCAAGTTCAGCTTTGTGCTTCAGAATCGGAAATCCGTTTCTGATTGTTTCCTACAATTATCGCATAGGTACACTTAATTATTTCCAAGGATATTAAAGTTTGCCGTCAACGCACCATCTAGTTAAAGAACTCAGTTTTTAAAGATGGCTATTGCAAGAGATAAGCCTTTGTTAATGTTAATGTTCCTTATAAAAAGAAACGCACTGTATTAGGAACAGTTCTCGTTGGTGGGTTCATCCCATTTGGCGAAATAGAAAGAAAGAAGGGGATTTCCATATTATATAGAATATTCTCTGCTATGCAAGGTTTTGTAAATACATACATGTATGTACATAGTACTTTCATTTAGCTTGAAGCAATGAAGAAACACGATCCTGGGTACTTTCGCAATCACGCAAGGATGTGTCCCATAATATTTGACAAGCTTTTAGCAATGGTTCAGAACTCATTGAAAAAGTATCCCACATCACGGGAACCCATACCTCCTGCGCACAGATTGGCAATAACAGTAAGGTGCAATGACTATACTATGTTTGTCGTTGTAGAGACTTCGGTCCAACTCTCATCTACGTCTTGGTTATCTTTACGCTTTTTATCAAATTTATTCCATATACTATACTTGGAAATTGTCTAACCACCTCGATTAATTTTTTCCCCATTTTTCCACCGTCCAAGGCAGAAAAATAGCTCTACTAACTAAATATAGACTAAATTGAAGAATAAACAGAACGATAAGACAATAAAATGACGTAAATCGGATGTGGGTTTCCTAAATTAACTCTTAATTGGTCAAAATATTTTTCGTGGACCCAAGAGGAAACTGGAATATCTAATTGAAACAGAAATAAGCTGAAAATGGGATTCAACGCCTGCTTGCACAACCGTTTAAACAAATCCGCGTTATTTTAGTATGCGAAAGGCCACGCAGAAAGTGAACAATTCAATCTGCTTCAGCTACAGCTTTCAGTTTTCACTTTACGCTCGTTTGCGAAGGTACCTTGTTAACTTAATGACAAACTTGACCTCTTTCTTAATATGAAACTGGAATTTGACAATTTGTAGACCACCGTTGCTATTTGTTTCTTCACACCTAAGACAATTCGTCAATTTATATCTCGCACTGTCATGAAGTCGCTGTTTGACTCTTGAGATAAAAACAACAAGCGATAGTTGTTACTTACGATAACTCGCTAAAAAGGTTACAGAATTCGCCCAACTGAAAATCCCAATGAGAGTCTAAAAATGTTACCCAAGTTTTGCGTGTTTCTCAAAGGCAAAATAATTCATCCTATCCGTTGAGTCGAATGGTTCCTCCCACGGGTTTTCCTGGTGTAAAAAAGTGTAAAAATTCGAAATGTATATATAGCTGAAATTGTAGACGCCCTTCTTCACGTCAAAAAAAAACACAAACTAACATCGCTATTCACTGAGCCTATTTACCTACGGAGCTCATACCGGAAAAAGAGAATTTGAAATTCCATAGAGCTAAATACTAATAGACCTACCCAACAAATCTTTTGAATTTTTTTAACGGCTTAGATTTCGTTCTCGGGTTTTGAGGCGAGAAAGGGAAAACCTGATTGGCTCGATTTTACCTTGCGCAGAACCTATTTTATCCCAAGATTGAGACTGTAATCCAATCAGAAAAATAAGAGACTTATTTTCGTTGCTCTACAACAGATGATACTACAGTCACGTGATCCTATCCCTTAGATGGAGACGAGACCAAGTCAACTTGTTTACTTGTTGGATTGGTCTATTCTAATGGACGCTTTCAGTATAGCAACCAGTCTCGGTACTTTCCCTGACTATTTAGTCAAGTGTAGTTCAATGTTTTAGGGATCTCTAGGCTCTTGTAGAGAAAGAAATGAAGATTCGTACAAACGTTAATTTGGCTAAATCTAATGAGCTTAAGCCATTGGCCTTCCATTATATGAAAAGTTTCGAAACTAAACGTTCGAAACTCCTATGCCTACATTAATTAATGGTACGATTGGATTTTAGCGATCCTTTATTGCACGCAAATGCGATGTTGCAATATCTAACGAGGTACATGACGCTTTAATATAGCGATATTTGATGGAACAAACTGATCTGATCCCATGTTAATATGAAGTATTTGCGGTTTTTCATTTAATTAACCTTGAAGTGTTACAGAAGTGGAAGTCTTAAGACTTGGCAATTGCGAATGTTGACCAATTTGTTTTCAAATGTATACATTTATAATTTATTCACAAAATTCTTATTGACTTTATCATATAAAGGTGTTCAAAAATGGTGAAAAACCGACGTGTAGTGGGCTCTTTGAACAATTTTGAGTCGAAGATGTTCCATGACCTTTCACAAGTTTTGATTAGAGTTTTTCAAAGATTAGCATAGCTTTTAAGTTTCTCACTTACTACATAAATGACTTGTAAAGGGCACTTGTTCCGTAAGACAAAATATCATAGAACATCGTCAAATGCAGATAGAACGGCTACCATATTTTAACACTCCCCAACTTTTCATATACAAATTTATATTTCTTGGATTTAGTATTGAAATTAAACCTTAATTATTTTTTGAAATAATGAAATACTTGCTTTTAAAATGAGACATGTTAAATTGTAAAACTCTTTCATTGTAAAATGTTTTGACCGGTATAAACTGAATTATTTTCCTTGAATCAATGATGTGGAAACTGTACCCATTTCTAGACGTCCAAGTACGACAGTGAAATATGAAGCTCGAAAATGAGCGTATATTTATATTGAAAACGCTTCCTGTTTCAAAGCTAATATAGATAATTAGATTAAAAATACAGGCAATTTCGGAATATTGGAAACAAATTATACCTCTCAAAAAATTCAAATTGCTTTTCAATGTTTGTACTTCAATTTTCTGAATACAGATTTCTCTAAACAAATGAACATGCTCGATAGAAATCGTTATCGCCTGTGTGTATATTTATCTATAGTGCATCAATTGGTTTTCCAATATATATTATTCTCTCTTTTTGGAATTGGTCTGTGAAAATAGGTTGGCCTTTTAAAAAATTATTGCGTTGCCAAACTTTCTGTAAAAATTGGTACTTAACTCTAATTGTCAAAGTACGAACTCAAACGCAATGCATATTCTATGGAAGCTCTACTTTTCGTTTAATAAAGTAAACACAGTAATGTCAAAGGTAATTTTTTTGGGTATTTTGTGTGCATGCAATGCCTGTCAGGATTATTTCAAATTGTTGATTAGAAACTCACAGCATGCTGGGAAACCGAAATTTACCTCTCTGAGGCGAGTGGAGGATTATCTACAATCTTATTTACCTAGCTATTAACTTACACGTCTTTAGTGATAAGCAAATTCAAAAATTAAAATTAATGAATTATTCAAATCTCTATTCCCAACCAAGTTGGTGTGTAATATTTCAACCATTTTCTTAGTTTGCCAGCACGAATAATAGTTTTTGTTTATACTAAATCCGATTTATTTAGTTCAGTAAACAATTTAGCTGAAGTGACCGATATTAAAATTTCATGATTATGCAACATTAATATTATGAAAAATTGATGATCTTAGTTTATTCACCAAAATTCCATTTGCTCAAAATATTATATCCGAGGGGTTCGACATTTACACTAAATCCCGCACGATTCTCGCAAAATATTCGAAGAAATCACGAAATTGCAAAATCTTTGAACAAATAACGAAAAAGCGATTTCTTTGAAGAAATTACGAAATCTTTGAAGAAATCACGAAATCAAAGAAGAAATTGCGAAATCGAATAATAACTCCTGCAATGTTGGTGAAATTCCGAAATATGAGAAATCACGAAAGCTTTGGCGAATTCACAAAATATTTCGTTAAATCACGAAATCCCGTACACTTTTGGTAATGTCGGACTCTGAGATTTTATCCTAAAATGTGCATTGTTTTATACGTATACGTAACGTCTAAGGTTGGGCAATTACACATTTGAAATTCCCTTATTTAAATTAACAGAGATATTCTACTTGCCAGTAGGCCCTTGTAGATATGACTTGACACCATTTCGTAATGTGAACTTTCCCCACCTCTTACTTCAAAACTACAGCGAAGTTACTTTTCGGAATACTCTTAAATTAACAATTAAGTATTCAGGGTGTGCCTTTTGCAAGTGTCATCAAAAACAATTAAGTCTAAGTGTGTTAATTTTAGTCAATAAAGGAAGTACGGCAAAAACTAGCTTTTGAATTAAACGTCAGGTTAAGCTGTTAGCGCGTTGATACTAATTTCTTCGATTTTCAAACAGAATGAGAACAAGGGAGGGCCTAGCCTTGTGCCTGATGACAAGTTAAGTTGACATTTTCAGTTTGTTTCATTCTGTGGAAGTTTCACTTGTTTTTGAGCAGTCGACTCATGTTTAGTACTTTACCGCCTTAGAATGTTTATTTCGTTTTATAAATTTACTGTAACACTCTTGCTAAAAAACACTTTGCTATTAGGTCGAAATTTTTTTTTAAATGAAGCTTATTTTGCAACCTTTTTGGTTCACAGACATGTTTAATTTTAGAAATAGTCATGCTTGTTGATCATTTCGATAGTGACGGTATGTTTTAGAAAAAGAACTGCTACTTGAAATACTTATCTTTATTTTATTTTAAAAGTATTTTTACAATTTCAAAAGCTCGAAAGCCGTTACAATAAATAAAAAGTAAAGCCTGCCCAAAGAATAGAGATGGGCCGATTCCGATACTGTTATCGGTACCAAAAGTAATATAAGAAATTTTTGAACTGGACCAGGCAATTTTTAAACTGGTCATTTGCCCTGTGTCACCGCCTTATTTCCCACGCTGTCGCGAGTTGCTTTGCGTTATCGAGTTCGTGATTGAGTTGGCTATGCCTGGAGCCCCAACCTTGAAGGAGAGAGGAATGGAGTAGAAACCCCCATACTTATAGCGTTGCCTGTGTATCCCCACCTACGGCAACATAGTCCTCTCAGCATCCTCAGCGGTTAGGTAGGGTCGTACTGGACGAAATTGTAAAGGGCGCTCCCTCTATCTTCAAAATAGAAGCTAGTTCTCATACAAATAAAATGGCGCTCCGCGTCAGCACTTAGCAATCGCCTACCGAAGGGTAGGGGCGTGCGCGAGGTACATAGCATGAGATACGGTGCCGCAGGTCGCCCATCATCATTTCCAATCCATCTCAACTCCCTTATCCCTGTCCCAACCCCCGCGACTTCCAACCACTAGCATAGCCCACTCGATCACGCTCTCTTTTCCCCGGCTACATGTTTTGAAGATGGCACTTCTTAGGCGTATTAACAATCTTGGATCATCTTTGTGAACTTTTTGGGTAGCCCTGACTATATTTTGTTTAAGGTTTTAAGTTTAATATCAAACAGATATAGTTTATGCTACAAAAAAGTTTGAAATTAACAATCTCGGATCGTCTTTATGAAGTTTTAAGGATATCCGAAGTTCATATTGGGCTTATGACAATTTTGAGCTAAATGTTAAACGGACATAAATCAGCATTTTGAAAAATTTTGTAAAATTGTCAATTTGGTCCTATTTCTGGAATTTTTAGGGGGTGCCTCGCGTTTCAATAAATGATTGTAAAAAATTGTATTATGTTAATTACAATAAGAATACAAACTTTTATTGATTTACGTTTTTTTTTTTGAAGTATCATTATAAATAAATGTCTGATTGAGCTAAAGTTATGGTCCCCTATATATATATGTTTCTGCTTAGTGCAGATTTTGAAAATGTAAAACTGTCTCTTAACATTCTTAATTCAAATGAAGACTGAAGGAACAGATATTAATCAAAAATGTCTTGATTAGAATCAAGACCTAAAAAGTATCAATAAGACTGAGGTTATCACTTGTCTGAAGGATCAGATAATAATTTTTCTTTTTAATTGAAACTTAAATGCATGCTTAAGAAAAAACAACGTTCCATTACCGTTTTCCGTTGAAATAAATTATTTTACTGGTAATCAATTTCAAAAATTTACTTTTCTCGGCTTTTCGACCACAATTCCATTCCCCGAAAACATTTTATCATTACATTAATTACTTTTGGGAGATAACGTGTCAAAATAACCTATAAAACAAAAAAAAAATGTAATAGCGGTCTGTTTAGCCATGACAACAACCTTTTAAAGGTTACAAGGACTATATAACCCTTTCGAGACTAACACGACCTGAGCAAACTATAGCTTAACCTGCTACTAGCACGACCAGGGAGAATTGATGTAAACTGGAGTTGAAATTTCATCATGTGCTACCTGCGGCCCAGAAACTCTCCCATAGTCCCAATGTGTGTAGAACATAATTATTTCGCTGTTATCTGCCAAAATAAATCTTTCTAGGTAGTGCCGCCTGCTCACTTGAATTTTTCATGATATAATAAGGTTTGAACGAACAAAATTCTAGATTACTATTTTCACTACCATGTCCCTCTGCTACCTTGAAGCAAACTTTCCTCTCTTTTTGCTGCTCATTACCGGTGCCATTCCCTTGACTTTCTGTTCTTTATAAGTACTATCATGAGTTTATTTATTTCAAACCAAAACATAAAAAATGGATTCTTTTCCTTTTGTGCTACTTAGAATTTACAAATGTATATAACGTTGTGCCGTGCCATATAAAATAGTCTCTAACCATTGTTAGAAACTAGAGAGAGAAATTGGGCAGTAACACTGATCATGCCCTGAACTATGAGAAAGAACAATACGACGGTTCACTAAAGTACACTTGATATTACATCATTTTGCAAAACCGCGATTAAAAATGTTACTGTCCCTATTGAATTTGGCGCCATTGGTTTTAGAATAATTAAAATAACTTATATTTTTAAGCTTCATCCACTCTCCCTAACCACGCTCAAATTAAAATTAAAACATCACAAGTTGTTTATTCAGCCTCGAAGCTATTTAACTTTAAAATTAATTTAAATCATCATTAAATTACATCAAAAGCGCATACATTAAAAATTTAAAATGTTAACATAGTGAATGTTAATCCGCTAAAATTAAAAACGTCCCAAAACGTTGCAATTAAACTTAATATTTTATTAAAATTCGTATTATAAACTAAATCAACACTAGAGAAACAAGATAAAACGTAAAATTAAACTTAATCAAGAAAAACCGTTACACTATGTTTCAAAAGACCGATATTTTGGCAAAAATTCCACAAGGCTCATAGTGACAATATTTTTACATTTTTGACTTCCACTGAGTTCTTGGATCTTACCAAACTAAATAGTTTTCGGGTGCGCCATCTGGTAGGCAATTTAGCCTCCTAGTAGGTTTGAGTATTTTTTGACGTTTCTAATGTCTTAAGAGCTTCATTCCTATGGTAGGGTAAAAATTTCATTAGTAAATGTCACTTAACATTGGAGCAGCAGAGAAAAAATTATCAAAAATTGCTCAAATTGAGTCATTTTTGATCACTGATTACTCTTAAACGCGCATGTGAATTACGACGCGATTTTTTTTAAATGTAGTGCAAATTTCATTTTATAGAAATACCTAGAAGGATATTTGCGGTTTTGTCTGGTCTTTTAACAGTTGGTGTTCCGAAGTCTAAAAAAAGGAGGAACGAAATCTGCAAAAATTTGAGCGGCGCACTTACAAATCATACAGCACCTTTATGAAACCTGTAAGTGAAACATTAAAAATCAAGATGAAACAGAATATTTTTATTAAATTAGGAGTACATATTGGTATGATAAGACTACATTCCCGAACCCAGCAATCCTACAGAAATTGTTAACTTGGAAGAACATCAAATAGAAGATACATGCTTTCTGGCGAATTTCGATTGTATCAGTTTGAACCCTAAGTGAAAAACGGATATGACTAAACTGATTACGAATAAACTGTTATAGTCTTATCACACCAATGTGTACTGCAAGTTTAATAAACATTATTTTTCATCTTGAATTATAGTGTTGCCCTTTTCGTTGGTATAAAGGTGCTGCATATTTTATAAGTGCGTCGCTTAACGTTTTGCATATTTCGTTCCTCCTTGTTTTAGACTTCGGAACACCAACTGTTAGAAGACCAGACAAAACCGCAAATATCCTTCTAGGTATTTCTATAAAATGAAATTTGCACTACATTTTAAAAAAAATCGCGTCGTAATTCACTTGCGCGTTTAAGAGTAATCAGTGATCAAAAATGACTCAATTTGAGCAATTTTCGATAGTGTTTTCCCTGCATCTCCAATGTTAAGTGACATTTACTAATTAAATTTTTACCCTACCATAGGAATGAAGCTCTTAAGACATTAGAAACGTCAAAACACACTTAAACCTACTAGGAGGCTAAATTGGCTACCAGATGGCGCACCCGAAAACTATTTAGTTTGGCAAGATCCAAGAACTCAGTGGAAGACAAAAATGTAAAAATATTGTCACTATGAGCCTTGTGGAATTTTTGCCAAAATATCGGTCTTTTGTAACATAGTGCGTTAAATTTAAACTTTACCAAGGTAAACCGTTGAATTAAACTGAAGTATAATTAAGGTGAAATTAACCCAAAACACGAATTGTTTGGGTAAATTCATGGATATCTTATAATTAAACTAACAAATTAAAATTGAAACCACACTTACCTTTCACCCAGCCTCAATTTCCAATTTAGTCCTTACAATTAATTAAATTATCACTTAAAAGCATTTTTCCCCCAAGTTTCAGTAATAACAAAATTATAAGTCTCAAAAACCCCTCTAAACTATTATGGTTGCAAAAATCATATGGAGTAAATTTTAAAATAAAGGTGTTTTTTCATTACTAGAAATCTACATCAAAATTAATATTTATTTGTTATTTAGTGTTCATGGAATGCATCATACATATTTGAAACGGTTAATTTGATGGTCACAACATAAATTAGTTACTTAATATTTCGCCAAAACAATCGTTTGTAACTTCCAAATTATCTTTACGTATTACAAGCATTGCGTAATACTTCAAAGCACATCTGCCTCAAGGAGTTAATATGAATAGCACTGATAATTCTATTATTTGCTTTGTTTATTAAAGTTAGTATACTTCTTGAACGCAATGAGAACGGATAAGTGAGAACGATAAATAATTAATTTCAATCTCCAAACATACTTGTAGTAACATTAATTTTGGATGCTTTTCTTTACAATAACATTTTTTTACCCCTTCATGATATTGGGTAGCGCTTAACAACAGGTTATCTTACGACGGGATTTCCTGCCATTGCATAATATCTGGAATTTAAAGCACATAACCTCCAATATGAGTATTATAAAAGTGAAACCCAAAAGGCAAATCCCTAACATGAACAAATGAACCATGTCTTTCAGTCTTAAATATTTCTAACATTTTTTTGCCCTTTGATGATAATGCGTAGGGCTTTACGACAGTTTTTCTTACGCCGTAATTTCCGGCCATTGCATATTGAGGAGAACTTAAAGAACATAATCTCCAGTATGAGTATTATTAGAGCCAAACCTAAAAGGCAAATTCCTAGCATGAACATATGAACCATGTCTTTGAGACTCGTAGGTTGGCTGCTAGTGTCAGTTGGTGTCGTGGGCAAGGGTTCGAATGTCATCCCTAAGAATCGTTCCATGCGACGGTGCCACACCACGAATTGATTGGTTTCGTAGAACGACATTAACCTGAAACGAAGATTTCAATAACAAAACTTGATCATAAAATCGAAAACAACAGAATAAGTAGATTTCGATATGTTCTATCATAATTTTATATGTTACGGCACTTTCTATACTTCTTAAAGCTAGAGACTTATTGAGAGCTAGTTTGAGAACGAAGCCAGAATTAACTACACGTAGTTTTACAGTCCATCTTCCTATTTAGTTTGTACGAAGCCTTTTACAGCGCCTCACCAGGCGTCGCTTTAAAAGAATATATCACTTTTCGCATACGTTATTTCACGACAAGCTCTCAGTAACCAATGGCAAACTTGTGGAAGATATCTCATGAACTTAGGTTTCATATTGTATATTTTAAAAAGTTTTGAAGTGGTTCTTTTTAGGGAAAAAAATAATGCATTAATAACTTTCATATATTAAAATTGAATTAAGCGTCTGATTTTTGAAACCATGTCCTAATAGCTGCCGCTTTTGGCATGAATCTTTTCTGTTCCAATATTCCAATTAAAAATTAAAACAATTCGTCAACTGTTTTATCAGATGAGGGATGACTACCTTTAACCTTGGTCATTATAGGTCCTTCGTATTCTAAGTCTTTGGGACAAACCTTTTATTTATGAGTAGCAAAGCGCTCTTGTTCATGTTCTTGGAGACGTAGTACACTGCGGGTTTGGTGAGATACCTTTTATTACTAACATGCACAAGATGTTTCAGTTTTTTCTGATTTGCTTCATCGGTGAAGTTCAAAAAATACTCCATCAAGATTATATGACCGTTAAAATCTGCAACATTGACCGACTTTCCACCAACAAATGAACTCCAAATGGTTTCAGGCGTGTACGTCTTTCTCCTTGTCTTACGGCTTCGTTCGCAGAGTTCAACAAATTCTTCAATTCCCTTTTGTCAAGAAAATAAATTTTATTACAGTTTCTCTGAAATAACGTGGCGCACAGACTATTACCGTTTCACACATTTCCCTCTCGTATGTCTCATGGATAAATACGTCCATGTCAGGCGTCTTAACGATGTCCTCTATGCTGTTAATATTATTTTTGGGATGAGCAGTGTAGTTAGCTTTCATAATTCCGCTGAAAATGTTGATGAAAATGAGCAATTCCAGTAGCCACGTAGCAAAGCTGATTCGAACCGCCGGTAGTGATGGTATATTTATACCTGTTGAAGTCAAATATTAAATTCGAATGAAAAACCAGTATTTTATTGAATATGGGGAGGTACATGCATGGCCACATGTCATATATGAAGCCTTTTTTTGGGGGGGGTTGGACTTTCAACGTTAATTGGTTTATCTCTCACGCCATACTCAGTCTTAGCGTGGGAACCAGAGAAAAAGGAAAACTTATATTTAGAAATGATTAATTTTATTGAAACACATATTCGTCTGACAATACGGAGTAGTCGCTTTGAAAAGAAATTCGTCTGGTAAAACCGAGTAATCGAATTTTTGGGTATTTATTTTGAAAAAACCATTACCGATATGTATTTAAAAAACGATTTATCTTTAGGAAAACGAGTATTATTCGTTTGAACGAGGACTCGATTTGGATTTGGAATAGAAGATTTACTATTCGATTCATATTCCATACGCTTTTGAAAATAACTAGTGGTCGGCGTTTGGACAAGATAATCCACAGAATTTTGGTTAATCAGTTATCCATGGATAATAATCAGATAATTATTCGTGATTACATTGCATTAATCATAGACTTCCCGTGGATAATTTCAAATTATGGATAAAGATAAAACAAACAGATATTTTCCTATCCAAATGCCGACCACTAAAAATAACTATTCGCATAGGCATAACAATATGGTCAGATGTTTGGTAAAGAAGAGTCTATGCCATTCAAAACAACTTCTTTTAGTTTATTGGTCACTTATACCGCTTGGGTATAAAAAGCACAAGTACTGTGAGGAATCGTCCAGCCCCTACTCGCCTGTCTAAGTCCCAATACCTAGCTATGAGAGATGATCACCATTGTTCAGGTCATTGTCCCTAGCACTCTGCTTCAGTGACCCCAATCATTTCAGCATATAAAACTTTTCTGGACCTAAACCTTCCAATTAGACGCAACAGTAGAAATTATTGCTAACTGAGGAGACTAATCATACACAAAGATGATGTTTAAAGCCTAAGGACTAAGTGCACGAGAGTAAAATTTAAACGTTTACTTTGACCCAAGAGGATTTGATAGTTGCGGAACATCTTTTCAGCAAAGTTTCTCGAGATATTCCTTGGAATGCCGTTAATTTTCTCGTCCATAATACCTACCAGAGCCAGTAAAACAGCTGCAGCAATAATGCATATCCACACCTAAACACGTATTGATATCTTTTTAAATTAGTTCCAAGTTAATTTAATGAATGTTCAAAGTTCATCATTGAACGAAATGTATTTTAAACCATCGGAAAATTTCAATAACTCATATACAGTCAACTGGTGTTTGACAATTTAAGTGAATAAATATACCTCGTTTGAAAGGTTGAAAATTTCATCAAATGGTCCTAGAGGCATAATACGAGCCGTTGTGTTTAAATGAGAAAAAATTGCATTGTACGAAAACATAAAGGGAACTGTCATTGTAAGATTCAATTTCCGCATCACTGAATAGTCTGGTGAAATTGGAAATAATGCAATGTCTGCTAGCTGAAATCATAGGTATTAATTGCGCAATTTAACCTTTTAATCATAAATTTTTATTACATTTTTCAATAGTAAAAAGTTATCATTGGGGTTGCCACTTTTGCTTTTGAAAATTAGACCATTGAATCTGAAAATTGATTTGAAATTATCAAACATTTGGAGCAATTGTCTATCTTTTTAAGCGAGTTATCGCAAATGATAATAATCGCTTAATGGTTTAGTGTCAAATTCGAGCTATCTACAAGAGCGCGAGATCTAATTAGGCTAAAACTTTGATCTCAGGATTCCTCCCTCGCTAATTAAAAACGAGATGGTCAAATTCGATTATTATGGTCTTGTCACGCGAGTGTATGTACCTTCGCAAACGAGCGGAATCGGCTGTACAGAACCTTAAACTGATTGAACACTTTCTGCTTTCAAGTTCAGCTTTGTGCTTCAGAATCGGAAATCCGTTTCTGATTGTTTCCTACAATTATCGCATAGGTACACTTAATTATTTCCAAGGATATTAAAGTTTGCCGTCAACGCACCATCTAGTTAAAGAACTCAGTTTTTAAAGATGGCTATTGCAAGAGATAAGCCTTTGTTAATGTTAATGTTCCTTATAAAAAGAAACGCACTGTATTAGGAACAGTTCTCGTTGGTGGGTTCATCCCATTTGGCGAAATAGAAAGAAAGAAGGGGATTTCCATATTATATAGAATATTCTCTGCTATGCAAGGTTTTGTAAATACATACATGTATGTACATAGTACTTTCATTTAGCTTGAAGCAATGAAGAAACACGATCCTGGGTACTTTCGCAATCACGCAAGGATGTGTCCCATAATATTTGACAAGCTTTTAGCAATGGTTCAGAACTCATTGAAAAAGTATCCCACATCACGGGAACCCATACCTCCTGCGCACAGATTGGCAATAACAGTAAGGTGCAATGACTATACTATGTTTGTCGTTGTAGAGACTTCGGTCCAACTCTCATCTACGTCTTGGTTATCTTTACGCTTTTTATCAAATTTATTCCATATACTATACTTGGAAATTGTCTAACCACCTCGATTAATTTTTTCCCCATTTTTCCACCGTCCAAGGCAGAAAAATAGCTCTACTAACTAAATATAGACTAAATTGAAGAATAAACAGAACGATAAGACAATAAAATGACGTAAATCGGATGTGGGTTTCCTAAATTAACTCTTAATTGGTCAAAATATTTTTCGTGGACCCAAGAGGAAACTGGAATATCTAATTGAAACAGAAATAAGCTGAAAATGGGATTCAACGCCTGCTTGCACAACCGTTTAAACAAATCCGCGTTATTTTAGTATGCGAAAGGCCACGCAGAAAGTGAACAATTCAATCTGCTTCAGCTACAGCTTTCAGTTTTCACTTTACGCTCGTTTGCGAAGGTACCTTGTTAACTTAATGACAAACTTGACCTCTTTCTTAATATGAAACTGGAATTTGACAATTTGTAGACCACCGTTGCTATTTGTTTCTTCACACCTAAGACAATTCGTCAATTTATATCTCGCACTGTCATGAAGTCGCTGTTTGACTCTTGAGATAAAAACAACAAGCGATAGTTGTTACTTACGATAACTCGCTAAAAAGGTTACAGAATTCGCCCAACTGAAAATCCCAATGAGAGTCTAAAAATGTTACCCAAGTTTTGCGTGTTTCTCAAAGGCAAAATAATTCATCCTATCCGTTGAGTCGAATGGTTCCTCCCACGGGTTTTCCTGGTGTAAAAAAGTGTAAAAATTCGAAATGTATATATAGCTGAAATTGTAGACGCCCTTCTTCACGTCAAAAAAAAACACAAACTAACATCGCTATTCACTGAGCCTATTTACCTACGGAGCTCATACCGGAAAAAGAGAATTTGAAATTCCATAGAGCTAAATACTAATAGACCTACCCAACAAATCTTTTGAATTTTTTTAACGGCTTAGATTTCGTTCTCGGGTTTTGAGGCGAGAAAGGGAAAACCTGATTGGCTCGATTTTACCATGCGCAGAACCTATTTTATCCCAAGATTGAGACTGTAATCCAATCAGAAAAATAAGAGACTTATTTTCGTTGCTCTACAACAGATGATACTACAGTCACGTGATCCTATCCCTTAGATGGAGACGAGACCAAGTCAACTTGTTTACTTGTTGGATTGGTCTATTCTAATGGACGCTTTCAGTATAGCAACCAGTCTCGGTACTTTCCCTGACTATTTAGTCAAGTGTAGTTCAATGTTTTAGGGATCTCTAGGCTCTTGTAGAGAAAGAAATGAAGATTCGTACAAACGTTAATTTGGCTAAATCTAATGAGCTTAAGCCATTGGCCTTCCATTATATGAAAAGTTTCGAAACTAAACGTTCGAAACTCCTATGCCTACATTAATTAATGGTACGATTGGATTTTAGCGATCCTTTATTGCACGCAAATGCGATGTTGCAATATCTAACGAGGTACATGACGCTTTAATATAGCGATATTTGATGGAACAAACTGATCTGATCCCATGTTAATATGAAGTATTTGCGGTTTTTCATTTAATTAACCTTGAAGTGTTACAGAAGTGGAAGTCTTAAGACTTGGCAATTGCGAATGTTGACCAATTTGTTTTCAAATGTATACATTTATAATTTATTCACAAAATTCTTATTGACTTTATCATATAAAGGTGTTCAAAAATGGTGAAAAACCGACGTGTAGTGGGCTCTTTGAACAATTTTGAGTCGAAGATGTTCCATGACCTTTCACAAGTTTTGATTAGAGTTTTTCAAAGATTAGCATAGCTTTTAAGTTTCTCACTTACTACATAAATGACTTGTAAAGGGCACTTGTTCCGTAAGACAAAATATCATAGAACATCGTCAAATGCAGATAGAACGGCTACCATATTTTAACACTCCCCAACTTTTCATATACAAATTTATATTTCTTGGATTTAGTATTGAAATTAAACCTTAATTATTTTTTGAAATAATGAAATACTTGCTTTTAAAATGAGACATGTTAAATTGTAAAACTCTTTCATTGTAAAATGTTTTGACCGGTATAAACTGAATTATTTTCCTTGAATCAATGATGTGGAAACTGTACCCATTTCTAGACGTCCAAGTACGACAGTGAAATATGAAGCTCGAAAATGAGCGTATATTTATATTGAAAACGCTTCCTGTTTCAAAGCTAATATAGATAATTAGATTAAAAATACAGGCAATTTCGGAATATTGGAAACAAATTATACCTCTCAAAAAATTCAAATTGCTTTTCAATGTTTGTACTTCAATTTTCTGAATACAGATTTCTCTAAACAAATGAACATGCTCGATAGAAATCGTTATCGCCTGTGTGTATATTTATCTATAGTGCATCAATTGGTTTTCCAATATATATTATTCTCTCTTTTTGGAATTGGTCTGTGAAAATAGGTTGGCCTTTTAAAAAATTATTGCGTTGCCAAACTTTCTGTAAAAATTGGTACTTAACTCTAATTGTCAAAGTACGAACTCAAACGCAATGCATATTCTATGGAAGCTCTACTTTTCGTTTAATAAAGTAAACACAGTAATGTCAAAGGTAATTTTTTTGGGTATTTTGTGTGCATGCAATGCCTGTCAGGATTATTTCAAATTGTTGATTAGAAACTCACAGCATGCTGGGAAACCGAAATTTACCTCTCTGAGGCGAGTGGAGGATTATCTACAATCTTATTTACCTAGCTATTAACTTACACGTCTTTAGTGATAAGCAAATTCAAAAATTAAAATTAATGAATTATTCAAATCTCTATTCCCAACCAAGTTGGTGTGTAATATTTCAACCATTTTCTTAGTTTGCCAGCACGAATAATAGTTTTTGTTTATACTAAATCCGATTTATTTAGTTCAGTAAACAATTTAGCTGAAGTGACCGATATTAAAATTTCATGATTATGCAACATTAATATTATGAAAAATTGATGATCTTAGTTTATTCACCAAAATTCCATTTGCTCAAAATATTATATCCGAGGGGTTCGACATTTACACTAAATCCCGCACGATTCTCGCAAAATATTCGAAGAAATCACGAAATTGCAAAATCTTTGAACAAATAACGAAAAAGCGATTTCTTTGAAGAAATTACGAAATCTTTGAAGAAATCACGAAATCAAAGAAGAAATTGCGAAATCGAATAATAACTCCTGCAATGTTGGTGAAATTCCGAAATATGAGAAATCACGAAAGCTTTGGCGAATTCACAAAATATTTCGTTAAATCACGAAATCCCGTACACTTTTGGTAATGTCGGACTCTGAGATTTTATCCTAAAATGTGCATTGTTTTATACGTATACGTAACGTCTAAGGTTGGGCAATTACACATTTGAAATTCCCTTATTTAAATTAACAGAGATATTCTACTTGCCAGTAGGCCCTTGTAGATATGACTTGACACCATTTCGTAATGTGAACTTTCCCCACCTCTTACTTCAAAACTACAGCGAAGTTACTTTTCGGAATACTCTTAAATTAACAATTAAGTATTCAGGGTGTGCCTTTTGCAAGTGTCATCAAAAACAATTAAGTCTAAGTGTGTTAATTTTAGTCAATAAAGGAAGTACGGCAAAAACTAGCTTTTGAATTAAACGTCAGGTTAAGCTGTTAGCGCGTTGATACTAATTTCTTCGATTTTCAAACAGAATGAGAACAAGGGAGGGCCTAGCCTTGTGCCTGATGACAAGTTAAGTTGACATTTTCAGTTTGTTTCATTCTGTGGAAGTTTCACTTGTTTTTGAGCAGTCGACTCATGTTTAGTACTTTACCGCCTTAGAATGTTTATTTCGTTTTATAAATTTACTGTAACACTCTTGCTAAAAAACACTTTGCTATTAGGTCGAAATTTTTTTTTAAATGAAGCTTATTTTGCAACCTTTTTGGTTCACAGACATGTTTAATTTTAGAAATAGTCATGCTTGTTGATCATTTCGATAGTGACGGTATGTTTTAGAAAAAGAACTGCTACTTGAAATACTTATCTTTATTTTATTTTAAAAGTATTTTTACAATTTCAAAAGCTCGAAAGCCGTTACAATAAATAAAAAGTAAAGCCTGCCCAAAGAATAGAGATGGGCCGATTCCGATACTGTTATCGGTACCAAAAGTAATATAAGAAATTTTTGAACTGGACCAGGCAATTTTTAAACTGGTCATTTGCCCTGTGTCACCGCCTTATTTCCCACGCTGTCGCGAGTTGCTTTGCGTTATCGAGTTCGTGATTGAGTTGGCTATGCCTGGAGCCCCAACCTTGAAGGAGAGAGGAATGGAGTAGAAACCCCCATACTTATAGCGTTGCCTGTGTATCCCCACCTACGGCAACATAGTCCTCTCAGCATCCTCAGCGGTTAGGTAGGGTCGTACTGGACGAAATTGTAAAGGGCGCTCCCTCTATCTTCAAAATAGAAGCTAGTTCTCATACAAATAAAATGGCGCTCCGCGTCAGCACTTAGCAATCGCCTACCGAAGGGTAGGGGCGTGCGCGAGGTACATAGCATGAGATACGGTGCCGCAGGTCGCCCATCATCATTTCCAATCCATCTCAACTCCCTTATCCCTGTCCCAACCCCCGCGACTTCCAACCACTAGCATAGCCCACTCGATCACGCTCTCTTTTCCCCGGCTACATGTTTTGAAGATGGCACTTCTTAGGCGTATTAACAATCTTGGATCATCTTTGTGAACTTTTTGGGTAGCCCTGACTATATTTTGTTTAAGGTTTTAAGTTTAATATCAAACAGATATAGTTTATGCTACAAAAAAGTTTGAAATTAACAATCTCGGATCGTCTTTATGAAGTTTTAAGGATATCCGAAGTTCATATTGGGCTTATGACAATTTTGAGCTAAATGTTAAACGGACATAAATCAGCATTTTGAAAAATTTTGTAAAATTGTCAATTTGGTCCTATTTCTGGAATTTTTAGGGGGTGCCTCGCGTTTCAATAAATGATTGTAAAAAATTGTATTATGTTAATTACAATAAGAATACAAACTTTTATTGATTTACGTTTTTTTTTTTGAAGTATCATTATAAATAAATGTCTGATTGAGCTAAAGTTATGGTCCCCTATATATATATGTTTCTGCTTAGTGCAGATTTTGAAAATGTAAAACTGTCTCTTAACATTCTTAATTCAAATGAAGACTGAAGGAACAGATATTAATCAAAAATGTCTTGATTAGAATCAAGACCTAAAAAGTATCAATAAGACTGAGGTTATCACTTGTCTGAAGGATCAGATAATAATTTTTCTTTTTAATTGAAACTTAAATGCATGCTTAAGAAAAAACAACGTTCCATTACCGTTTTCCGTTGAAATAAATTATTTTACTGGTAATCAATTTCAAAAATTTACTTTTCTCGGCTTTTCGACCACAATTCCATTCCCCGAAAACATTTTATCATTACATTAATTACTTTTGGGAGATAACGTGTCAAAATAACCTATAAAACAAAAAAAAAATGTAATAGCGGTCTGTTTAGCCATGACAACAACCTTTTAAAGGTTACAAGGACTATATAACCCTTTCGAGACTAACACGACCTGAGCAAACTATAGCTTAACCTGCTACTAGCACGACCAGGGAGAATTGATGTAAACTGGAGTTGAAATTTCATCATGTGCTACCTGCGGCCCAGAAACTCTCCCATAGTCCCAATGTGTGTAGAACATAATTATTTCGCTGTTATCTGCCAAAATAAATCTTTCTAGGTAGTGCCGCCTGCTCACTTGAATTTTTCATGATATAATAAGGTTTGAACGAACAAAATTCTAGATTACTATTTTCACTACCATGTCCCTCTGCTACCTTGAAGCAAACTTTCCTCTCTTTTTGCTGCTCATTACCGGTGCCATTCCCTTGACTTTCTGTTCTTTATAAGTACTATCATGAGTTTATTTATTTCAAACCAAAACATAAAAAATGGATTCTTTTCCTTTTGTGCTACTTAGAATTTACAAATGTATATAACGTTGTGCCGTGCCATATAAAATAGTCTCTAACCATTGTTAGAAACTAGAGAGAGAAATTGGGCAGTAACACTGATCATGCCCTGAACTATGAGAAAGAACAATACGACGGTTCACTAAAGTACACTTGATATTACATCATTTTGCAAAACCGCGATTAAAAATGTTACTGTCCCTATTGAATTTGGCGCCATTGGTTTTAGAATAATTAAAATGTTCCACTGCGAAGCTTGCCGGTCACAGATGGGGATGTAACGTCTTTAGGAACCTTTTAAAACGCAAAACCATACACGTACTCTCCCAAAAGTAATTAATGTAATGATAAAATGTTTTCGGGGAATGGAATTGCGGTCGAAAAGCCGAGATAAGTAAATTTTTGAAATTGATTACCAGTAAAATAATTTATTTCAACGGAAAACGGTAATGGAACGTTGTTTTTTCTGAAGCATGCATTTAAGTTTCAATTAAAAAGAAAAATTAATATCTGATCCTTCAGACAAGTGATAACCTCAGTCTTATTGATACTTTTTAGGTCTTGATTCTAATCAAGACATTTTTGATTAATTTTTTATGCTTTTATCATGATTACTCTATACAACAGTAACAAGGAGTATAAACCCATTAGTGGAAGCAGTATTTTTTTTCCGAATTAATCTCGCTTATGTTTATCCTCTCTAGACTTCGCTAAAAACGTATTACTCCTACGTAAAATATTAACAGACAGGCAAGGATTCATAGCATCGGAAGTTTATGACTTCTTATCCTGGGAAGTATTGGACTTTACCATATCCGGAACCATCTCTGTTAGCCAGCTTCTTATTAGGTCCTATTACCGCGCCACCTACGGCGTTTCCCTCATTTTGAGCTAGCAGGCTGATTTGCGCGCCAGCAGCGGGAAAATAACGAAACTTTAAGGTGCGTCCTGTGGTTTGGGGTAACGAATCAGAAACAGTGACAAGAACAGCTGCTTTAATAGACTGCTAGAAATTCCGTTCGAACTAGTGTAGGCTCCTAGGCCCACGGATTGTAATGGATTTTCAGAGAGTTCTAGACAGACGGCTTTTCAACGATTGGCGCTGAAGAAGTTTTGAACACGCCCCACAGTTTGAGTGCCACAGCCTCTCGGGGTGGGATTTTTTTCAATAGATTAGATAGTTTTCCTAGTGGGGAGGAAACTTTCGACCCTCTTTTAGGAATGTCATAGGCAATTTTGACTAGCAGGGATGGATACTATATAAAGCCCTAGTGTCCAATACTTCCCAGGATAAGAAGTCATTAACTTCTGATACCATTAAAGGAGCGCAATATTATCCATATTTTCATTTCATATGCAGAGAAAAGAAATTATTATGTTTCTTAGAGGAGCTTCTCATTTTTGTTGTTGTTTTGAAAAATATATCGCAATGCACGGGCCTTGATAGATATAGGAGGCAATGAATGAGATATATCACAATGCACGGGCCTTGATAGATATAGGAGGCAATGAATGAGATATATCACAATGCACGGGCCTTGATAGATATAGGAGGCAATGAAGGAAATATATCGCATGCACGGGCCTTGGTAGATATAGGAGGCAATGATAATCTCTCTCTTTGCACGAGAGGTTTATCTTTAATATTTAAATAAATATAATTATTTTTAATTATTTTAATCTTCAATAATTAACATTAATAATAGTTAAATCGTTTAAAATAAAGTTATACCTATTATCTTCTCAAACTTTGCTAATATTGACGTTTAAAGTGAAGGGTACCCCTCTTGCCCGCTTTCTTCAAATTTTGGGGTATATATACGATTTGTTTCCATTATAATAGCAAGGAAAAAGCGCAATTGCGAAAACCTTTGGTGGCCGATCCCACCTTAGGGAGGCTAGACGTTTCTCGTAACCCTAGCTGATCGCCGCGTATATACTAAAACCAAACGATGATAATGGAGTAGAAGCCAATGATACAGATTGGTGTCTATGTGGAATAGACGGAAGACCAGTGGATGGTGGTGTTAGAAGCCAATGATACAGATTGGTGTCTATGTGGAATAGACGGAAGACCAGTGGATGGTAGTGTTAGAAGCCAGTGTAAGTGCAGACTGGTGTCAATGTGGGATTGACAAAGAACAGAAGATGGTGGTGTTTAGAAGCCAGTATGTACAGACTGGTGTCCAAGTGGAATGGACGAAGACCAGAAGATGGTGGTGATTAGAAGCCAGTAAGAACTCAACTCAGGTGGTGTGAGAACTCAAGTAGAGGAGCCATTTCCGTGACTGTGAAAGCAGTTCGGAAATGGCGAACACGTTTGCTCCGATACGCAAACTGCGAACGCGGTCACGTGGGTGTAACAACGGACAGACAGACAGACAGACACGGCCGTTACAGAACCTCTCCTGGACTACGTCACACGGAGAGGTAATACATCAAAAGTGCATACATGTGAATGTTAATCCGCTAAAATTAAAAACGCCCCAAAACATTGCAATTAAACTTAATATTTTATTAAAATTCGTATTATAAACTAAATCCTCACTAGAGAAACAAGATAAAACGTAAAATTAAACTTAATCAAGAAAAACCATTAAATTTAAACTATACCCAGATAAACCGTTAAATTTAAACTTTACCCAGATAAACCGTTAAATTTAAACTTTACCCAGATAAACCGTTAAATTTAAACTTTACCCAGATAAACCGTTAAATTTAAACTTTACCCAGATAAACCGTTAAATTAAACTTAATCAAGATAAACCGTTAAATTAAACTTAATAAAGATAAACCGTTAAATTAAACTTAATAAAGATAAATTTTTAGATTAAACTTTAACAAGATAAACCGTTAAATTAATTAAGGTGAAATTAACCCAAAAACACGAATTGTTTGGGTAAATTCATGGATATCTTATAATTAAACTAACAAATTAAATTTTAAAGCACACTTACCTTTCACCAGCCTCAATTTCCTATTTATTCCTTACAATTAATTGAATTATCACTTAAAACCATTTTTCCCCCAAGTTTCAGTTGTTATAAGTATGTTATTTTAATTAATTTGTAAATTATGGTAATACTGTTATTCGCTGTACAAAGTTGAAGATGTTAGCACGTTCAATTCTAATTTGTCAGAATTTCGTACTGGTTAAAAGCCAATGAGATCTAGCCTTGAGCGCAAGTTAAGTTGGTTAATTGATGTTTTATAACGGAAAAGACATTAAATTTAAATCTCGGGAAATGCAAATAATTGGAGTTAGCACGTGTGAAGTTCGTTCTCGCGTTTGGACAACTAGTTATACCTTTGGAAAAAATTTAAATAGCTTCTCAATGATTTGTTTTTAATCCTTTTTTAAATGGACCTTTCTCCAAACAAATGAAATTGGTCTATAAATCTCGTTATCGCGTTTAATGTATATTTCCTATAATCTGTAGTTCAGTGTACATCAATATTGCAATCTTTTCTACATTTTAATGTGTTTTGTGTGAAAAATGTATATCAAAATTTAGATGATCATTTAAGAAAACAAATGATTTGCCAAATTTTCTCTCAACCTTGGTAATTCAACTTAAAGTAACAGGCTGCTCCATTATCACCCCTAGCATGCTGGCTAATCTTCTGGACACGAATTTTACCTTGCCAAAGGCAGGAACCAATCAGACCTAATGCACTAGGTCCCATTGGTTCCTGCCTTTGGTTTAACTAGCCTTTGCCAAGCTTAGCCAACGTGTAGCGGAAAAGGCATCTTTCAGGGGCATCAACGGAGCCGCCCTTTGCTTTAAATTGTTGAAAAATTAAAGTGCATTTGCGAACTCTTGTGGACTACATTTTGAATGAACGAGTTATTTAATTATTAGGAACCAACATAAAATTAATAGCTTTTGGTATTTAGTGTTCATGAAATGCCTCAATAGACATTTGAAACTTAATTTGATGTTTACAACATAAATTAGGTTCTAATAACAATATATCTAGCACACGCGTTACTTGTTACTTCATTGTACATCTGCCTCAATGAGTAAATATGAAAAAGCAATGATAATAATTTGAATTGCTTTATTTATTGAAATTATTACACCTCTATAACGCAATGAGAACGATTGATAATTATTTTCAAACATCAGACATACATGTAGTGCCTTAGAGTAACGTTAAATATCTCCATTAACTTTGTGTGTTAACATTTTTCTACCCCTTGATGACAATGCGTAGTGCTTTACAACACTATTTCGTACGACGTGATTTCCTGCCATTGCATGTTATGGAGAACTTAAAGAACATAATCTCCAGTATGAGTATTATTAGAGCCAAACCTAAAAGGCAAATTCCTAGCATGAACATATGAACCATGTCTTTGAGTCTCGTAGGTTGGCTGCTAGTGTCAGTTGGCGTCGTGGGCAAGGGCTCGAATTTCATCCCTAAGATTCTTTCCATGCGACGATGCCACACCACGAATTGATTGGTTTCGTAGAACGACATTAACCTGCAAAGAAGATTTCAATAGAAAACTTGAACATCAAAACAAAAACCACAGAATAAGTGGATTTCTATAAGTTTTATCATAAGTAATTAAGATATGTTTCCACAAGTATGGCACTTCCTATACTTCGTAATGCTAGAGACTTCCTGGGAGCTAGTTTGAGTAGGGCCATCGTGTTCTAAGGTTTTAAAAAGTTCCAGGGATTTGGGACAAACCTTTCATTTATCAGTAGCAAAGCGTTCTTATTCATGTTCTTGGAGACGTAGTATACTGCAGGTTTGGTGAGATATCTTCTATTACCAACATGCACAAGATGTTTTATTGTTTTATGATTTATTTTGTCGGGCATATTCAGAAAAAACTCCATCAAGATTATACAACCGGCAAAGTCTCCAACAGTGACCAACTTTCCAGCTTCAAATAAATTCCAAATCGTTGCAGGTGTGTACTTCTTTCTCCGTGTCTTTTGGCTTCGTTTGCATAGTTCAACAAATTCTTCAACTCTCTTACGTTAATAAAATAAATTTTATTAGTTTCGCTGAAATAACGTGGCGCACAGCGTATTACCGTTTCACACATTTCTCTCTCGTATATCTCATGCATAAATACGTCAATGTCAGGCGTCTTAAGGATGTCCTTTATGCTGTTAATATTATTTTTGGGATGAGCAGTGTAGTTAGCTTTCATAATTCCGCTGAAAATGTTGATGAAAATCAGCAATTCCAGTAGCCATGTTGCAAAGCTGATTCGAACCGCCGGTAGTGATGGTATATTTATACCTGTTTAACGGAAATTTTAGAACCTTATCAAAAGAACTTTTTCCTACAGTTTGTGGAAGCTAACTATATCATGAACCATCTATATAATGGACCAGAATCTTAATGGCGGGCCCCATGTTAATTTTTCTTGCTAAAGTGTCCCAAAATAATAAAGAGAAAAAAGCTAGCAGACGACAAGGTCTTGGTGAAAGACGGTACAATGTAAACAAGTAAAATGGCCGCTTGGTCTCAATAAAGTAATTATAAATAGGAAAAATTAAGATTTGTGCATTTGGCAATTGTGACAGTGATTCAAGGAACTTGAAATGTAAAAACATACGTATTGTACCGTCACTTATCTTTGCAATGTAGTACCGCTGTGCTTGTACCCTTCGAAATTGGCGGGCACTGCGAACAGACATTGTAAGCAGAAAAAAATATCCCAGTTTCTGGTCCTTCTAGATTGATGGTTCATGACTATATGTAAAGCTTTGCGTATGCTCGAATTTTGGAACAGCATTCGTTTAATTTGAATCGAGTATTCATCTGACAAAATAATCGTTTTGAAACGATTTTTTGTCTGGTTAAACCGAGTAAGCGAATTTTCGAGTACTCAACTTGAGAAGAACGAGTACTCGATATAGATTTTGAAAAATTAGTGATATTAATTTGAACGGGTACTCGATTCGGATTTCGAATTGGAGATTTTCTATCGATTCATATTCGATTAACTTTGTAAAATCACTATTGGCGCAGGCCTAACCATATGGTCAGACGTTTGGTAAAGTAGAGTCTGTGCGAGTCAAAACAACTTCGTTTAGTAAATAGGCCTACTAATGCCGCTTGGGTATAAAAAGCTCAAGGATTGAGAGGAATCGCCTGTGTCCAGCCAAAGTCTCAATACCAGGATATGAGAGAAGATCTCCATTGTATGTACAGTCATTTTCTCTCACACTTCGCTCCAAGGACCCCAATCATATTGAAATAGAACAATGAGTTCCGCTATAACCTAAACTCACGGAATAAGCGTTATCCCGACCTAAACCTTCCAATTAAACGCAACAGTAGAATTTATGGCTAACTGAGGAGCTTAGTCGTCAAGGATAATTTAATAAAACTAGGGACTCAGTGCACAAGAGTAAAATTTAAAAGTCTACTTTGACCCAAGAGGATTTGATAGTTGCTGAACATCTTTTCAGCAAAGTTTCCCGAGATTTTCTTTGGAATGCCGTTAATTCGTTCGTCCATAATTCCTACCAGAGCGAGTAAAAGCGCAGCAGCAATAATGCATATCCATACCTAAACACACATTGATATTGATTAAATTAGTTCCAATGTTTGAGGCTTTTCATTGAACGAAATGTATTTTAAACGAAATGGTATTTGATCATTTAAGTGGTTTAATATACCTCGCTTGAAAGGTTGATAATTTCATCAAACGGTTCCGGAGGCATAATGTGAGCCGTTGTGTTTAAATGAGAAAACATTGCGTTGTACGAAAACATAAAGGGAACTGTCATTGTAATATTCAATTTCCGCATCAATGAAAGGTCTGGTGACATGGGAAATAATGCAATGTGCGCTAACTGAAATCAAAGATGTTACATGCTTGAAGTTAACTTTTAAAATGTAAATTTTTGTTACATCATTCAATAGTAAAAGGTTGTCATTGGGGTTGCCGCTCTTGCCTTCGAAAATAAGACCATTGAATCTGGAAATTATCAAACATTTGGGGCAATTATCAAACTTTTTAAGCGAGATATCGCAAGTGATAATACTCGCTTAAAGGTTTAATGCCAATCTCCGGCGATCTATGAGAGCGCGAGATCAAAATAGGCCAAGCTTTGATAGTAAAGCGGCGGATTTCTCATGATTTTTCCGCGCTAATAAAAAGTCAGATGGTCAAATTCGATTATTATGGTCTTGTCACGTTAGTGTTAACTTAATGACAAACTTGTCCCATTCTTAAGATATGAAACTGGAATTTGATAATCTTGTTTTTTTAAGCATGAGGAGAATCGGGAGACCACAGTTGCTCTTTAATTTTTAAATAATAGTAATAAGTCCTGCTAACTCATGGAGTTGAATAGTTTATTCAAACTAAAAGTCTTAAAAATTCCGTGAACTTTCTAACCGTGGTCCTTCTTCAGCCGTAACAACTAATAAAATGTTTTACATTACCTTTTCAGGAAACAATAGAAATGTAAATAGATTAAAGATAAAATGTAAATTAACAATTAAATCACCATGGAACAGAATTTTAATATTTATAACAGTTGCTCTTTGTTGAAGGTTTCATGACACTTAAGACAATTCGTCAATTTATATGTCGCGCTCTCATAAAGTTGCTTGTTGACTTTTAAGACACAAACCCTTGAAGAGATAGTTTTCACTTACGATAACTCGTTTAAAACGTTAAATGTTGTAGAATTAGCCCCACTGAAAATTGTAATTAAAGTATAAAAAATGTTACCGAAGTTTTTTGTGATTCTCAAATGCTAAATAATTCAGCCTATCTGTTGAGTCGAATGGTTCCTCCCACGGATTTTCCTGGTGAAAAATAATGTAAAAATTGCTAAGTTACGATACTTCTGGTAAAATTGTCCTGGACGTTCTTCTTCTAGTTTAAAAATCACTACCGTCGCCGTTTACTAAGCCTATTTATCTACGGATTTCATGCCAGAAAAGGAAAAATTCTAATTCCATGTAAGTTAAATTCCAAGGTTTTTACAGGTAAACGTAGGCAAAGATTCTTTTCGATTAATTGTTTTAAGATTCGAATTTCTTATCATTTAATAGTTTTAAGATTCGAATTTCTTATCATTTAATAGTTTTAAGATTCGAATTTCTTTTCGATTAATCGTTTTAAGAATCGAATTTCTTTTAGACTAATCGATTTCAGATTCAAATTTATTTTCGATTAATCGTTTTAAGATTCGAATTTCTTTTCGATTAATCGTTTTAAGATTCGAATTTCTTTTCGATTAATCGTTTTAAGATTCGAATTTCTTTTCGATTAATCTTTTTAAGATTCGAAGTTCACCTATCCGAACTAAACTAACACATCTGTAAATTAAGTATTAGCTAAAATGAAGAAATTTCATACGATGTACGCTATAACTAGATTAAAAAGCAACTACTTTGTGAACTGCGAACTATTTTCAATAGTTACTCAAGACAGTTTCTATTGGTAATTGATCTAAGTAGTCAAGATATTCCGCATTATTTAAGAGTTGACGGCACCCGTGAAATTGTCAAATGCAGATAGAACGGTTACCATATTTTAACACTCCCCAACTTTTCATATATATAAAATTATATTCCTTGGATTTAGTATTTAAATTAAAACATAATAATTTTTGAAATAATGAAATACTTGCTTTTAAAGTGAGACAAGTTAAATTGTAAAACTCTGTCATTGTAAAATGTTTTGACGGGTATAAACTCAGTTATTTTCCTTGAATCAATGATGTCGAAACTGTACCCATTTCTAGACGTCCCAAGTACGACAGTGAAATATGAAGCTCGAAAGTGAGCGTATATTTATAGTGAAAACGCTTCATGCTATGAAGCTAATATAAATAATTAGGTTGAAATATACAGGCAATTTCGGGATATTGGAAACAAATCATAAATGGTTTTCAGTGTTTGAACTTCTATTTCCTGAAAACAAATTTCTCCAAACAAATGAACATGGTCGATAAAAATCGTTATCGCCTGTGTGTACATTTGTAATGACCTATAATGCATCATAACATCTGTTTTCCAATATATATTATGTTTTCTTTTTGGAAATGATCTGTGAAAAATAGGATGGCCTTTGAAAAAATTAATGCGTTGCCAAACTTTCTGTTAAAATTGGTACAGTACTTAAATCTAGATGTGAAAATGCAATTACGGACTCAGGTGGAATACATATTTTATGGAAGCTTTACTTTTCGTTCAATAATGGAACCCATGCAAACACAGTAATATGAAAATTGACATTTTTTGGGTATTTTGTGTACATGGAATGCCTGTCTAAATTTTTTCAAATTGTTGATTAGAAAATCACAACAATTTGGGAAACCAAAATATTGCCTCTTTGAGGCGAGTGGAGGATTACCTACAGTCTTATTAACCAAGCAATTAAATTATCCTTCTTTATTGATAAACAAAGGCAGAAATTAAAATTAATGAATTATTCAAACCTCTATTCAAATCTAGGTTGGTGTGCAAACACTATCCTTTCGTTATTTCAACGATATTCTTAGTTTGTTTATACTAAAGCCGATTTATAAGTGTATAAAATTATTTAGCCGTAACCCATATTAAAATTTTCAGTTTCAAAGGAATGATTATAAAACATTTTGTGAAAATTTGCTGATCTCGGTTTTTTCACTAAAAGTCCATTTTCTCAAAATGTTTGATCATAAAATGTGCATTAATATGTAAACTTAACGTCTATGGTTGGTCAATTATAGATTTTAAATTCCCGCATTAAAACCATTTTTTAATAGATTGAGACTGTTGACAGAGTAAACATAAAAAAATCATCAAAAAGTGTCAAAGTTTGATGTGTTACGCTAGAACTCAAAAGACGACTAGGTGCATATAGTTTCAACTGTTAAAACGTCATCAAATACTTCGATTCAAATAAAAAAAAATATATAACTCAGCAAGGTCTAGTTTTCGTAATTTCAATAATTCAAAACTATCAAACAGTAATGAGAGTTAAAATGATAAAGTGCTTTTGTTTAAAGATCTCCGAAGAATTACAATTGAGAGCAATTTTCAAGTGTAAATCATATTTGAAAATATTTTCGGTCAACGTAATTTTGGAGAAAAATCAAGTTGATTATTTTTTCACATAAAAAAGTTTTAAAGGATTGAAGCTTTAATATCTGTACCTCAGCCACATTGTTAATATTTATCTATTCATTTCTTAAGTTTAATTAGGTTTGTTTGATTGAATCAGTAGTTGATTATTTATTTCATTTTAATTTTTGGAGTTTATCTAGTGGTCGGCGTTTGGACAAGATAATCCACAGAATTTTGATTAATCAGTTATCCATGAATAATTACATTGCATTAATCATAGACTCCCGTGGATAATTTCAAATTATGGATAAAGATAAAACAAACAGATATTATCCTATCCAAATGCCGACCACTAAGATTATCTCTTAATTATATTAACTAGAAGGTTTAACTTCTATCCTAAAAAGTCTTCAACAACACGTAAAAGAGGTTTTTATTTTATTTTAAAAGCTGAAAAATCATAGTGCCACTTTCTTCGTTGATTAGTTTTGTTCTTTCCTAAGATGTTTATTTGCAAAATTATTTATTTCTCTTTAAATTAAAATGATTGGAATTCAGAAATTATTTCGATTAGAAAATTCAATGAAAAGTTTTCATACGACGGAAATGAGGGTTTGATAATAGTGATCTTCGTCACCGATTATTTCCAAGCGTCAATGTGTTGCTTAACGTGTATTTCGGTTCTTTATTTTTATTCTTTTTTTCTATGAAAGGATTTCAACATTAAGCCTGTGACTTGTTTACAGGCGGGTCCTTTACAATGCATAGAGGGGTGGTGGCTAGCCCCTTCTGCCACAGCTAACCGACAGCGCCCTATACTTACTATTACGGTTAACCTCTGCAAGTTTTGATTGAAAGGTGAAACCGGGTTAGACCGCGGAGGAAAACTCCTTTTGACGAGATTTTCACCCGGTGCCACAGTCCAGGATCGAACCTGGGACCCTCTTGCTGCGAGGCGAAATCGCTAACCGCAACGCCACCCCACACATACTGCGATCGTCCTTCATTTTCAACACCATAATTTTAGTAGAAAGGTATTTTTTCTAGAGATGGGCTGATACCGATGCAAAACCGATGTATCGGTATCGGTTTAAACTCTAATTAACCCATCTCTAATTTTTTCACAAGGTGTAAGAAAGTAAGATTTATCGTGCAAATAATATTTCACTAAACAGAGAAGAGCTTCGTCAGGTAGCCCAGAGAACTCAAATATTAATCTAATAATAGATTACCGTACCAGTAAGATAGTTAAAGAATTATTTATATTCTTTGAAAATAGAGGAATGGTTGACTATTAAATTACACTTGGTTCAGTAACAAAAGTCGGTATACACCCTAAAATTATTATTATCTTATCCATAATTCTATTAGTTCTTTGGACCGTGGATCGTAAATTACCATTATCCTTGATCCGTGAAAACACTTGAACACATTTATGCAGAATACTTACATATTTACATGACGGTCTACTTTTGGTCAATAGCTTTAATGTCATAGTATTATTCTACGGAAATTAGAATGGCACCTACTTTTTGGTATTGGGTCTGGGTACCTTATTTGCATCTATGCTAGTCTTCCCCACCTTTGACGTCTAGCTTGAACGTCGCCCCTTTGTTTAGGCTTTAAGTTCGTTATTTGATCCTTCATTTGTGGAACGCATTTTATCCCGTTAATTTCTATTTTAACTGAGCACATTTATTATAAAAACCTTGCCAATTTCTAGCAACAATATTTTTTATATTTTTGAACATAAGCATCTAAGAATTCAGAAATTTTTGAATTATGAGAGCGTCAATGTAAGCCATAAGAAGATATTGGAATAATTGCGGAGGAAGCGAAAATTTTATTCCTGTTCTATGGAAAAGTCACTTTTGAGGCTTGGAATTAATTAGATTAATTAATCCGAAACCTAATCGATGCCTTTCCTAGCGGAGAGAGCGCGTGTCTTATTAGAGACGAGGATGAAGGGTGGTTTTGATCAAGGAGCGATGGGAAAGGACGAAGGAGCTTGGATGCCAACGAGTACTCGACGTTATACAATTCGGGCGCCACCATTCATTACCCAAGAAGTTTTCCCCGCTAATTGGAAAGAGAGACTCGCCTCCCTAAAAAAGATAACCGAGAGACCATTTCGTCTTAAGCTTGGTTTCCACATCAACCGTAAGCCTTGGCCACTCATTCGCTATTCTGAAAGTCCATAATGACATAAGCAAAGTAGTGGAAATAGATTTCTCTGTATTTGAAGGAAAGGGCACCTTTGTGCAATACTTGTATGTTCCGATGTAAATCTACCTTTAAGCGTCTATCTCAAGCTGCTAAGTACAATTTCGGAGGATTTGTGATGCTGCTAATTTTTTGTATTTATAATCGAAATTTTATTTTGAAATTTCGAAACCAAAGCAATATTTCTATCTTTGCAAAATTATAAATTTGTTTGAAAGCTTTTTAAAGGGTATTAATAAATAAACATAAAGACAGAAATCTTGGCGCAAGTTTTATAAAAAGTACGTTGTCTAATAGAAATATGTCTAAAAAAATTATAAAATTTCCCATTATTATTCTTTTCAATCGTTCAAATTCAACCAAACATTAAAAATTCATTGCTTATATTGCTCAAACTTACCATATAAACTGCTTTAGATCATTAGTTGCCAATGCAACACCAGATCGCCATGGACATCAGTACCCTTCCACTTTACGCGAGCATTTAAAGTAGCATTTGCAAAAATATATTGTAACCACGCTTGCGAGATTTATAACTCGCCCCACGTGGCCATAAAAGCCTTGGCTAATACTAGGAATAACTACTCTGGTTCCTTAGGTTCAATCATACTTTATTAAACTAAATAATTACTAATGATAATTAAATACCGACTTGTATTTAGTACAACTTAAAGAACTTAAATAGTTAAACATAATTACAAATTGATGATGAAGTCCAATACCAGGGACAAAGCCCTATGCTCGAGCATACTACTACATCTTAGTAGTGAAGAAAGACTGACTTATTAGGATAAGCAGTCGACGCTTATATAGTACGGCGAAAGGTCAGAGGTAACACAGGGTGTTAATCCTCTATGTAACCTTACACCCCTGGAGTAGAAACCCAGGAGGTCCCTTAATTAATACGGAAGGTTACAATATTAAAATTAGAAAATGAAAGCATAATTTTTTTTGTTCCAATTCTAACTCCAGACTAAAACTATTGACAAACTTATATTCACATTTTGAAATGATAGCAGTACCAAAATTATTTTAATATAATGTTAATGAAAACCCAGCTTTAAAAAGTAGAAGAGTGATACCGGAAGGCCTGGTTACGCGTCTCTCCTTTCTCGTCTCATCTTCCAGCAAGGATCTTCCCCCTCTCTCAATTTTTTCTTACTAAGTAGATCATGGAATAAGATTTTTTTCACGTGGTACCGGTTTTACGACTGATTAAAGTCCTCCGCGAACGAGAAAAATGTTTCTGATCACAAGCCATTGTTTGCCTAGAGTCAAATATTCGAGCACTAGGAGCTCAACTTCATTTCGTCCCTTCGTTACTTCCGTCGCTTCGTTGCGAATATTGAATTGCGGCAGAAGAAAAAGTTTCAAACCTGGTAAGGTTGCAATTGGAATGGATTAGAAGAATAATGCTATGGGCAACTTGAGAGGATGCGGTTAGAAAATTATTCGATTTGTGGAAGTAATTCTTTACAGGTAGAATTCGTTTAAATAAGCTCCTAGAGACCTCATTAAATTCAACTTTACGCTAAGCTGGAAGGTTCCTTCTTGATACACGGAATTAAAATTTGAAGGCTTATAAAATAGATTAAATTTGAAAACAAGTTGGGAAAACCAAAATTTTACCTCTCCGTGTCGAGAAGATTATATAACCATAAGTATCCAATGAAAACGTCGACCTTTTTGCCCTCATCCTTTCCCGCGCTTTGCGCTTCCGCATTTCATCCTTACTCTCAACATTATCTTCCTCCATTTTACATACAAAAATCAAATACTCACAAAAAGAAGCGGCAAAAACCTGCTGGCTCTTTACAACCACTTAATTTGACTTAATATCCAACTTCCAAACACAAATATTTACTGGTAGATAAATTTACAACCTACAAGCAAAGAAAAATTCTCAAGAATGGCTCCCGCAAATTTAAAAGGTCTATTTTCAATTAGGTGGGCGTATCTGATTAGATTTAAAATATATATTTTAGAAATTTTTGGTCTGACTTTTATCTACACCTAGATGGTTTTCAGTCAAACAAACAAGGAGCATAAACACAATAGTGGAAGCTTCAGTCTTATTTAAATCATATAAAACAATTATTATCTCTGCAAATAGCTTACACATGTCTTTTTTACCAATGCCTAACCGTTTGGATTTTTCTAAAGCAATCTTATCACCAAAAAGTATTTTTTGATAGAAAATAAATGTTTTATATTCTTATTAAGAATAAAAACAAGAGGATAAAAAAGGTCTGTCCTCTCGTAATTTTTTAAGCTTTTATCATGATTACTCTATACAACAATAACAAGGAGTATAAACCCATTAGTGGAAGCAGTATTTTTTTTCCGAAACAATCTCGCTTATGTTTATCCTCTCTAGACTTCGCTAAAAACGTATTACTCCTACGTAAAATATTAATAGACAGGCAAGGATTCATACCATTAAAGAAGGAGCGCAATATTATTATATACAGAGAAAAGAAATTATTATGTTTCTGAGAGGAGCTTCCCATTTTTGTTGTTGTTTTGAAAAATATATCGCAATGCACGGGCCTTGATAGATATAGGAGGCAATGAATGAAATATATCACAATGCACGGGCCTTGGTAGATATAGGAGGCAATGATTTAATCTCTCTTTTCACGAGAGGTTTAACTTTAATATTTAAATAAATATAATTATTTTTAATTATTTTAATCTTCAATAATTAACATTAATAATAGTTAAATCGTTTAAAATAAAGTTATACCTATTATCATCTCAAACTTTGCTAATATTGACGTTTAAATTGAAGGGTACCCTTCTTGCCGCTTTCTTCAAATTTTGGGGTATATATACGATTTGTTTCCATTATAATAGTAAGGAAAAAGCGCAATTGCGAAAACCTTTGGTGGCGATCCCACCTTAGGGAGGCTAGAAGTTTCTCGTAACCCTAGCTGATCGCCGCGTATATCCTAAAACCAAACGATGATAATGGAGTAGAAGCCAATGATACAGATTGGTGTCTATGTGGAGTAGACGGAAGACCAGTGGATGGTGGTGATTAGAAGCCAGTATGTACAGACTGGTGTCCAAGTGGGATGGACAAAGACCAGAAGATGGTGGTGATTAGAAGCCATTATGTACAGACTGGTGTCCAAGTGGGATGGACAAAGACCAGAAGATGGTGGTAATTAGAAGCCAGTATGTACAGACTGGTGTCCATGTGGGATGGACGAAGACCAAACATAGTGTGAGAACTCAAGTATAGAGTAGCCAACGGAGAGAAATACAATTTTCTAAATTTCTGTGACCTGTCAATGCTGTCCGGAAATTGGGAACACGTTTGCTCCGATACGCAAACTGCGAACGCGGTCACGTGGGTGTAACAACGGACAGACAGACACACACACAGACACGGCCGTTACAGAACCTCGAAGAGGTAAAAAAGCGACTTATAAATGCACGTAAAACCTAAAATATGAAAGAAATGCGTATACAGCTCTTCGCCTTCTCAGTGCGTTTTAACTATAATGTAGATAGACATAGTAATAAATATATGTTTTAAATTAAAACAGTTTAAATTATCTTTGTTAAAAAATGTTTTTAAATAAAGAAAATTATTTGTATTATCAAAGTAGATTTTAATCGGTATTTGTAAAAACTGTTATTATGCTTCTTTGCGAAACAATGCTTGAAAATTGAAAGAAAAATTAGATTTGTAGCTTGCACCTAGAATTCGACATTTTCGAAATAAATTAACTATCTTCATTGGATTCGAAAGAAAGGAAATGAAAAGAAAAAAATTATCTACTCGGATATCCGCGTTCGTTATTGGACAAGCCCGTCCTCCAGCCTAAAAACGTCCGGTATACTTTCTTATTTCAGAGTTTGAAATCTAGATTAAAAAAGAAATAAGAGAAGGATATAAAGAAAAAACCAGAAGGAAAAAAATCTTTAAAATCGAGAAGATGTCGACGACACAAGGGGCAACGAATCCCGCTTCTCAAAACGTGAAGAGACGTATCTCTCACGTGATATCTACGTCAAAGATACGGAGATTTGGCTCTGAGGGAACGCGATTGAAGCCAAATTTTGTTCCCTCAACCCCTTTTTCTCTTCCCAGATTCCCTTTTTATGCATTTCTTGTCATTCCCTCAAGATTCGAGAAAGACAGATTTAATCGAAAAGGAACTTGGCGTGTCACGAGAAAGAGAGAGAAATACGAAAAGGAGATGGCCGACAGAAAAGAGGAATTTTCATCCCTTCAAACTATTTCGATTTTAGAAGCCGACCTTCCTTCGTTTCCACGAGGAATGCTAGTTCTCCATACGCTATTTACCAACATCAAGTTTCTCTATAAAAAGAACAATATATAAAATGGAGTAAATATTAAAGGCACTTGCACACGATCAATGCAATGCGAAAAACGTTTTTTTTATAGTATTGTTAAAAAACTAATAAACGATACTCAGGATAACAAGTGGAAAAGCCAGACACGAATATTGGCCTAAATTTTAAATTACAATATTCGTTAAGACTTGTTTTGAATAATTAAATTTCTCGCACGTACACAAAATGGTTTCTCGTGAGTTTAATTATACCGATGCCAAGAATTCTGTAAATCTATATCGATATAAAGCAAAGTCCTGACAGACTGACTGCCCTAGAAGGCGGAAAATTTGCAGGAACGTTACTCATAAGTAGTATGCGCGTACTAAGAAAGAGTTTTTCAATCCGCCGCCATCTTAACAAATGGCGCAAAAAATGTAAAAATCTACTCTATGCAACAAAGTCCGCGCGTTTCAACCGATTTCACAAATATTTAGTACACTGGTTTTGCTTTAACCTATAGAAGGGTTGAATGGTGTTTTGGGTTCGATTTGTTGCCATCTTTTTAAATGGCGGCCAAAAACTGAATAATCCTTCTTTAATAATGTCCGCGTGAAAAATCATAAAAAATGTCCCGACGGGATGACGGGCAACGCCGAGTGCCTTCGCTCCTAGGGTGCTACAAAAATATTAGTCATAAGTAAAATCTACCCATTCTTTATATCATTTTGAGCGACACCGCGGGTAACAGCAAGTATAATATAGGTTATAAAATAGCTATTAATATAGCTTAAAAAGCCTTTGGTTTTATAATTTCGAAATAGGGCCCCCATCAACAATTGATAAAGAAAACGGTTATTATTATTATTATTATTATTGTTGTTGAGGAGGGTACGCGCCCTAGCACCGATGCCAAAGGCATATTGTGCATCCTCGTAATCAGGCCTTGAATAGGCCTGTAGCTGCAGCGTAGCGAAGAATTCGCTCCACCGTGAGAGAGGAGACCCTCGAGGGTTCCAGGGTGTGTGAATCAAAATATTCTAATCTAAGCGAGGCGAAGTAGTCGCACTCGCAAAGTACGTGAGCGGATGTTTCTTCCTTCTCCTGACACGACCTACAGAGAGGGTCGTCGGCAAAACCCATCAGATGGAGGTGCCTATTAAGCCGACAATGGCCGGTCAAAAGATCGGTGGCCAGCCTAATATCCCATCTGCCGAGCGAAATTAGGTCCCTAGCACGAGACCTGCAGGGACCATCGACAAACAGCTTTGTCTGTCTCTGGCCCTCCATGCTGTGCCAGAGCTGGTTATGTATGACAGTCAACCTGTCATGCAGACACCGTTTGACGTGCCTGTAGGGGATGGGGACGGCCGGCTCCGGCCCCAAGAGCTTGGCCTCCGCACCCCTTTTCGCAAATCTATCGGCTTGCTCATTGCCATAATATCCGCTATGCCCTAGCACCCAGTACATCAGAACCCTGTTGCAGGATGCCAGTCGCGCTAGCAGGTCGAGGCAGCTACGCACCAGTTGAGAAGTAATCTGACACTGGTTCAGAGCGTTCAGGGCAGCCTGACTGTCAGAATAAATTTCACAGTCCGTCCGGTATACCCTTTGTTAATACAGTAATCTGCGCAATAACAGATCGCGGCAATTTCAGCCTGGAACACACTAGCGAAGGTGCCCAGGCAAGCAGAAAAGCCGACCCTTGTGGTTTGACAGTAATAGCCGGCGCCAGCGCCGGAATCAGTCTTGGAGCCATCGGTGAACCAAATGGTTTCACCCCCAGTGCCAAGAGGCAGCAGGTTAGTCCACTCTGCCCGACTGGGGAAGTGGATGCTGAATGGTTTAGTGAAATCAAAACTGGTAACGGTTTTGTCAGAGCACATCGTAAGCGACGGCTCGAGTGCGGCGTACTCCCGAAAGAGCTTCGTATGGCTGTAATCCCAAAGTCTTGGAACCCAGCAGCCACTAATGTTGAGCCTGTAGGCTCCCATGACAGCCTCCTCCTCAATGAAGAGATGAAGAGGAAGCATGTCAAGGAGCACCTCCAGGGAAGCAGTTGGGGTCGATCTCATGGCCCCCGTAACACCAATGCAGGCAAGCCTTTGAAGCTTGCGCAGGGCAGTCTGCACCGTCTTAAGCCGGACCCTTGTCCACCAGACAAGTGCCCCGTAAGATAGTATGGGTCTGATGATCCCAGTATAGAGCCAGTGTACAGCCTTGGGGTTGAGGCCCCAAGTCTGGCCGACAGAGCTCCTGGTCCTCCAGAAGAGCATCTTGGCCTTCTTAATACACCGATCAAGATGCGGCTTCCATGTGAGTCTACAATCAAAAGTCACCCCCAGGTATTTCACCTCGGAGGACTTTGTCAGGACCTGGCCAAAGAAAGAGATATCATTGAACAGATCCTTAGTATTCTTCCTCGTAAAAGGAACAAGGACAGTTTTATCAGGATTAACGGTGAGGTTAACCGCCTGACACCATTGCTCCACGCTAGAGAGAGCAGATCTCATAAGCGCGGTGACAGTATCCGGGAACTTCCCGGTAAAGACTATCGCTACATCGTCCGCATACCCGAAGCAGCAACAGCCCCCAGCACCCCCGAGCCTCCCCAGGAGTTCGTCCACCACCAGGCACCACAACAGGGGGGAGAGCACTCCACCCTGAGGGCAGCCCCTGCTGGTAGTCACCCCTAGAGAGTCCCCAAGGAGGGACGCCGACACCTCGCGGTCGGTAAGCATGGACTTGATCCAGCGGCCAAGAGTGGCGCTGATGCCAAATCTCTCAACAGCTTCAGTAATAACCGAGCTAGAGACCTTGTCAAAGGCCCCCTCGATATCGAGGAAGACAGCCAGTGAAATTTCCTGAAACTCGAATGCCCTATCCAGGCAATTCGTAAGGCCGTGAAGGGCCGTCTCAGTGGATTTGCCTTTTTGGTAGGCAAATTGTGAAGAAGAGAGAGGAGTTACCGAAAGTACCTCGTCTCTGATGTACCTGTCCACCAACTTCTCCAGAATTTTGAGGAAGAAGGAGGTCAGGCATATGGGTCTAAATGCTTTCGCCTCGAGATAGGAAGCCTTCCCGGGCTTGGGAATAAAGATGACCCTAGAGCGTTTCCAGTCACGTGGTATGTGACCGAGAGCAATGCAAAGTCTGTAGATCTTGCATAGCGGAGAGGCGATGTGGTCTAAACCCTCCTGCAAAAGCAGAGGGAAGACCCCATCGGGTCCCGGAGACTTGTAGGGCTCAAAACAGTTGACAGCCCACCGAAGCTTGGGAATCGTGACAACCTGTCTGGCTACAAGCCAGTCTTCCCTCTTAGCCATGTGCAGGACAGGGTAGAGAGAGTCAGGGTTTGTTGGATTGATAAAAGTAGAATCAGGAAAATGGACCTCCAGCATGTGCTTGAGAGTCTCAGCCCCAGATTTAGTGTACACACCCTCCCGTAGCTTAATAGCATTAAGTCGATGTGTGCTGTCGTGCGCTAGAATCTTCATGACCCTAGCCGTGGCAGGGACATTGGAGATTTGCTCACAGAAGGTTCGCCAGGAGTCCTTCTTAGCAGCTCTAATGGCCCTGTTGTAGGTGTTAAGGGACTGCCTGTATCCAGCCCAGTCACCCGTGCGCTTGGCTTTGTTAAAGAGCCTGCGCGTGTATTTACGAAGCCGGCTGAGATCCGCGTTCCACCAAGGGACAAGCCTCGAGCGGTTGACGGTCTTAAGTGGGCAGTTCCGGTGGAACGACTCCATGATGGAGCACTGTAAATCACCAGCAGCCCGATCAAGATCCTTAGGTGAAGTAAGTTTATGAGTGTGACCCCCTCCGTAGCGTAGGATTAGGTCTTCCCTATAACCGGCCCAATTAGTCCGTTTTGGGTTGCGTATCTCCGTCCCCGCCGGGACAGAAATAATCGCGACAGTAAAGCAGATGTGCCTATGATCCGACAGAGACGGTTCATTAGACACATGCCAGTTAGACACGGAAGACACGAGGTTTTCCGTGGCTAGCGTGAGGTCAATGACCTCCCTTCTATTAGAAGTAACAAAAGTAGGTTCATTGTTTTGATTAAGAATATAGAGTTTACAACCAACTAAATATTCTAGTAAATCATCACCTCTCTTGTTGCAGTCAGAGCTGCCCCACGTGATGTGATGAGCATTGGCATCGCAGCCAATGATTAGTTTGTCCCCTCTCTTTTCACATTGATTGACCAAATTGATCACCTCAATTGTCGGGAGAGAGTCCGCGTCGTGGGCAAAGTATGCGGAGGCAGCCGTGATAGTCAACTTGGCATGCCCAGTGGCCAGGACTAGATTCACGGCCGCCGTGTCCTGGGACGTGTACAGCGGTAGAGAGATACAACAAAGATCCCTCCGAACCAAAATACACGCCCTAGGTCTAGCAGCAGTTTGGTCATAAAATAGTGACCCCGCCGCGTCAAGACCGAGGATTTTGCCATGGCAAATCCACGGTTCTTGTATGAGGGCCAGATCAAGACCCTCTATAGCAAACCTCCTGCAGAGTACCGCAGAGGCCGCCTTACTATGGTGCAAATTGATTTGAATTGCACGTAGCGTCCCCATGGTCCTTAAGAGAGGGGTTCAGAAGGGACCTAGCTACACCTCATCGGTCCCGAGAGGGCTAATGGCACCTCCCCCCCCCGACAGGCGAGCTCCCAGTCCCAAGATCCTCCCCCTCACCAGGACCACTAGAACGCTCATCGGCTGAACCCCGAAGGGTCCCATCCGATTCTTCCAGTAGGGTGGACTCATCCATGGAAGAACAGACTTCCGAATGAGCCACCCCCCCCCCTCCCCCTCTGTGCCTAGAGCGACACCAGAGAGCTCCTCCGCGAGATCCCCCATCTCGCTAGTCCCACCCCCCGCCGCAGACTCGGCTACAGTGGTTTTAGTGGTTTCCGTGTTCTGAAGGAGTTTGAAGGAACCCTTGTCCACTCCAGTATAGCCCACGAAACCAGCATTCTTAATGGCTTCCAATGAGGAGCCATCAAGGAGCAGTACCCAGTACCGTACGGCCCTGTCCACGTACGTCCGGATACATTTCCAGCGTTCAGTGGCAAAACCTGCATTAAGGGCCTTTAGGCGCCGAAACAGCACCGCCGGCTCCTTGGTGATCTGGTCCTTGGTGCGGAACATTACCTTAAACGGCTTAGGGAGTTCGCTAGCTCTCATTACTGAGAGCACCGCATCCCCCACCACCGAGTAGGCTAAGTTGTCCTTCAACCATTGCCAAGTGAACGAATCCTCACAGGAGTATACTAGGGCCCCGGTCGTCAGGCTAAAGTTCGCAAGGCGCGGTAGAGGGCTCCCCGAAGGTATCCCATCCAGCGCCCTTAGAATCGCCTTCTAAATTGGGCCCACGTCTTCCTCCGTGATGACCGCCGTCGGATAGCCTTTTTTGACAATGGCCATCTTTTCTGAGCTGGCGGCGTCACTATAGGACTTAGCCTTTTTCGACGCCGCCTGCGAGGTACTTGGTGAGGGAGTCGAATCCTCCGCTCTGGGTCTCTTCATTGGGTTGTCACGAGCCACCGCACCCCCAGCGGGGGTGGAGACCGTTTCAGACCCCGATTTGACCTTTTGCCGAGCAATCCGTCGTTTGAGACGACGACGCACGGTACGTTTCGAGGGCTTGCCAGACACACGCACCGATAAATCGGCACGAGTATCGCTGGATACAAGCCCTTGTAAAGTGGTATCAGTGTGGGTTCTGCCTTGAGCAGACCCCTGCACCGTAGGTTTGGTAGTTTTAGAGTTGTTTTTATTAGATTTATCCATGGAAATCCCACGAGTAAGGGGGCAAGTAAAAGGTCACCACCCGGTAGTCCCCCACCCGGGTGGAAGGCTAGATACAACGGGGTGTCGCCTGGTGCCCCGAGGGGATCGTTAGCGATACCGTAGTTTTACTTCCCCAGTACCATGCAGCCCTCGGCACGATGCCTCAACACCTTGGCTTGGGAAGGGCGCGTATCCGCTTAGCCCACACAACGTAGTGGTTAACCAGCTCTCACCACCGAGGAGGTGTGATACTCCGCATCGATGAGGACCCAAGCTAGCGTGTGTGAAGTTAAAAACGCGAGCGGGAAGCCAAAGCAAGGGGGGGGAAAGATACACCCCATCTAGCTTGCGTCCCCAACTTCGAGAGCCAAGAAAACGGTTAATACGAAGGGCACTAGCATCTACAATAAATATTCCTTAGGCGTTAATTGTTTTAATATTGAAATGGCACGCGATTTAACAATTTTAAATGGAACTTATATTCCTTAAGCGTTATTAGCTTGGTCAATATTTTCAACTTTGGTTTCTTAATTTCTATCAGCATATTTAAAGCAGATGGAGACTATTTGTTACTAGCTTTAGGCAATTATATTTTTATGCTAATTGAAGAAATGGTTAAAATCTCGACAAGTGAAAATGTTCGTCTTAATGTGTAAAGTATTGAAAAAAGCATACTCTAAATCCTTGGTTTTTTACTATGATTGTTGGCGGAGTTTTTCAGTTATGATATGAGAAGTGTACATGCCGTCACCTTTCAAAATGGCGGACTGAAAGAAACGAAAATATCTTGAATGGTATCGACGGGTCTCTTTGCTGCCAGTAAACACCAGAAAAATCTGCTTTAAGAAATTATTAATATACGTTATATTATTAATATAGTATATATTAACACCTTTCGTATTTCAGGCTTGGCTTATGACATTAAATATAGTTTCCATAATTAAATGAAGTTTTAAAATTTTGTTTACTCTTAGTCTTCCTTTGAATCGGCCAACTTTGAATGTACAAGAAAAGTAAGAGATGGTTTGTGTTAAATGGAGCGATGTATAAACGAGAGAAAATGTCGGTTTTAACGCGAGCAGGATATGATAGGGTTTCCGAGTGTAGTCTCGGAATCTAAAGAGCTCTACGAAGTAAGAAGCCGATTTCGCTTCATTACATCTAAAAGTATTTATTGAACCAGCATCAGGCTGGAATTCCTAGGCTACTAGTACGAGCCGCGACCTCGATTTCATGGGGAAATAGAATATGCAATGCCGAACGAATCTCAGGGAAAAATACAATTTCTAACGTAAGGGAATATTTTGTTGGGAAAAGAAAATTACTTTTTGCAAATATACTAAGTATTTGGTCGTCGAAAGAATTCTTACCCTTTTGAATTTCCTCCTTCGCCGGAGAAGAAAGAATCCAAACTCTAACCGGAAATGCATTTTTCCTCCTTATCCTTCAAGCAATATAGTAGATACTTTCTCTCTTTATATCTGTAAAAATATAGAGGACTCGTCTGCCGAATAAAAGATATAGAATCATGTTTTGGTAGCAGCGTCACTGGATATATTAGATCCCGCGACGTACTGAGAAGAAATGTCTTCGTCTTGACAAAATTGGTTCTTCTAAGCCCTTCAGAAGCCAAGTCCGTCTATCCAACTTTGTACACCCGCTGGCCTTCATCTTTCATATTTCGAGGAACCGGAGGTCTTCGACATTGCGTAAGCAAATTTAATTTTTTTCTCTTTGAATGAAAAGCCAAGTCCGAGGGAGGAAAATATCCGAAATCGCCTTCTGATGTTTTTATCGTAAGTAACAGTGAGTAATTTGTCACATAGGCATATCGGAGATGTACAGCATCTATTCTTACAAAAACCATATTTACAAAGGCAAGTTTAGAAATGAATTTTATGAACAAAAGCTAGTTCACGTTATATCGGAAAATTCATTAATTGTATGAGGGATTGTTACCAGGACATGGACATCCTTTAAGGGATTCCGTTGTGAGAGAAGACATGTCACGTAGTCCAGGAAATAAAAGAAAAAATACGATTATCCACAACATTATAATTCCTCGATTATCCACAACATGGTTTATAGATTGTCATTATGCAAAACATGGTTTAAGATTAATCGATTATTCCTAATTTCTTTCATAAATAATCGTTTATCCGCAACATATTTTGAAACTAATCGCTTCTTCCCAGAACTGTTTATCATTAACCGGTTGTTAGCGACATTGTTAGAATTAATCGATTAATGAAGTTTTTTTTATAAATAATCGATTATCCACAACAAATTTTATCACTAATTGATTATCAACAATAAATTTTTTCATTAGTCGATTATTTACAGCATAGTTTATAAGAAATAAATTATTCACAGCATTGTTTTTAATAAGTGGATTTCCACCATATATCTTATATTTAATCGATTATTCATCACACATCTTCTATTTAATCGATTATTCATCACACATCTTATAGTTAATCGATTATTCATCACTTATCTTATAGTTAATCGATTATTCACCAAAATGTTTCAATTAATCGAATAATCACTAGTTTGTTCATAAGTAATCGACTATTCACTAGTGTGTTCATATAAGTAATCGATTATTCACTAGTTGTTCGTTGACAATGAATAGACGAGACCGACCTCTACATTAACGTCTCTGGGGATCATGTTCCTCCAAAACTATTGATGGTATCGACAAGGTAACAAACAAGACTTTATATAACTAAGTTTCATACCACAAGAGAAAGAGTAGGAGACCACTACGCGACTCTCTAGGGACAAGGCGAAAATCCATTATTCAAAGAACCTTTTCGAGCCCGTAGGAAGAATTACCTTTCTCCCGTTAATCATATCCGCTATCAAACACTCGGACTCTCGGAGCATAGAAAGCGAGAGAGCAAAGCTATTCGACCATTTCTCTCCTTTCGAGAAATATTAGGCTTGCGACCGCTCGATATCGATGTAACGAGGAAAAGGACGAATTTGGATACATCTGATAAATAATATTCGCCCAAAGTTCGGTCGCTATTAATGACAATTAAAGGGAGGGTGTATAGGACGGAGGAGGAGCCCTCGGTTAATACGCGGTTTCTCGGCGGTTTAAGCTTTAATAAACTTGTCGCTCTACGTTCGTCGAACGTCTCGGCTTATTTGGATGAGGCGTGTCCGAGGACCAACCCTTCTATATAAACGATCGTCATAAAAGAACTCGGCCTCCCTTTCCTCGTGTCTACAGTATGCTAGCCACCCTGCCGCTCAAGAACAAGGGGAAGCCCAACACCGAATGGCATTAATTACCGCCTCTCCGCTGACCTTCTCTGGTAATTATGGAAATAAGTCTAATATATTCGCACAGGGCGCGAATCAAGTTGTCCCTTTCCTTTCCTCCGGCGCTTCCCTCTGGCGAGTTGGTCCCTTCCAAACGGCATTGCCTTCTCTAACACAGGCCATGATGGGAAAGCGTTTGATAATATACACCAAAAACCTGCGTCTTTATGTATCTGCACTTTGCTTGTTTACGGGTGAAATACACTAATACAGCTAAACGAAGATTAATTTAGTTGAAAACGAGGGACAGGAGAGACACCACATGTAGGTTTTAAAAGCATTACAAGACGTCGGGCAATTAACAACACTAAAATCCATATTGAAATAAAATATATATGTAAATCATGAAGGAATGCATAATACCACTATGTTCGTGTGCCTGTGATCAAGTGCCCGTCTGGCCCAATGATTAAGACGGAACTGATAAATTCACTTACCCCCAAGTTAAAATTTATCAAGATACTTCATAATGTCACCGTTTCTCTAACTTTGAACAATTTATTCGACATAATGGAAAATGTGTCTCTTTATACGGTATTTACAACATCTAATAAGCGATATTTTGTGTTAACTTAAAGTTGGTTGTTGTCCTCACTTATGTTAGTGGATTTCAATTCAAGCCTTTATTAAAGAAGGCTGTGTAGGGGCAGAGACACAGCGTGCCAGAAATTGAAGCTCTTTCTAATCTTTCTCTTCTCCTACGTATATGCCACCCGAATTAATTCCGTTTAATTGAAGCGCTGGGCGAAACGGCGAAAACGAACTTCGGCACGATATTTTTCAAGCCACTGTCGGAAAGTTTATGCAAATATTTCGTAAAACGGCCCAGCCTTATATTCCATAGTACTCGGATATCTCGCGTAGGCGTCTTCCCTTACCATGTCACTTTTAAATGACAGATAACACTTGGATTCGCTTACTTACTCTTACGTTTAACTCTGCATAGACACAAATACATTGTAAATTTTAATTTTGTTCATGACGCACGTAAAAGGTGACGCCACAGAATATATGGGGCTGTTTATTCCATGGTATTGCCCCTAATACGAGCGGGGTTTTTTAATTTAAAAAAAGATCAACCAAGGCGAGGCTAATATTCTTTTAATCATATTTTTACATTCTAATTAGGAAAATTTTAATGCCCATAAGAAAACCTTAATAGACCCAACCAACAAATCTTTTTAATTTTTATAACGGCTCAGATTTCGTTCTCGGGTTTTGAGGCGAGAAAGGGATAACCTGATTGGCTTGATTTTGCCATGCGCAGAACCTGTTTTACCCCAAGCAATCAGAAAAAAAGAGATTTATTTTCGTCTCTCAACGATAGATGGTACTACAGTCAACTTTGTTAGTCACGTGATCCTATCCCTTAGATGGAGCCGAGACCAAGCCAACTTGTTTATTTGTTGGTTGGGTCTATCGTCTTGCATATCAAATATCTACTGTACATATTTCAAAGCTTTTTTATTCACATTTATGATAAATATATTATGATTGAAAAAGCAGTTTATCCTTCCTAAACACCCCTTTACTTAATAATCCGGTTAGCTACTTTAACTTTTATTTAAACAGAATTTTTCAAAACATTTGAATTAGCGCAATAGTGCAAACGCTTTTTCTCCATTTGGGCAACTTCCAACCTGTAAAAGAAAGACGACACCCGAACACCTATATTCTAGTAAAAAGTCTGAAAATAAGCCTTTAAATCTTGCTTATTAGAACTGAATTTAATACAATGGGGTTCCTATTTCATTGTGATTGCGGGAGAGAAAGACGAGAGTATCAAATAGATGGCGAAAGAGAAGGGCGAGAAAACGTCACCAGGGGCGTTTATAGATCGGTAATTATCATCAGCGAAGATTACCTTCAAATGTATTGTTTAGGGGGAATCTAATGAGGCTCGCTTAGGCGTCTAAACTCGAAAATGGGCAAACTAGCTCCTTTTCCTTTCGGTACAAAGCTCTTCACGGATCGTCAAAAGAGACCGGGATGAGAGAGACTATCGTTAAGTCTTCAAACTCCCATTCATCGCTACGACCTTCCATAGTGACTCATTCGACGATTAAGAACGATTTATTACCACGACCCACCTTGATATTCTTTTCGCGTCACCTGTTTGTTTCGACAGCGGATTGTCTTTCTTCACACGAATAAAAAATAAAGGACAAAAATTTCAAAATTGTTTTATTTATTTGGTGTAACTCTTATTAAAGCTATTTCAAATTAAATCACTACGCGGCCATTGGCAACATCATAGGATATTTATTTACAATTTAGGTTCAGGTGGAAGGTCTCGCTTTCATTTCGTCGGGTTTGAAAACTAGATGGCGCTGGAAGGCCACCGGAATGCTCATTAAAAATGCAAATAATTATGAAAAGTACCGTCCTTTTTCAAATCGTAAAAATCACTATCCGACCAAATGATCTGTAAAAGTGTCTCGAGTCTAATTTTAAATTTAACATGGTCACTTTTCACAGGGAGAAGTCTTAAAAAAGGCAAGGTCACTCCCTTGCAGCTATATTTTTTGCTTACTACCAAGCAAATATCGCTTAACCGGTCTTGCTCCAGTAAGGGGTTGTTTTAAAATCGTAAAATAGTGTTGGTCTACATTAAAGTAACGCCGCTTATTTTCGGCGGCGAAACCTAGTGCTATTTTCGGAGGTGCAATGTTGTCAAACACTTCTCCCTTGTATCTTTTGGACGGATTGTCGTCGTCTGCTATTCATTCCGTTTTCAGACATAGAACATCTGGCCAACTGCACCGTATTTCAACCAATAAGAGGGCAGAGAAAGGTGCGCGCGCAAACTAAAACCTTAGAGGAAAACTTTCAAGGTGAGAAAATTCTCCCCTCTTTATACCCTCTTTTGTTATTCAGATTGTAATTTTCCTGTATTTCCACGGATTTAAAACGATTCTCCCCCATTTCACCCAAAAACAGTTTCCCCAATTCCCATTTCTCCCAAACTCATTTGTCCCAAAATATTTTTCCCCCAAAACAGAAACATTGGCTTACAATATCCTCTCGATCCGTGCCTTGCACTGCTTTGATAAACTCGGCGCGTATTTATGACTTTTTTGAAAAGTACACTTAAATATTGTACTATTCTTCAGGCTGTATCAGTTTACAATTCTCTTACCAGGATAGAAAAATAATTCGAGAAAGGTTTTTATTTCGGAAGTAGATAATTGTAAACAGTTATTTTTTGGAAAAGGCATATTATAATTCGAGAAAGGTTATTTTATTTCGGAAGAAGATAATTGTAAACAGTTATTTTTTGGAAAAGGCATATTATAATTTGAGAAAGGTTCTTTTATTCGGAAGAAGATAATTGTAAACATTAATGTTTTTGGAAAAGGCGTAACATTGTTAAACAATTTCCAAAATATTACTAACCTAACCTAACCTAACCTAACCTAGCCTAACCCAACCCAAGGCTAGTTTTTTCTAGGTCTTTTTTATTTCTATAGGCTAAAATTAAATGTCAACTTCTGGGCTTGGGCGAAATGGGACAAAAAATCTTTTGGGCGAAATATTGCTTTTGGGTATTATGGGATTGGGTAAAATGGGAACATACCTTTAAAACGATAACCTCAGACGCTTGCGGAGTAAAACCAGTGTTTGAAACATCAGTCAAACAGCAAATACCGCTTAACGTTCTCAAATTTTCAGCGCACACTTCACCCCAAACCAAATCTGTTCGAAGGTTATTGCCATTTCTTGGTGCTTTTTCCAAGAAGATCACGAGTTTCAAAACTATCTCTTACAGAAAATTTACTAGTTTAGGATTCAAATTTGAGATTGTTAAATTTTGGAAAGGTCTAGTTCTCATGGGTTTCTTGTTTGGTAGTGTTCAATAATGTTGCCTGTTGACATTCTGCAACCAGTGAATTTGTTTAAATAAGCCAATAATTCTAGTAAGAATTAGTACGCCATTTTTAAAATCTCAATATTTAGTTTATGTTGATATAAGCACCATCTAGCTTCAAATTTAAAAATACACTTCAAACAATTTTAAGAAAAGATGTTGAATATTATTATTTTATGTATTCTCGATGAATTTTTATTAAAATTTCCTCTCGTTATAAATGAAAACTACTTTTGTCAGTAAATTGTATTATTTTCGAAATATGCTTTATAACAAAATATATTTTTCTCTAGGAATAAGATTAGTTTCGCATCCGAAAGGCTCGTTATATATAATGAATGACGTAGTTCACTAGATTACCCATCTCCCTATAATAAAAATCAATTTTAAACATCAGCCCCTTAACAGCCTCGGCCCCTTTTATCCATAACCTTTGTTCTTCAGAGTGCCTATAAGTAAACGTTTTTCATGGTAACTTGCCAGTAGTACTACCTCAGGGTGGAAATGAAGTGTTGGAATGTTTTCAGGATTCACATACAACCCAGGAAGGTGCAGAAAATGGACTATTCACCAGCTATTTTGTTGGTAGACGGTCGAGGTGTTAGTCACTTGAATAATCAGGTGTACACAACCGCAGAAATTGATTGCTTGATTTCTAGAATTCTTAGAAAATCATCATTAATTAAAATCATTCTTATGGGTAATCAAACGAAATCAGAAATCTCCGATAATCACTGGAAATCACGTGAAATCTTGAGAAAATCAGAAATAATCACGAGATTTACCAGTAATCTCGGCAATCACACCTTTCGTGAAATAATCACACATAATCAATCGAGGAATTCGAAAATCTAAAATAAAAATCGTAATCAGTTGAAATAGAAATAATCACTGCATTCATCGAAATTCAGGAAGAAAGCAGTGGTAATCACGGAATTCACCAAAAATTACCAGAATTCATTGGAATTCAAACAGAAATCACAAGTAATCTCCGACAATAATGGGAAATCAGTGTAAAGGTTATGTTAATCACCCAAAATACCCGTAACCACGGAAGTCAAGGAATTCGTTCAGTAATCATCGGAATTCACATAAAAATTAAGTAATCAGTAATCAGTTGTACAAAATTTTGGCGAATGTCTAGCCACTCGTAGACGGGGTAAGATGAAATTGATTAAGGGTTCCTGAAGGTTACAAGGGAGGAAAAGGGGTATTGAAAGCGTTACGTAACCAATCATATTTAAAATAATAATAATCTAGGCTTTGTCTATGAAGGGATTTCCACACTAAGCCTGTGGCTTATTTACAGGTGGGTCCCTTTACTTTTGAAGATACGCCACTCATTATAGCATAATTTAAAATCAATGAATGAAATTTACAGCATTTCTTACCACCCAAAGAGATTGTAAGTGTAGTTTCGTCTATTGAACAACACTTTAAAGAAAAATAGACGACGTTTTTATTTTTGTTGAGAAGAAACACACCGTTTCAGAATCGAAAAGGGCCCAACTTTGGGGGTGATGAGTTTCGGGTATTTAATTAAGAGATTGTAAAAATAGGTTAAAGAATTATCCCTATTGTGTCATTTATAATCCAACAAACACGTCTTTTTTGAGAATACTGGAAAAGAAGGGAACGCCATTCCGAACATTTCGTTGAAGCCATATGAAACTTATAGATAGAAAACGTAAAGGTCAAAGTATGTTGGTTAAGTCCCGAATGATATCTGCCAAAGCAAAACGAATACAAAGTAAAAGGTTCGTAATAAATTTTTTCAGACGCCAACAAAACTTAATACTCGTGTTCAAGCTGCATTGATGAACACGGCAGTTCTGTTCTTGTTAGGGCTCGGAGTTTCTATAATATTAGCCCTTTGAATAATGATGACTATCATGTCATTATACATAATACGTTAAGCAGTAATGGAGAATAACTTATATAGACATTAATGTTGTTTATATACAAATATCTATAAACACCCGAAAGAAGTATATATTTATTCAATTTACTGTCATAAACAGTAATAATCGAAATACGTTATCAGTTTTGTGATCGTAACGTTAGACTTGACAACAACCAACAATATATTAACAAGGCATATCAAAAACAAAAAATCGGTGTTTATTCGTATATAGCTTTTTTTATAGATGAAAGAAAATAATTTCGTCGTATACTTATTATCCATAAAAAACATTGCAGCTTATTACACATCTTTTTAGAATTTTTTTCAACTATTAGATGTTAGATATCAACAAAACGTTATATTTAGACGTGATATCTGACCTCATTGACAGTTTAAAGTTTTCATGTTTTTTATCCTACGTTTTGGTTACCCGATAATGGTTTCATAGCTTAGTTGTGATCCATTTTCGTTTCATTCTTCATTGCCATCATGTCGGAGATTCCAATATCTCAGGATCATATAAACGCATCGTGTCTTCCGCGTACCAGAAGTGGTGTTTGGCATCACTTTGATGTATTAAGAGAAACAGTCGGTACGAAAACTAAACTTGTCGCGAAATGTAAATATTGTGCCAAGTAAGTTTCCATGTGGGACAGCTATAAAGTACAAATTTAATACATGTGGGACAGCTATAAAGTACAAATTAAATACATGTGGGATTAGGTGTCCCTGTCCAAGCGTTTTCAGTTTAGTGACTTTGGTTTTTTCAAAGTTCCCCAGAATTCAGTAAAATACAAATGTCAATAGATGTCAATGTCCAAGCGTCCTTGGTTTAGTTCGTTTGGTTGAAATTTTTCTACGATAAAAAATACAGCCAAATAAGCGTGAATAGTTGCTCCTTTTGAACCGTACTTGATTTAGTGGCTTTGGTTGACAAGTCATTCATTTTTATCAGAATACAGTCAAAATCTAGTGTAATAAAGGCGTCCTTGTCCAAATGTACTGCGTATTACATGTTTAAAAATAGGAACGGTGTCAAACATACGTTTACGTATTTAGTGTTTCGTATTCAGAAGGCCGAAATGGCAGTATATCCACGGGAAATTTGAGATACCATGTGGAAAGGAAACATCCCGAACACGTGGAAGATTACGAAAGGTCAAAGGTATGTAGATTTTGAATTCATTACTCGTAATCCCTCTCTTGACCGACAAAAGTGTTCGAAAACGTGTAGAGCTCCAACCCGCCCTAACCTTTTCGCACTGTAATTTCATTAAGTTTACAGATCGAAAAACTTGTAGTTGTTAGGCCTAATGTGGCTATTTTGAAATGAAAATATAAAAGCACGCGTGATTTTTTTTGACACCAAACTTGAAAGATTTTACGCTAGGTTTACATTCACGTTGTCAGTCAGTACTTAGTATTGTACAAAAAAAGCCTCGTTAATGAAGTTGCGGTTGGTTCTTAATGTATTGTAGCTCGCTTCGAGAGAAGTGTAACACAAATCAAGGTAATTGTAACATGATTATTTTCAACATCAGAACATTTGGATAAAGGTTACGAAAAACGATACGCGATCCCTCGTAATTACTCTATTAGCGCTTAACTATTTGAAAGGCGCGCTTTTGAATTTTGTCCCACGTCAAGACGAGGTTTCTGGGCTTATTGCTAATTAAGTATTTAGTACCAAAATGTTATAGAATACACCCCACCTGCCCATCTGAAGTTTGATGAACAGGAAAGCAAACAAAAATGATGGGAAGAATCATGTTATATAACTGAAGCATTAAGAAGATACAGAGTGTCATCCTTCTTCTATTATCCCCTTCTCATTCTAGGTATATTCATCTGCTATAGATAATGCCAGAAACAAGCTTATTCGTTGGATTGTATTAAAAGATATACCATTTGACGAAGTAGAGGCTTTAAGTTTCCGAAACTTCGTAGGCTCCATTGACCCTAATAGTTCTGTAGTGTCTAACAGCGTAATGTTGAGTGCCAAAACAGTTAGAACCTATATACTACAAGCTTATGAAGAACAACTACCGATTATTAAGAAACTATGTGAGGTAATTACGTCTGTCTAGTATTCCCGGTAAATGTGTTATCTATTCACATTTCACGATTTCCGAAGACCATGGATGGACAAGTAGCATTTACGATGGACCTTTGGACGTCAACTAACCGCGTAGCGTTTATGGGAGTTACTGCTCACTGGATTGAAACACATTGGGTTATGAGGTCTATCACGCTTGGATTTATTCATGTCTCCGGACGACATACGGGGGTTAACATATGTGACGTTTTCCTGGATCTAATAAAAGACCGTAACATTAGGAATGTAAGCCTAATCAAACAATCTTATTAATATTCCGTGGAGCAGGCACAAACACTTTGTATTTCAGGTATTTGCCCTAACTATGGATAATGCGTCCAACAACGATACTTTTTCAAGAGAACTCGAAGAAAGATGTGCTGTTCTTGGTTATCGTTACACTACGCAATGTCGGATTCGTTGCTTTGCGCATGTCTTAAATTTGGGGGTTAAAGTAATTCTAGACCAGCTTAAATCAAATCCAAAATACCAAACCGAGGAGGAATATGGTAGCGACGAAGACGATTTCGTTAATTCACCAGAAGACGTATCTATAGGAAAAGCTGTGGCCAAGGTACAACATTAATTATTGAGGATTTCTTTTAAGGGGTAGGCAGCAGGTGACACTTCCATAGTAGTGTTTCCATGCGTGTGTTTCATAAAAATTTTGAGGTGGACGAACTTCGAATGATAGTTGAACGTAACACTGACGACTTCGAAAATATTTACATTAGCCAATCATTCAATGACACATTTATGCAACCTATTTACTGACATCTATGGAGTATTTTACAGTATAATTATGTGTCACATACATTACGGTTCTTTCAGATTAGATCGGTTGTTGTACAAATTCGTTTATCTGTTCTGAAGGAGGAAAAACTGCACCAGTTAAACAAAACATTTGGGATAGATGACCTAAATCTGGTTTTAGACGTCAAACATCGCTGGAACTCCACTTATGACATGCTTAGAAGAGCGCTGATATTGAAGCAGGTAAGTGAATGCTATTGTGCGTTTTTGTTCTACCATGAACATTGAGGATGGGCATGTCTTTAACTATAGTCAATACAATCACTTATGAGGAGTGAAAAGGAGTTGCACAAATATAATTTAACCGACGCAGAATGGGAATTAATTAAAGAGTTCTTGAATATCCTGAAAGCAAGTCGTTTATTCATATTTACATATACCGAGTGTTTCTGAAAGGGGCGCGGTTCTTTGGGTCAAAGTGAGTAAAAATGGCCCAGCAAACTTTAGCTAAACGTTGTACGTGAAAGTTTGCAAGTAGGGTTGCGCCTTTCACTGAACTTATTTCAATTTTATGCATAAACTTAAAACCGAAATTTAAGAGAAAAAGGATTTGTTTAACCAGCAAAAGCGCATAAATCTGTTTAGACGTGTACAACTGCTATGGTCTTAAATTATGATAAATTTTATTTCGTTTAGTAACGATCATGTTCAACATGTAACCGTATCCATTGGAAATAAAGTTTTTGCGCGAAGTACTTGAACTGTACTAGGTTAAGCTTGTCATGAGATCTTAGTGGTTGCACCCTTACTAATCAGATGATTGAGGTTTTCATTCTTGTTAAAATACACTTTCTCTTATCTCTCGATTATGAAATTACGAATAAATTTGAAAACTATTTGGTCAGAGTCACAAAACTTGTTTCACAATGTAGATCATTTGCATTGTTTTAAGTATACCACTTTCAAGGAGTCGTAACAACCCGATGAAGCCCTTTATGTTTCGTCCATAGCTTTCAAAAATACTCTGTACGCATATTATTTATTACGGTGTGAGCGAATAATCCGATTCTATATTTAAGGATTTCGAATTAGCGACTCGACGCGTCTCGGTTTCTAAATATCCAACCGTTTCCATTGTTATGCCTGTATATCACTGGTTACAGAATAAACTTAAGATAGTCATCGACACAGCAGTGGGTCCTCTTAAAGAAGCATGTTGCCTTGCCAGAAACAAACTGGAAGCATACGCGGAAGAGTCGAATGTAGAAGCCCAGTGGATCGCTATAGGCAAGATTTATGCGTTTGTTTAACATCTCAATTCGCCAAGTAATCAGTTATGAGTAATAATATCAGAGCCACAGCGTAGTAACGACTGTAATGCATAATATTGCACTTCATCAATTAAAGCCTATTCGTCGACTCGTCATATCTATTTAATACCAAAGCTGAATTGCTGGCATAACAAGATTCGTGACTAACAGAAATTATGTTTTATTAGTTGTGGATCCAACTCTGAAATTGGATTTTTTCAAAGAAAATTACGACAAAACAACAGTAAAGAACATCAAATCCGCCGCTCTAGACGTCTTTAATAAATATTATGAGATTAACACGAATCATTCGGCTTATCCAACCTATTCATCCGGAAGTTGCAGTGCAGAGCTAACAAACCAAATGCTTGCCATTTACCCCAAGCGTCCCAGAAAACAGGCCAAGGGATCCGAAATTCTTTTATATTTGAAGGATGAATTGGCCCCGCCGAACACAGACGTTTTAGAATGGTGGAAGGTACGTTTCTGTTAAAACACCAAATATTATATAGACCTATTGTTGTTTTATCTCTGGGCGTTAAATGTACCACGTCCATAGCGAAAGGGTATATAGCGTATATACAGTCTATTTACATTAGCGGTTGCGAAATTTAGTTACCATGAAAAACCTTCAGCGCGTCTAACCGTCAAGCTCGGCCAGGCCCTACTCTCAGCCTTCTAGTCCTGTTTATCTTCTTTGTGGAATTCCACGTTAGATTAGGTTTAGTTAACTGCCTTCAAACTGGTAATTCATGGGCGAATGATCTAATGAGTGTATAAGCGTGGGGTCAAAACATAATAGACCATATATACTAGCGACCTAATTCTCGGTGAGCAAATATTAGGTACGGAATGTCTGGGACGTAATGTCCAGGGAAAAATAGACAAGGATTACGAGTATCACGGAAGACGTACTGCACAGCTTTTATATGTGACACTAAACTTTGTAATTGCACTTTGTTTTCAGATTAATGAGCAGAAATACCCAAATGTTGCCAAAATGGCAAGAGACTATTTGGCAATACAAGGTTCGTCTGTTCCTGCGGAAAGGATTTTTTCCAAGGGTGCGAATCTAGTCTCACCAAAGCGCGGGTCACTGAAACCGGAAACCATTTCCGCCGTTATGAGCCTCAAATCGTGGTGGGCGTCAGATTTAGATGCCTTTTGTAAATAAAATTGTATTTGGAAAAACGTAATCTGTACGTTGGGTTGATTATTGTATTAACGTCAGGCTGATTTACATATTGTTGATGTGGCACCGATGTCTTCCAGTAAACCTAAGTGTCTTTAAATGTTAGCCGCTTTCTCAAATCGGAGTTACTACCCACCGCGTTTGTAACGTTCGTCATTCACAAACATCCGTTGACATTCTTTTAATCTCTCGGGTTGACAAGTTCTAAAACTGAAGGTTTAAAATGTTATTGAGAAGCTGTCTCGTTCAAATCATTTTTGATACCATACAAAAACATTTTTTTATTTATGTCTTGGTGTCGTTTAACATTGAATTACCAGGGAATCAAGCTAAGAGTAATGATAGTCGTAAAATGATGACACCTCTGTAGTTAAACAAGGGTTTTGTCGGAAAGAGCTGTAACGACTATGTCATCCTGAAGCATACTTTTAAATATTAAACAAAGCCAGATACTATTTAGTCACGGAATTAAATATAAACATCTTATGGATATTCGTTACTAACGGCAACGTTGCTATATATTGTCCGAGAGAGACCACCTTTAGAAATAAAGCTTGTATCAATGGTTATGGACAAGAGCCAATATGAACAAATATGTTATCCGTTTAGCTTGCCAATATTATACGCGATTAGAAATATCTAGCGCGAATGTTGTATACTAACAATGTCAATTGATAATCCACTAAGGTCTTCTATATACATATGTTATTGTTTGTAAATAACGAATTCATTAGCATTATTCGTTCCGCTATATCTATTAATAATATATACATCTCAATATCTATAATTTTGGATAATGTATAACGGAGTCCGAGCCCTAGGATTAAATTGGTTTATGTCGTTTCTGAAAGGTACATATTTTAAAATTTTAATTAGTTCATTAACCTAAACTGAGAGAATTGATAAGACTATTTTATCCTAAAAAATATTAGTTTCACATTTACACGAAATCCCGTACGCTTCTCGCAAAATCTTTCAGACAAAATCACGAAATCTTTGAAGAAATCACGAAGTTACGAATTAAAAAATGAAATTTCGAAATCTTTGACGAAATCGTGAAATCAAGAAGAAATCACGAAATCAAGAAGAAATCACGAAATCTTTAAAATCTAGAGAAAAAATAACTTTTCCGTCTTCTGTTTTAAATTCCGGTATGCCTAGTATAATATTAAATAAATTATATACGAGATACATAGCTAATTTTTCCGTTGTCAAATTTTTAACCCTAGGAAGGTAAATGTTCATCTTATAAGATACTCTTGTCGGAATCCTGTGATAAAATTACTTTGAGCTACTGAGGCTTACTGTTAAGCCGTAACATCATCGAGATAACACCACGTAATCACATCAGATTATTCCAATCAATGGTTCGATACACCGTACCCGTTATGGGCTTGTTATTTCAAGGGAAGATTTATTTAACATGAATAACAGTGTTATAAGAATATTTGTAGCTCTCTCATTAAGATCCAAAACAGATTGGCGAATTCTTGTAAACATAAATCTTATCGATTATCAATGAACATCGCGTACTTCACACTCAGAGCTATAAACTTAAGACAATGTACAGAGATATAAAGAAAAACATAAATACAATCTACCACAAGAATACCTATAAGTGAAAAGTTATATAACATAGCCAAGCTGCACTTAACAGTTCATTTTACGGAACTCTGAGGTAAAAAATACTTAAAACTCCAGGGTGGATTTGAGCCACCGTCCTTGGGTCACCGTCTCAAATCTCTAATTTCTCTGTAAATCAGCTGGTTAGAACACCCAAGGCCTGTGTTTCAAACCCACCCAGGGTTTTTAAGTATTTTTCACCTCAGAGTTCCGTAAAAGTAAACTGCTTGAGCTTAGCCATGTTAAGTAACTACTCACTTACGGGTATTCTTGTGGTATATTGTATTAATGTTTTTCTCTACATAAATATCACAGATATAGCTTTCACAAACATTCGTATCATACGCTTAAAGCATAATGACGACATCGTGGTAATTGCCTATTTTTAAAGATTTAGAGCTAAATTTACAATGCGTAGACATTATTGATAGTTATGAAGGATTTGGCGTTTGGTAAGTTCAGTAAGTATGGAGGAAATCCTTACCTTTCCAGTCGGAACAAGTCGGGAAAACCAAAATAAAACCCTCCAAGTCAAGTGGAATATTATCTTCCCATTACTTTTCTTGAAAGTGCATTTGCTTTTGTTAATTAATGATAAGCTACAGTCATTTTATTTATAATTATGAATTCTTATATGCCTTTTATAGGATATAGATTTCTGACTACGTTTGAATTTATTCTGCAAACTGCCAACACGAGGCACAAGTGTAACAACGGATGCACTGGTGGATTTTCCACCATAGGTTTATACGAATGCGGTTTAAATGATCTTTTACTAATAATTGGCCACATGTATACCCCTATGTCCAAATAATCATGAAAGAGACAAACGTCAATAATAGCGAAGTTTTAAATGAGTTTAGGAAAAGCGTTTGTTTAAACTATGTAACTAGAATTATTTTAAGTAACTTGCAATGAAAATAATTAAAGTCAAATAAATTGATTGAATTATTTAAATTATTTAAGAAAAACCTCTCTTAACCGAGACTTCTCTAATCAATAGGACGAGAATGAAGATTGCTTTTTAAGTCAATGCGCTAAATACATTTCATTGTTAATAAAGAGCGAGAAAATAAGAAGTTACCCCATTGTTTTACAAATCAGGGATAATCCATCGAGTAATTATATCAATAGTCAATAAAAACATTGTAAAATCAAGTGATTTTAAAATTCAAATTAGATTCATATTTTAATGATAATTTTAAATAAAGAGTTCCGACCAATCGCTTAACGCCCTGACTTTTTGTTGACAAAATTTTCGTGGCACGCTCCATGTTTCTTGCCACGATTGTCACATCACTCGCAAATTTAATCAGATCTTAATATATCTTTTAACTTAAATATTAAAATTAATTTAATTAATAGATTATATTTCCTTCGTTAGTTTTTACCTTATTGCACGTTCCATCGTTTAAAGAAAGAACAATTGAACAATTTAGAAAGACGAGACTAAAATTGACTTTTTAAATGCAGCCTATGCCTGTTGTTTCGCCTTAAACAAATCAGTAGTATATAATCGTTTCGAATCAAAGCTTAGGGCCAGAACAGAGCAATTGCGTCAATCTTAGGTGGAAACCCCGTCATTGGGAGGCTAGACGTTTGTCTTAAAACTAGCCGATCACAACGTAATTCATTAAACTATGATGATGGAGTAAAAAGCAATATAATAGACTAGTGTCTATGTGGTATAGACGGCGGACAAAAAGATTTCCGTGAACTGAGTTCGATCTGGAAATTTACAAACTGCGAACGCGGTCCCTTGGAGTGTAACAACAGACACACTGGTTCACGAAAGAACCCCCCAGTGACATACGTCACTCGGAAAGGTAAAAAATAACTTAGGAAACTGACTCTTTTTTAACGCACATTTTTTACCTTACCTTTTTAAGAGCAGGGAAAATTGAATCGCATAATAATATCCTTAAGCCATTTTTATTTCAATTCCATATAGAATTTTTTTCGATTTACCTTTTTAAACGGTTTCTATTTTTGCATCGGCTTTCCTTTCTTTCGCAGTGTCTAAGGTACCCTGTGTTCACGTGCCATAAGCAATGTTGGGTACGGAGAAAAATAAATTTCATTTCAGAGCAGAAAAATAAGAAAAAAGGGCATTCCTTAATATTGCTGCACGGAATCGATGTCAGGAAAAGAATTTTTCCGTCTACTTCATAACACGGTTTTCATGATACCGAAATATAGACTAAATACGACTTTTTCATGAAAATAAATTCGAAGCAATAACATATGTCCTTGTCTACATTAAGCCACCACTCATTGACGAGACCTGCTAAATCGTCTGCTTTGTCCACTTAAAAGGTATTCAAACCAGGGCAGGAAATAAGTACAGGACACTGGACATTGTCCAATATAATTCTAAAATGTCCCATAATTTTTCCAAAAACTAAGGGGATCACTGGACATCTTCCGTAGTTTTGATGGTTTGACTATGAAGATGCGACAGGATTTTTGCACACTCCAGTGGAAATGTGCTATAATTTTTCCAGTCAAAGGGGGCGTCTCTGGACTCATGTCTATACGAACTTTTCCTTATTTACGGCCCTGTTACAAAATACAAATAATTGTCGTCTGCTCTGAACTGCAAAAATATTTTGTAACATTTATCACGCCATTTAATACAGCTGATGGATGTGAAATGTTTAGGCTTCTAAAAATCAGAGCTCGTCTCTCTAGTCGCACGTAAGTAAACTTTTCGATTCTACTGGCTTAGTTTTTCGTCGATTTTTTAGCTGCGTGAAAACCAGCCTTATTTTCCCTTCTTTTGCTTTTTAAATGACATATTCCGGGGGTATCTCGTAAAAACTTATTATCGACAGAATAAATTTACTTATCAAACTTAAAATCCCCGGGGTATAAGGATACCGTTGCGCCTGGCAAAGCTCATATATTCAAAGGAGATCAAGGAGAAGGGCGAATTTTATACGTATCTTTATAACGTAGAAGTAGACTAAAAAAAATAAAGTTTTCGATGGAATATATAGATATTTTTTATTTCGTCTTTCTTTGACGGCTGTATTTTACGTTCCTTCATGGGATACCCCTTCAACTAAAGACGACTCCTCACCTTCCCTTCAAGACACTGTGTTCATCGTGTTGTTCGACCTAGGGCTAGAATGTAACATTTGAGCACCGTTGATATGTGCCTGCCCATTTTTAATATTCGGCAAGTAGTAGATTCTCTTCGTCTAAAGACGTTATATTCATCGTGCGTTTCATTCTATGGTGAGAAGATACACGAAAAAGTATTTGGCCAGCACCGAGGATGTTTGGGCTTCGGAAAATTGTGGTCCCTGTCTTCATGAATTCCAAATGTGTGGCGCCGGCTTTAGATTCGAGGCGAAAAATATGAAGTGGGTTTTCTGTCATAAATAACGTCAGAAATGAGAAATTTTCCAAGAATTCTAAAATTGAGTAAATATTTTGCATGATTTAGTTTTGAAACAGTTGACCTTTGACAGTCAATTTAATCCTTTGAAGGTATAGTTCTATCACTATCTACTTCATCTACATCTGTAGAGCGAGTTATTAAAATTAACTCTTTCGTTAAAACGTACCTGTAACATTCTGGTTTCGTAGGGCATTATTATATAACGAGTTCATAAACCGTTTGATGTACATATTTATGAATCAAAGTTCATGGGTTTCTTCATGACATTGTAAGTAGAGTTCTATTAATATAAAATCTACGACAATAAATACATAAGGGAATAGTTCAGGTAACATAACATTATATTTTAATCAAAAAAATATATATATACATAAATGATCTAATTTCAAAATAATTAGCATCTAATTAGTCTTAAAAACTAGGCCTACTGTACCGCCATTGCTTAAGTGGCGTCTGCTAAACCGTACCTCTTACCTCTACCTCTCTCTGCCTGTGAAAATTCAACCAATTCCGTTGACTAGGGATCTTGTTAAACACAGGCAGAAGTGAGATGAGACTAAAGTACTGAGCTAACCAAATTCTTCACTCGGCGAAAGTGAATATTCTTGATACCATACCAACGGTTGGCCCTCTAGTAGCAGTTTCTGAATTTTCTCTCCAAAACGTGAGAAGCTCGTTGCGGTAGACGGCCGAACTAGATTCAAGCACCCGCGTCCGTGTTCCGCGGCTTTAGGTTGAGGGGAAGGGGGTAGGAAATGCTTTTGGAACTCGACCAATTTTTTTCTCTCTATTGTAGAAGCAATGGAAGCGGCATAAAATCTTCAAATTTGTTCACTAGTGCCAGGATCTACTACCAATGCTAGAGCCCTTCACTTCTAGTCTCATCTCACTTCTGACACAGGCTATAAAAGATTGTTTTCACGAAACATTTTGATCGTATTGCTAAAATCCAAACATGAAAATTGTTGAAATTAAAGTTTTCTGAAATATGAAACATAAAATGGAAAGATGTCTAGAATATTTATAATTAGAAAGAGATTCCACGAAACTCGGAAAACATCGGTAAACACTGTAGTCAATAAGAACAAGATAGATGTTCCATTTCCGGCGAGATGCATTATCCCTTCTTGAGATATATAATTAGTGGAGAATAAAATAAGTAGAAAGTATTATACATGTATATAAATCTAAAAAAAATTCGCTTTAGGTTACAAGCCGTTGGACTCGAAAGGGCGCTCGGGAAAGTTGCTACGTTAATGATTGAGAGAAGATGAAGAAGAAGAAAAAAAAAGAAACTAGAGAGCGAGCGGTTGACAATCCCCGGAGGAGAGGAGAGAGCAAAGAGAAATTAATAAAACTTCGTTAACACGAGGAAAACGATATTCGAGAATGACTCGAGTAACTTCTTCTTTCCGGGACGATACCGGAGTGATAAAAAGGCGAAAAGAACTTTAAGACTGGACCCCGAGGGATTTTCTCGAAAGAGTTTTCAACGTCCGGGAAAGTCACCTTGGGACTCAATTAAGTGCCAGTCTTCTTTCTCTAGACGCCACCACCACCACCACCACTTAAAAGACGAAGAAGCTCCTTTCGTCCGTCGTTACAAGTGTGTCTTTCCTCCAGACTGATATGGAAAATCGAGGAAAAGAGTAGCCACTTCCATTCTTCCTTATCTTACAAGGGCTAGTCGTAGATCTTTCTATGATCCAGAAAACACTGAAGACAAAGTAATGTAATCTGTCGTTTGTGCGAATTGAGAATTTACTTTCAGAAACAAGCAAACACGTGTCTTTGTAGAAGGAAAATTACCGAATTTATTAAACGCAGTAATTTGGTAAAAATTAAAACTACCGTTTGTCGATAATTTTGAGGTAAGTTTAAGTAATAATTGAATTTCTAAAGATTCAGATCACCAAATTTACTATAGGGTAAATTACAATACACTCTGAATGGAAATCTTCCAGGCATTTTTTGGTACATTTCTGGTAATTTAACGAAGGATAAAACACTTTTACATGTCTTTAGGTCTTAAAACCTTAATTTTTTTCGAAAGGATCGGTGCTGAGGAGATGACGTCTCCTCGTAACTGATAAAAACAAAATGTAAAAAACTCATTGACAAATAAATCGTCTGTTTTATTTAAAAGCAACATTTAGCGCATGATTCTGGGTTTGTCTTGTAATATAATAAATTATGAAACATTTATAGCTAGATTGATTTTTGGAGGCAATCAAATATTAAATTTTTTAATTAAAGGGTCCGTGAAAATTAATATTTTTTTAAAGTCATCAAAATCTTTAATGACTATCACTTTAACCTCCTTTTTTCGCTAGCAAAGTTGCCAGGCTTTTGCTCGGACAAGAAGGATGAGATATGGGGTATTTTCTCTCGGAAACTGGTAAGGAATAGTTTCCATTCCTCGCACGCTATCCGGAATTAAGACTTTTATGTACCAAGAGAAAAGTTTCAAAAATTCTCATGGCGCCAAACTAATCCGCTCAGAAGCTAGCCTCTTTCTTTACGACCGTTTTCTCAACTAGCGACCTTATTCGCAACCGCCTAACACCTTTTAAGTTTCCAGCTTAAAGCCTGAAAAACACGGAAGCGTCTCAGGAAAGTTAACTTGCACGCCAATACGTCTAAATAGCAACACGTAAAGACCATACTGTAGAGGAACTCGCGAATTCATTCATATATTCGACTTCTCCAGGGAAGAGTTAGGGGGTAGAATGAGGTCTGCGCTCTCTGTAGCGTTAGAGAGAATTTCGGTAGTTTGCGGTTAGTGTAGGCCTATAACGTGCTCTGGTGAAAAAACGAGAAATATTTTCCCTCAGGCGCGTGCGTCGTTTATCTTTTCTCTCACTAGTAAGGAATATGTCTAGAGTGTGATGAAATTGCGCAACGTTGATGCGCAGTAGCTACTAGTCAGACTCTGGTAGGTCTCTTTCTTGAGGCAATTAAATGGAGATCCAGGCAGTAATATCTTCAACCATGCCTTTTGCTGAACCTACTTCATTCATACGATTCCTGCGTATGACCTATTTAAAACACATCACCAGCGTTTTATAGCAATGGTAATCTAAATTTTTATGTGAACTCCTCTAGGGTGTTATACATAAACAGGATCAAAATTACGATACTTCGTGGAAAGAACCCTGATATTCCTAGCCTTTTACAGTTTTCTTAAAATTTCGAGTTTTAATGGTCTGATATAGGCGTGTTGCTAACGTCACTAAAAATATGGAAAACATACCCTAAGTCATTTAGTACGACCCAAGAGCTCGCAATTTTTTATCCATTATCCAAAAAAATTGTGGATAACCAATTATTTATAAATGTTGTGGATATAATACGTTTCAACATTGAAGTTCTGTGGACAAATTTTGAGTGCGGATAAAAATAAAATGACGTGGATAATAGATAGATAATGCCGAGCTCTAACCACGCTAGACATCCCTCGAAAACAATATCTCCCCGTCTCATCTGTGGAGAAAATGATCAACGTGATATCGAGCAATGACACGCTGTCACTTACTATGGATGTGTTCTATAACAATTGATAAATTTTAGAAGATGTATGCATTTGTTAAGTTGAATCTGATAAGTATGACAGTTTCGTTCATGATTGCCAGTTGAACACGAATATACATAGTTTTTGATGTAAGTAGAATATTTCTATACAGAATCAATCATTACTATGCGTTTTATTGTGTTTCCCATAACGAAGCCTAGAAAGTATCAGTCCGTTGCATTCATAGTAAAGCCTCTGTGCGCAGTTATAATAATTTTCGGTTCCTTTTAGTGAGAGTGGTCAACACTCAATTTCCTTTCCCAAGTTCCGACATTTTACTTTAACAGGCTTCCAGATGAAAGAAGATATTTTGAAGAGGCAATCCGGTTACTTAAATTTTCAATCGTAAAAACACGAAATCCTGAATTTTACTCTAATATGAATCCGTATAAATACATTTAAATTATTCCTTTGAAGCGGTACGTAAAAATCTAGAGTTACATTCAAAATTCAAAGTTCTACTTTCCTCCCAGAAAAAGAGGGAAAACGTGCCTTGGAATGGGAGATAGAAGTCGTATATTAATAGTTAGTGGAAATTGGGCAGAAACCGGAGAAAGACGAAACGTAATTTTTTTCTCTCCCGCTCTCTCTCTCTCTCTCTCTCTCTCTCTCTCTCTCTCTCTCTCTCTCTCTCTCTCTCTCTCTCTCTCTCTCTCTCTCTCTCTCTCTCTCTCTCTCTCTCTCTCTTCCCGTTTCCTCGTCCGCGGGCCTTTTCTCTTAAAAGGTCGTATTTTTCGTCCCGCACCCACCGAGGTCATTCGGCTTTCGCGGAGTTTTCAAGGATGAAATTACATCTGTGCAATATAAGATAGCCCATCAAACCATACATCAAAGTTGGCCGCGGGAGATAGGAATAGGCAGGAAAAGCTTAGCCAGGAGAAGGAAAGTATAGTGCGAAAGAGTGAGAACTTTAACAGCCGCCCTTTGACGCGGTGCGCGAAAAATGGGAGGATAAGGATAGGATCCAAGAAGAGCTTGGGTAGGCACGCGGCGTCACCGTGCCTTACCGTTCACGGTCTTATCCCCCTATATATCTCCATTAGAGAAAATTGTGAGTTGTTCGAGACTGTCAAAGAGCGCTTGCAAATGTTCGGTATCGAGTTGAACACGCTGTCAGTGTTCTTCATCTCACGGTCAAGCCTCCCATCTTCCTTCTGTTCCCCCTATACTAGTTTTCTGGATCTACCATAACTTCTAGCGAACGGTGCCTTTGGATTAAAAGCGAGAGGTTCTATACTGCCTAATATACAGAAGCCTCTAAAAGTTGTATTTCCTTAATCCCATCACTTAGACACTAAATTTGTAAGAACGACTTTACAAATTTACTAAATATATTCCTTCAGCAGCATTTAGCCTTTGGTAACCAACACGAAAATAAAAGTCAGGTTAAAAGTTTGAATAACATTTCTTTATCAGAACTGTTGAAAAATTAATAAAATATTTGTAAACTCAGAAAGTTAAAGGTCCCAGCATAAAATTAACAATGATATATTAAAATTTTAAAGGTGTGATTATGGAAGATTGAATTTCATTGGTATCACCAGGGATAGATTTAATTTTAGAAGTAGGAATGGAGAACAGAGTAATGTGGGCGCGTGTCAAAGTCCAGGACCTCCTTCCACGGGACGGAGGGGGATATGAAAGAAGGGGCGGGTCATAGCGACAGAGGTGAAAAGGAATTACGTATTTTTCGCCGTCCCCGTCAGCGACGTCATCAAAACGTAGTTTAAGTGAGCCAATAAGATAATTTAAACTTTTCGTTACGTGTTGGGGGGAGGGGCTCTATATTGGGCTATCAGTCGGGCTGAAGTAAATAGTCACCGTTCTTCATTCCTACAGAACATTCTTTTAAACTTGAATACTTATTGCCCTAAATCTATTTCCCGTATAATATTTATGCATGGTTATTTAGGCAGTATGAAAAGTTTCATAACCTTAATAGTAGCCAAAATGTTTCAAATAGTAAATCATATCTTACTTTAAACCCCTAAATGGTGTCTAGTGTCGCCTCTCTCGACGCAAAATATGAAGTACAGTGGCCTGGAACGGAGTTTACAGGGTTGCCGCATTTATAATAATTTTAACAAGTTTTATAGATCGTGCCTGAGTTTATGCATATACGATGCGAAAGTTCCAGCGTGTACCGGCCATGCAGAAGCTGTCACGAACATTGTATATTATTTCCTTACCCGACCGGAGGGATTAATTCTAGTTTCCGGCTAACTTCTAACGAAATTTCCTCTTCGCAATATTTTCACAGGAGAAGATAGCTTCGCCTTTATTTCTGTTATTTGCTGCAATAATCCTTTGGACTATCTCCAAAAATTGGCTGGCAAATTCATTATTAAGGAAGGGTTGCGATGTTGGAATGTAGGACATAATCCGCATCATCCAAGAAGAGACAAAACACGTAAGAGACAAAACACCCGGAAAATTTCCCCCAATGGAAAAATACCCCCAGCCACAAGACAAATTCCTATAAAATGTGTTTACGACAAAATACGGCAAAGCACGGTTTAAATTGATATGGAAAGAAAACGTCGAAACATGTGTTTTATAATTGAATTTTTTCAATGTTGAAAGTAAATTCACTTCATTTCAAGCCAAATTTTAATACATTTTTTTATTTAACCAAATGATGCTCTCTCAATAATACATTTTTATAATAATAACATCATCCTTATTGCCACAAGAACACAAGTGTTCGTGCGTGGTTAGGAACCATTTTGTTGTATTGTGATTAAGATTGAAATTCGGGGAGAGCTTTACAATTTAACATTACAGTAAAGTATACATTAGGTTAATAAATTAGTAAATTAAAATTCCATTCTTTCGTATACCCAAGTTAATTAACCATATTATAATAGACTTTTTAAATGTCCTGAATCACAGTGTTTTAATTCAATATTTAACATATTGAATAATTTTGGACCTAAATAAATAATATATTTTTGAGATATATCTTTGTTTAGTAATACATTAGTAAAGTTCCCGTCTTTTACAAATCTTGTGTTGCAGACATTAGTAAGTTTTAATTGTTCTCTAGTTTTAAAAGTATGCAGCCGAATTGATTTGGCATATAACTGCCGAACAGTAAATACCCAGAATTCGTTATGAAGGTTGGAGCGAGACTCGAGTCTATTCCGTTACAATTCGAGTTATGTTATATGCCGATTTCTTCAGAAATATGTTTCAGACAGACATTTTTTAACCTCAACTTCTAGTTTTTAGATTTTTTAAGTTCCCTGACTTTAACACCTACTTCGTGTTTTTCATCTACAGTGGCATTTTCCACAAACCAAACTCTGGGCCTTAACCCCTCAATTAACCTCGAAATTGTTAATTGTCCTCCTTAGCTCAAAAAGAAGTTCAATCTGATTTAGGCATAGACAACCGAAAAATTGAGGCCCGAGGTGAAATAATATGTAGGTTTCGATTTTCATGTCTGTTACGAACACCCATTAACGGTTCTTATATATTTAGATAATTAGGTTTAGATTTTATAATAAAAGTAAGCATCATGAAGGCAATCAGATCAGCGAAAGGTCTGATCGTATTCACGGTTTAAAGCTTCGGAGTTTTCATTCTTTTTTGAAGCGCATTCACTTTCAGTGCGTCTAGAAACAAATCGTTTTTGGTGTTGTGAAACGTTAGCAGCAAATTTTGGTTTTCCCAACTTGTTTTGACTTTGGAAAATAATTTTTATAAAAAAATAAACTATCCACTCTAGAATCTTGAATCCTTTTTAGAATAATAAAACACGTTAAAATACACGTCTCATTATAATTTCAGAACATTTGGATCAATAGGACAAAGTATCTGGCCAAAAAACCGACCTCCTCCATTAGAATTTAATGTTAATTGTCGGTTCCTTCAATTTTTCTTGTCGCGCTTATACATGTAAATCGAATTCTTTGAACGGGCTTCTATGGTGCGAGCAGCTTACGTCGTGTTGCGCGTGATCGAGTGGGCTAAGGCTATGCAGAAATCTTTCTTATTTCCTGCCCTGTGCAGAGAATCTTATTTCATAGCAGTCGACACTCGAGTGACTCGACAGCAAGGCAATCCAGATTCCTAATATTTTACGGATTTTCAAATTAACTATAAAACCCTTAATACCAAATTCTTCGTTATCAGGTCGAATTTTCATCTCAAAAAGTAATTCAGGTAGGCAATAATTACAGTTATTAGAGGTTTTTATAACATTTGAAGTATGTTTTTCAACATTCTTTACGGCCAAGGCTTACGTAGTATATTAGTTAGTCGGACTTTGTCCATGGATTTAGTATAGGAGCTTAGGCGTACCATTTGTTACCAATAGTGGATTGTTTAATTTGGTATCAGTGGTGCCGGATAATCCAGGAGCACAGTGTCGTTACGTAATTTAATTAGTCAAACAATTTCCATGTTTACATCAGTGCAGATTTTTCCAACGCAACCACGTTGTTCACTATTTACAAAGTCCACATTGCCATTGTTTTATTTGCCTAAATTGCTATGAATTGTTTAGGTATTTGATTTAATTACTGATATTCAAGCCAAACTATAGAATCACATCATTCATTATAGTATTTTATAGATAATCTTTATGCTACTGCAAATTTAGCATGGTGCATTATAAATATTGTACACAATGTGTTGGAAATAATCAAAACTCCTCCAAACCTTATAATTAAGGAGAGCTATTAATTGAAACTCATTTTATAAACTAAATCAACACAGGCAAACCACAATCCTTCGTTAATTTCAACTTAATTAAGTATAATTAGGGTGGATTTAAACATAAATAAAATATACATATTTTGGATAAAAACTCGAATAACTTCTTTTAAATAAACTATTTAATTATGATTAAAACTGCCCAAGCCGTTGGTAAAGCCCCTAGTTTTCTATTTCATACTTAAGTTAATTGAAATTATATTCAAAATTCATTAACTAAAACATCGGAAATTGTTCGTACAGCCTCAGATGTTTCCTATTTCTTTTTCAAATTAATTTAATTCGTCATTAAAATAAATCAAAAGGGCATATGTTAAAATTGTAGGGTAGTTGCAATTAAGGCTAATATTTTATTGAAACTTTTATTATAAACTAAATCCACACTAGATAAACAAGATAAGCCGTTAAATTAAACTCAATCAAGTATAATTAAGTTGAAATTAACCCAAATACAAATTTTTTTTTAGTAAAATGAAAAATTCATGGATACCTTATAACTAAACTAACAAATTAAAATTAAAGCTACACTTATCTTTCACTCAGCCTCCATTTTCCTGTTTAATCCTTACAATTAATTATATTATCACTTAAAAGCACTTTTCCTATATTGAAAAGAGAGCCATTGAAAAGGCGCGAAATTTAAAAGTTTTAGGGCAAAATAGTGATTGTTCCGCATGAATCAAACACTCCTCTAAAATTTGCATTTAAGGAGAATTTCTTGTTGAAACTCATATAATAAACTGAATTAACACTAGTAAATGAAGATAACCGTTAATTTCAACTTAATATTTATAATATTAACGTGAAATTAATCGAAAGCATATGATTTTTTCTTTGGATAACTATATTTAACCCGTAACTGAAATTACAAATTAAGATTAATCTACGCGAGTTGTTCGTTCTGCCTATATGTTTTCCTATTTAACACTAAAATTAATTATATTATCACTTTTTATATGCACAATAAAACTATTCAATTATCATTATAATACATTAGGATACAAATACAAAATTTGCATTTAAATTTAACTATTTAATTAGATTCGTTTCAAAAACAAAATCAACGCTTTTGAAATACGCTACAACGTGAATTCCATGAATTTAAGTGTAAATAATGTGAAATAGAACCAAAACACGAAAATACAGTACGGTAGAACAACAAAAGGACGACGAATTTTGAAGGACAATTGAAATATGAACCATCGTGCAGTGGCCCAATAGAACTTGACAATGTGAATTAAAATAACAAGTCGTTTGTTTTAGTGACAGGGTTGACAGTAGAATTTTTATGCTTTGCTCAGAGTTATCATACACCTGTCGGGAAAAATATTGAAACATTCCAGGTTTTGATTAAAAAAAGGTGCAAGTTTTGATGGACATAATTTAGCAAATGTATCTTCTGTGCTATTTAGGCAATGGCGCAATAAATTTTCCAGCAAATGAAATCAGAAGCGTTAAAAAACAGAACAATAAATGCGTATAGCAGCTAGTGCTATGAAAGAATTTGCCGTGAACATTTCTACAGTCCCAAGGCCTACATATACCTGCGTTGCATTTTTGCTCTACCACACCCAAACACTAAGAAAGTGGTCTGCTAAAATCGATGGAGAACCAGGCTTTACGTCGCAAAGCTTTAAATTAATGAAAAAAGAAATCTTAATGTTTGATAAAATGTCCCTACGTAAAGAAGTCCGGTGGAATGTTAAATATTTTAACGGATATGTTTTTTGTTTGTTTTTATTAAGATAGTGTTAATCTTTGCACTTCATTTCAGCCACCTCCGCCAATAAGCTCAGTCGGTTTCACGTAAGGTTTCATACCCAGAAAATGATAATGGCCGATACAAGAAGCAAGTGTAGCGGAGGCGTAATCAAGCCCGTCTATTTCAGAGTCATAGGTCATGGCTTGCCCATGACGAGATACGAAGATATTCCGTATTTTGATATGGACATAATACCGGTAATTTTGTTTTTTATTTAGCAATTAAGATTGTGTTAATCTTTGCACTTCATTTCAGCCACCTCCTAAAGGAAGGCGAAGGGGTAAATTTATTAAACAGGTCTGTTTGCAACTCAAAATTGTGCCAACCTCTGTTGGCTAATGTTTGATTTGACATTTATTGCAGCCATTGTTCAAAAACAAACAAACAAATGAAAATTCGTCGAGTTGCAATTCAAGCACAGGTTGTAGCATTTCGGCAGATCCTGCTCAATTCTGCAGTAGTACTGCTGAAAATCCTTCACGGTCATTGTCCTCGTCTTCAAACAATGATCTACTAAACGAAAATCTATCAAGTCGTAAATTGACAGATTTGACCTCAACTGAAAGTAGTCCTAAACATGAGAATATCATTGAACCTAACATCAACAATAATCAAGATGAAGATGAAAATACTCTAGTTGGCTCAGATACCTGAAAAAAATGGGTGAAAAAAATGTGCTATGATCGAAAAACTCCAAGAAAAGAAACTCAGGAAATTTTCAAGCAAGTAAATTACCGTCAGAAACAGAAAAATCAACTCATTTGAACCGCGTCACGATAATGGTTCGCCTAGTCCTTACCATCATCTTGATCCAAGATCAGCTTACAATCAAAAGAATCCTCATCACTACAATAGTGATATCGAAGATTTGAAACTCTTAAGGCTCTTTCAGACGATCCAACTTTTTGACTCAGCTCGATGGGTCAAAAAGTTGTATCAACTTGCACAGCAACCTTTGAAGGGAACAGTGTAGTAAATCCTTCCTATTCACACGACTAAACTTTTACCGCCAAATGGAACTTTTTAAGCACTTACGAAATAACCCGCGAAAAAGGCTTTTTTTGAAATTCATTTTGATTGGCTGGAGAAATGAACTTAAAAAGTTGAGTCAGCAAAAATTGGATCACTGATCCCAATTTTTCCAAGCCAACTTTTTTGGTGACTCAACTCATCCAGCGTCTAATCGCACTATCCAACTAGTTGATTCAACTCGAGTTGATCCATCAAGCTGAGTCAAAAAGTTGCATCGTCTGAAAGAGCCTTTAGTAGTTCTCAATGAGAATTGACTCTTTGTATTTCAAACATTTAGTTTACGTTAAGTGCCAACATTGTTTTTACTTTACAGCACAAATGTACAAATATCTTCAGTTGAAATAAAAGAAATCTTTTGTAAAATTAACGAGCAATTTTTATGCCGGTTTACGGTGCCATTCCTGTAAAATTATGCCTCGTCATATAACAGTTCATGCATGATAAGGCTCATAAAGAAGCAAATGCTCTACCTCTAGTACCAAAAATTAACGTTTGCGTTTGCATTTCATGTACAGTCGCCGCAATTAAAAACTTTCTCTCTCGCGACGTCTTGTTTCAATCATAAGCCGCAAATTATTGATCTGATACAATGGGTATAAAAAAACGTATCTTATTTTGTTGTTTCAATAAATTTTTTACTAAGCGTTTTTTTTTTTTGCACTCTCCACTTTCCATTTCCAACTGCTAAATAGGGGGTTTTGAATGATTGGGATGATTTTAAAGAGAAGGTGAACAGCTGAGCATAGCTCGTCCGAATTACCGAATGACATTCCAGTAAAGGGAGAGTGATGTTAATTGCAATTTTCTGAATACACGTCCCCACGGAATCAATGCCTTGAGCCATATTCTTATGGATAGAGATACCCTTTAATGTTGCACAAAGATATAATCAACAATTGTGGAATGAAACTTAAAATCTTCCTCCGGTGAAGATATGGCCACGGGTGCGACATTCTGTTCCACTATGGTTCGCAAATGCCAGGGGGTGGAGAAAGATTTCTATCTAGATTAGTGGGCGATTCTTGATGTCAGATTCAACATAAGTCTGCACGAACGTTTGGTTGAAAACGGCGCATTTCGGAGAGAACCATCTAGAATTTCAATGGCCAACCAATTCCCTCAATATGTCACCCATTGAAAACCGCTTGATGGAGGAAATAAAGGTTCACTGAAAAGGAGAATACCCACACTCAAAGTATAGCATGGGTCACAAAGTGGTGCCTACATTTGAGAAAGTGGTTGTGTTCATTGTCTTCAACTAATTGGGATTCGCCATAATCAAGATGACGAACCTTTCCCAAGAAACCCTTTATTTACAATGCGAAATTAGTATTATACTAAAGTTACACTAGTCTTAGCAGTGTATCCGATGGCAAATTATGGTCTAATTGACAATCAATGGAATCTGCTGAGCTGCACGAAGTATTAAATCCTTGAAGGTTAAGTAAGGACGCAATTAATGCAGAGTGTGTATATATTTTATTGAGAAAAACCCAACCAACATAACAAGTTAAATAAAGAATAAAGACACTTTGCTAATTACTATCCAACATTTATTCTTAATTATGAACATGGCTAGGATAAATACATTTATACGTTTTCATTTTTAATTTCATTATGCGATTAATATTTGATCATTTTCCCGTTGGCGTTTACAACCTGTTGCATTCTCTGCGGCATTGATGAAAACAGATTGCTTATGTAATTGGGCCGCTCGCCAACCTCTTCCCATGCGGCCTGGATGATGGTGAATAGTTCGTCCTTATCATTGGGAATTATATTGTTCTGGGATACAATCCTTTTCATAATCGCCCAGACGTTTTCGATTGGAGATAAGTCGGGTGAATTTCTTTGCCAGTTCATTAGATCTATTTCCGGATCATTCTCATTCAAATTAGCCATGGTTGCACGTGACTTGTGTATACTCGAATTATCTTGTTGAAATATAAATTTACCGTCCGGAAAATGATTGTCTACGACATGAGGAAAAAAAGTATGTTCCAATACATCAATATATTTATCGGAATTAAGGTTCCCTTCTATTCGCGCTAAGGTGCCAATTCCATGTTTTGAAATATAACCCCACACTGGCACAGAAAACCGTCCGCTCTTCTGGATTGAATGAATGTTAGCCGCATCATATCGGGTCCCTTTCTCTCTCCAGACTCTTACGTGATGGTCCGTAGATGAACAAAATGTTGATTCGTCGCTGATGACAACTTCATTCCATTCGTTCCTCCAGTGAAGGTGAGCGCGCGCAAATGCTAGGCGTTCTTGTTCGTGCTCTGGTTTGAGATATGGCTTCTCCGCGGCGATACGACTGTGTAGCCCAACGTCAAGTAATCGGTTTCTAATCGTTGTTTCCGACGCTTCCAATTCCATGATGGATTTTACAGATCGAACAGTGGTGGTAGGATTATTCAAAACAAGAGCAGCAATAACGTCGTCTTCTTCTGCAGTGGTAACGCGTGGAGTTCCCGGTCTTGGTTTGTCTGTCAATCGCCCATTTTCACCATAAGCGGCTAGCCATGACCTCACGGTTGGCTTTGAACAGCCCAGTTGCTGCGCAATAAAAGGAACACCCCTACCAGCCTCATGTAACGCAACGAGCCTATTGCGTTCTTCCTGTGATAATCTTGGCATACTGACTGGTGAATGAGTGAGACAAACTGATAGTCTTTATATAACAATTTAAGGTAAAAAATATATTCTAACACATATTTGTTCTATTTTAAAAATATATGTTGCCTGAATAAAATAGAACAAATATGTGTTAGAATATATTTTTTACCTTAAATTGTTATATAAAGACTATCAGTTTGTCTCACTCATTCACCAGTCAGTATGCCAAGATTATCACAGGAAGAACGCAATAGGCTCGTTGCGTTACATGAGGCTGGTAGGGGTGTTCCTTTTATTGCGCAGCAACTGGGCTGTTCAAAGCCAACCGTGAGGTCATGGCTAGCCGCTTATGGTGAAAATGGGCGATTGACAGACAAACCAAGACCGGGAACTCCACGCGTTACCACTGCAGAAGAAGACGACGTTATTGCTGCTCTTGTTTTGAATAATCCTACCACCACTGTTCGATCTGTAAAATCCATCATGGAATTGGAAGCGTCGGAAACAACGATTAGAAACCGATTACTTGACGTTGGGCTACACAGTCGTATCGCCGCGGAGAAGCCATATCTCAAACCAGAGCACGAACAAGAACGCCTAGCATTTGCGCGCGCTCACCTTCACTGGAGGAACGAATGGAATGAAGTTGTCATCAGCGACGAATCAACATTTTGTTCATCTACGGACCATCACGTAAGAGTCTGGAGAGAGAAAGGGACCCGATATGATGCGGCTAACATTCATTCAATCCAGAAGAGCGGACGGTTTTCTGTGCCAGTGTGGGGTTATATTTCAAAACATGGAATTGGCACCTTAGCGCGAATAGAAGGGAACCTTAATTCCGATAAATATATTGATGTATTGGAACATACTTTTTTTCCTCATGTCGTAGACAATCATTTTCCGGACGGTAAATTTATATTTCAACAAGATAATTCGAGTATACACAAGTCACGTGCAACCATGGCTAATTTGAATGAGAATGATCCGGAAATTCTAGGAGAGCGGTCGCTCTCTTAGATAAGACTTGATACTCCCTCTAATGCTAAAGGAGGGTTCTTTGATTGGCTGTAACTTTTTTCGTATTGTGTTTGCCGCTTTGAAATTTTGCCAGTGAACTAAAATTTGGGCCCTACTTTTGTGGTTAAAATTTCAAAGAGATCCAACTAATAGTTAATTCTATAATGAAAAAAGTTGTTAAGGGTGGTTTTAGAATCCATAAAATTATTAAGACATTTGGTGAAAGATACTATATTGTTCCATAGAGATAACATGGGATTTTTTTGAAAAATGACCTTAATTGCGATCGTGTATAAAGAAAACTATTCATTCGTTACGTTTGGGAACCATCTTAAATGAAAGATAACAGTCCATAGATGTGCCCTTTCTTAGTTTCATTAAGATAAATTAAGTTTAAGTATTGATTTTTATCATTATTAACACATACTTTGACTTACGTTGTTTTGGGTATTGGAATTACGGCGTTTTACCACTGTAAGAGACACGCATTTTAGCCCTAATTTTTTATGTTGGACTTACGGTGTTTTTGTTGTGATGCACTTCGTCAGAGGGATATTATCAAGAAAAACATGGCGTTTGAGCTCTTGTAGGTGCTTTGCCCGGGTTCTTGTGGGTACTTGTGGGTTCTTGTGGGTACTTGTGGGTTCTTGTGGGTACTTGTGGGTTCTTGTGGGTACTTGTGGGTTCTTGTGGGTACTTGTGGGTGCTTGTAGGTACTTGTGGGTACTTGTGGGTGCTTGTAGGTACTTGTGGGTGCTTGTAGGTACTTGTGGAACATGTGGGTTCTTGTGGGTACATGTGGGTTCTTGTGGGTACATGTGGGTACTTGTGGGTTCTTGAGGGTGCTTGTAGGTACTTGTGGGTTCTTGAGGGTGCTTGTAGGTACTTGTGGGTTCTTGTGGGTACTTGTGGGTTCTTGTGGGTACTTGTGGGTTCTTGTGGGTGCTTGTAGGTACTTGTGGGTTCTTGTGGGTACTTGTGGGTTCTTGTGGGTGCTTGTAGGTACTTGTGTGTTCTTGTGGGTACTTGTGGGTGCTTGTAGGTACTTGTGGGTGGTTGTAGGTGCTTGTGGATACTTGTAGGTACTTGTGGGTGATTGTAGGTACTTGTGGGTACTTGTGGGTGCTTGTAGGTACTTGTGGGTGCTTGTAGGTACTTGTGGGTGCTTGTAGGTACTTGTGGGTGCTTGTAGGTACTTGTGGGTGCTTGTAGGTACTTGTGGGTGCTTGTAGGTACTTGTGGGTTCTTGTAGGTACTTGTGGGTGCTTGTAGGTACTTGTGGGTTCTTGTAGGTACTTGTGGGTGCTTGTAGGTACGTGTGGGTACTTGTAGGTACTTGTGGGTACTTGTATGTACTTGTGGGTGCTTGTGGGTACTTGTTGGTACTTGTGGGTACTTGTGATACTTGTGGGTACTTGTAGGTACTTGTGGGTGCTTGTAGGTACTTGTGGGTACTTGTGGGTACTTGTGAGTTCTTGTAGGCACTTGTAGGTACTTGTGGGTACTTGAAGGTACTTGTAGGTACTTGTAGGTACTTGTGGGTACTTGTGGGTACTTGTAGGTACTTGTGGGTACTTGTAGGTACTTGTAGGTACTTGTGGGTACTTGTAGGTACTTGTGGGTACTTGTAGGTACTTGTGGGTACTTGTAGGTACTTGTGGGTACTTGTGGGTACTTGTAGGTACTTGTAGGTACTTGTGGGTACTTGTAGGTACTTGTAGGTACTTGTGGGTACTTGTGGGTACTTGTGGGTACTTGTGGGTACTTGTGGGTACTTGTGGGTGCTTGTGGGTACTTGTGGGTGCTTGTCAGGGTTGGCAACTACCTATCCAGTCCGGTTTAAACCACCTGGTTTAATCCGGATTAATCCACTTTAAAAAATCCACCTAAAATATCCGGCTTAATTATGAATGGGGAAAAATCAATTTTGTGCCATAAAAATAAAATAAAACCAGAAACAAGGCAAAAATATATGAAGCGATAACTAAAGATTACTTATTATAAATGATAAAACTAATAGTTATGTTAGCAGTTACTGTCCAGTTACAGCTTACAATATATTACCAGTATTACTCGAACTTAAAGCATAACGTGGTTCCAGTGGATCCCCTACAAGTTGACTTTCCTTACGAACTCCAGTTTTGGCTTGGGAAAGCTAGAGGCATTAGTGGGCGGGATTTATACGTGCATGTATAAATCCCGCCCACTAGCCTTTGCCAAGCCAAACCCGGAGTTTAGAAGGAAAGTCCCCTTGTAAGGGATCCACTGGAGCCGCGCTAGTGTTAGGCTCGTGCACTCAGGAAAGAAAATTAAGAAATAGATTTCATGAAAACATTTTAGCAGAAGACGATTTTGTATTGGAACCTGGGCTAGGGGTCGGGGAGTGCCCCAAAACCCAAATAAGAGCTAAACAGAAGTACTTTGCCTTCAAAAAAACCTAAAATGACTCGTGTTTTTAAATAATCCGGATAAATCCAATAAAATCCGGTTTAATCCAATAAAAACCACTGGTCTGGATTTTATTCAAATTATCCGGATTTTTGCCAACCCTGGTGCTTGTGGGTGCTTGTGGGTGCTTGTGGGTACTTGTTGGTACTTGTGGGTACTTGTGGGTGCTTGTGGGTGCTTGTAGGTACTTGTGGGTGCTTGTGGGTGCTTGTGGGTGCTTGTGGGTACTTGTGGGTACTTGTGGGTACTTGTGGGTACTTGTGGGTACTTGTGGGTACTTGTAGGTACTTGTAGGTACTTGTGGGTACTTGTAGGTACTTGTGGGTACTTGTAGGTACTTGTGGGTACTTGTAGGTACTTGTAGGTACTTGTGGGTACTTGTGGGTACTTGTAGGTACTTGCGGGTACTTGTGGGTACTTGTGGGTACTTGTGGATACTTGTAGGTACTTGTGGGTACTTGTAGGTACTTGTGGGTACTTGTGGGTACTTGTGGGTACTTGTGGGTACTTATGGGTACTTGTGTGTACTTATGGGTACTTGTAGGTACTTGTGGGTGCTTGTAGGTACGTGTGGGTACTTGTAGGTACTTGTGGGTACTTGTATGTACTTGTGGGTGCTTGTGGGTGCTTGTGGGTACTTGTTGGTACTTGTGGGTACTTGTGATAGTTGTGGGTACTTGTAGGTACTTGTGGGTACTTGTAGGTACTTGTGGGTGCTTGTAGGTACTTGTGGGTACTTGTGGGTACTTGTGAGTTCTTGTAGGCACTTGTGAGTTCTTGTAGGCACTTGTGAGTTCTTGTAGGCACTTGTAGGTACTTGTGGGTACTTGTGGGTACTTGTGGGTACTTGTGGATACTTGTAGGTACTTGTGGGTACTTGTAGGTACTTGTGGGTACTTGTGGATACTTGTAGGTACTTGTGGGTACTTGTAGGTACTTGTAGGTACTTGTGGGTACTTGTGGGTACTTGTGGGTACTTGTGGGTACTTGTAGGTACTTGTGGGTACTTGTAGGTACTTGTGGGTACTTGTGGGTACTTGTAGGTACTTGTAGGTACTTGTGGGTACTTGTGGGTGCTTGTGGGTACTTGTTGGTACTTGTGGGTACTTGTAGGTACTTGTGGGTACTTGTAGGTACTTGTGGGTGCTTGTAGGTACTTGTGGGTACTTGTGGGTACTTGTGGGTACTTGTGGGTACTTGTGAGTTCTTGTAGGCACTTGTGAGTTCTTGTAGGCACTTGTGAGTTCTTGTAGGCACTTGTAGGTACTTGTGGGTACTTGTGGGTACTTGTGGGTACTTGTGGATACTTGTAGGTACTTGTGGGTACTTGTAGGTACTTGTGGGTACTTGTGGGTACTTGTGGATACTTGTAGGTACTTGTGGGTACTTGTAGGTACTTGTAGGTACTTGTGGGTACTTGTGGGTACTTGTGGGTACTTGTGGGTACTTGTAGGTACTTGTGGGTACTTGTAGGTACTTGTGGGTACTTGTGGGTACTTGTAGGTACTTGTAGGTACTTGTGGGTACTTGTGGGTGCTTGTGGGTACTTGTGGGTACTTGTAGGTGCTTGTAGGTACTTGTGGGTGCTTGTGGGTACTTGTGGGTGCTTGTGGGTACTTGTGGGTGCTTGTGGGTACTTGTGGGTGCTTGTGGGTACTTGTGGGTGCTTGTGGGTGCTTGTGGGTACTTGTGGGTGCTTGTGGGTACTTGTGGGTACTTGTGGGTACTTGTGGGTACTTGTGGGTACTTGCGGGTACTTGTAGGTACTTGTGGGTACTTGTGGGTACTTGTGGGTACTTGTGGGTACTTGTAGGTACTTGTGGGTACTTGTAGGTACTTGTGGGTACTTGTGGGTACTTGTGGGTACTTTTAGGTACTTGTGGGTACTTGTAGGTACTTGTGGGTACTTGTGGGTACTTGTGGGTGCTTGTAGGTGCTTGTAGGTGCTTGTGGATACTTGTAGGTGCTTGTGGGTGCTTGTAGGTACTTGTGGGTACTTGTATGTACTTGTGGGTACTTGTAGGTACTTGTGGGTGCTTGTGGGTGCTTGTAGGTACTTGTGGGTGCATGTGGGTACTTGTGGGTTCTTGTAGGTACATGTGGGTACTTGTGGGTACATGTGGGTACTTGTGGGTACTTGTGGGTACTTGAGGGTACTTGTGGGTACTTGAGGGTACTTGTAGGTACTTGTGGGTACTTTTGGGTACTTGTGGGTACTTGTGGGCGCTTGAACTTTTAGGGTAGCCCTGACTATATATTGTTTAAGGTTTTAAGCTTAATATTAAACAGACGTTAGTTTATGCTGCAAAAAAGTTTGAAATTGACAATCTCGGATCGTCTTTATGAAGTTTTAAGGATATCCGAATTTCATATTGGGCTTATGACAATTTTGAGCTAAATGTTAAACGGACATAAATCAGCATTTTTAAAAATTTTGTAAAATTGTCAATTTGGTCCTATTTCTGGAATTTTTAGGGGGGGCGCATCGCGTTTCAATAAATGATTGGTAAAAATTGTATTATGTTAATTACAATAAGAATACAAACTTTTATTGATTTACTTTTTTTTTTGAAGTATCATTATAACTAAATGTCTGATTGAGCTAAAGTTATGGTCCCCTTTATATATGTTTCTGCTTAGTGCAGATTTTGAAAATGTAATACAGTTTCTTAACATTCTTAATTAAAATGAAGACTGAAGGAACAGATATTAATCAAAAATGTCTTGATTAGAATCAAGACCTAAAAAGTATCGATAAGACTGAGGGTATCACTTGTCTGAAGGATCAGATATTAATTTTTCTTTTTAATTGAAACTTAAATGCATGCTTAAGAAAAAACAACGTTCCATTACCGTTTTCCGTTGAAATAAATTATTTTACTGGTAATCAATTTCAAAAATTTACTTATCTCGGCTTTTCGACCACAATTCCATTCCCCGAAAACATTTTATCATTACATTAATTACTTTTGGGAGATAACGTGTCAAAAAAACCTTGAAAACAATAAAAAGCTGTAATAGCGGTCTGTTTAGCCATGACAACAACCTTTTAAAAGTTACCAGGGAAAATTGATGTAAACTGAAGTTGAAATTTCATCATGTGCGACCTGCGGCCCAGAAACTCTCCCATAGTTCCAGTGTGTGTAGAACATAATTTTTTCGCTGTTATCTGCCAAAATAGATCTTTCTAGGTAGTGCCGCCTCCTCACTTGAATTTTACATGATATATTAAGGTTTGAACGAACAAAATTCTAGATTACTATTTTCACTACCATGTCCCTCTGCTACCTTGAAGCAAACTTTCCTCTCTTTTTGCTGCTCATTACCGGTGCCATTCTCTTGACTTTCTGTTCGTTATAACTACTATGATGTTACTGTCCCTATTGAATTTGGCGCCATTGGTTTTAGAATAATTATAATGTTCCACTGCGAAGAGTGCCGGTCACGAATGGGGATGTAACGTCTTTAGGAACCTTTTAAAACGCAAAACCATACACGTACTCTCCCAAAAGTAATTAATGTAATGATAAAATGTTTTCGGGGAATGGAATTGTGGTCGAAAAGCCGAGATAAGTAAATTTTTGAAATTGATTACCAGTAAAATAATTTATTTCAACGGAAAACGGTAATGGAACGTTGTTTTTTCTTAAGCATGCATTTAAGTTTCAATTAAAAAGAAAAATTAATATCTGATCCTTCAGACAAGTGATACCCTCAGTCTTATCGATACTTTTTAGGTCTTGATTCTAATCAAGACATTTTTGATTAATAGATATAATGAACTGGCAAAGAAATTCACCCGACTTATCTCCAATCGAAAACGTCTGGGCGATTATGAAAAGGATTGTATCCCAGAACAATATAATTCCCAATGATAAGGACGAACTATTCACCATCATCCAGGCCGCATGGGAAGAGGTTGGCGAGCGGCCCAATTACATAAGCAATCTGTTTTCATCAATGCCGCAGAGAATGCAACAGGTTGTAAACGCCAACGGGAAAATGATCAAATATTAATCGCATAATGAAATTAAAAATGAAAACGTATAAATGTATTTATCCTAGCCATGTTCATAATTAAGAATAAATGTTGGATAGTAATTAGCAAAGTGTCTTTATTCTTTATTTAACTTGTTATGTTGGTTGGGTTTTTCTCAATAAAATATATACACACTCTGCATTAATTGCGTCCTTACTTAACCTTCAAGGATTTAATACTTCGTGCAGCTCAGCAGATTCCATTGATTGTCAATTAGACCATAATTTGCCATCGGATACACTGCTAAGACTAGTGTAACTTTAGTATAGTACTAATTTCGCATTGTAAATAAAGGGTTTCTTGGGAAAGGTTCGTCATCTTGATTATGGCGAATCCCAATTAGTTGAAGACAATGAACACAACCACTTTCTCAAATGTAGGCACCACTTTGTGACCCATGCTATACTTTGAGTGTGGGTATTCTCCTTTTCAGTGAACCTTTATTTCCTCCATCAAGCGGTTTTCAATGGGTGACATATTGAGGGAATTGGTTGGCCATTGAAATTCTAGATGGTTCTCTCCGAAATGCGCCGTTTTCAACCAAACGTTCGTGCAGACTTATGTTGAATCTGACATCAAGAATCGCCCACTAATCTAGATAGAAATCTTTCTCCACCCCCTGGCATTTGCGAACCATAGTGGAACAGAATGTCGCACCCGTGGCCATATCTTCACCGGAGGAAGATTTTAAGTTTCATTCCACAATTGTTGATTATATCTTTGTGCAACATTAAAGGGTATCTCTATCCATAAGAATATGGCTCAAGGCATTGATTCCGTGGGGACGTGTATTCAGAAAATTGCAATTAACATCACTCTCCCTTTACTGGAATGTCATTCGGCAATTCGGACGAGCTATGCTCAGCTGTTCACCTTCTCTTTAAAATCATCCCAATCATTCAAAACCCCCTATTTAGCAGTTGGAAATGGAAAGTGGAGAGTGCAAAAAAAAAACGCTTAGTAAAAAATTTATTGAAACAACAAAATAAGATACGTTTTTTTATACCCATTGTATCAGATCAATAATTTGCGGCTTATGATTGAAACAAGACGTCGCGAGAGAGAAAGTTTTTAATTGCGGCGACTGTACTACTTTCTATAAGCCTAGTAAATATTTATTCAGAAATGAAAATGACTATGCATTTAGTTTAAAGTATATTTTTAATAGTGATTCACCGATATATCGGCCTATCTTTTTCATATCGGTATCGGCCAATATCGGCTTCATGTAAACCGATATTTTCGGGAAAAACTAGACAAGTTATAAGGCACTCAATGAATACTAATTTAAACACATCACTTAAATTTATACCCACAATTTAACATTTCCCTTTAAAAATGCAAGGTTTTCCACTATCTCCGTTTTATTCCGTTGTTCACGACTATGAGAAAGTAATTTCCCTAGTTTCCCATACATCCAACAAACAATCGAAGTCGATACTGACGCTCTCTAACGCGTTTGGTGTCACTAATGTACACTTTGAACTTTTCACTTGTGGTCCAAAATTTTGCTTATAACGCTACTTCTTTTTGAACAAAGAACGGAGCTGTATTTTTACTAAAAACCAAATTAGACCACACCACTTTTTAAGGAAGGGGGTTAAGGCTAAAATATGTAGCGGTACCACATTAAACGAAATGTGACACATGTCTCTAATAAAACAAAGTAAAAACGTAAATGGTCCTAAAAAACGTTGATTCTACTCTTGGAAACGATATTCATGGAGAAATACTATTTTCTTAATGGGGCGATAATATCGGCTGTACCCATATCGGTGCATCCCTAATTTTTAATGGTTCATATTTAACATTTTGTACACATCTTGGTACTTAAAATAGTGGAATAGTGCAGTAATTAGTTAAAAAATATCACACTTATAGGAACTATTTAGAATTGTTATATCAATTTTGTACTTCACGGGTTGAACAAATAAGTTGTTTTACTTAAGTTCTTTTTACCTTTTAAATTTTGAATTAAGACATGGTACTTCAATGTCTACATAACGTTTCACACTTTTAGTCCATACTTTAATTTCAGGTGTTGAGCTTCGTAGTTTGTACCTAAGAAGGAAAAGCATTCCTTAAGATTTAAGGAGTCTTAAGTGTATGAGGCTAAGGAATATATATGCTGTAAGTTACTAACCCTAACCTAATTTTTAGGTCTTTAGTCTCTTTACTCTTTGGTTAAATTTTACTCCTTTACAATGGCATATCTCTTAAGATTTTGGTGTAGGAAAAATAGTTGCTCAAAATGGTCAGTTGTTAACCTTTCACGTGTAGTGGTTAAGATGTTCCCCCTGAAGAGAACATTCTTTCGCTACTAGCTGAAGAGGCTGGCGGCGCCAAGAATTATTTTGCTACACTGGCTAGTAATGGGAATCTGGTTTCATTTTTTCGCCACCAATCATAGACATAAGAAAGTCTATCTATTACGCTCTCTTCAAAATATACATATATATATTTCATCGTTTGAAATATATTTAGCTTGTACGGGGGAAGCAGATTTTTCCTTTAACTCATCCATTAAGCTACAACCTTTAACAGTATTCTCATCGGATGTGCTTGGCTGTGGTTCCTCTTCAACTGAATTTTCTCGTTCTTTTTCATATCTTCTTTGAGCGTAAATTTCGACTTGTGATCTGAGCAAACCGTCTTATCATACGTGTCGAACAGAACGTTTTTAAATCTCGGGTCAACTAACATTACCTTTTGAAACACCAGTGTACTCTTGTAGTTTGGGAAACGTGACTTTAGTTTGGCTGCAAAAACCTTTGCATAGGAATGCGAATGACCGATTTTTTCCTTCTCCAGACAGTATAACGCAGGGTAAACCATCGATAACGTTGGATATTGATCACCAGAAAGATCTTCTGTTGCTTCTTCAAAGGGTGACAGAATAGAGGTCAATTTTGTTATTGCCATCCACTCTGATGTAGTTAAATTATCAATATTTTAAAAAGGCTTCAAATTGTTGGAAGGAACTTTATATTAAAAATTCTACACCAAAAACTCAAAAACTGTTAATACCGATGGGTATGCAGTAATGTGTGGAATTTAGCGTTACCCGAGAAACACCACTTGGAGGTGGCCACATGTGAGGAATTTTGATAAGGCAGGCCCCCTTGCCTACTGCCGGTATAATTCAACTATGGAGTTTTGATAAGACAGGCAAGGGCCCCCTTGCCAACTGCCGAAAACTAAGAAAACGTTCCCTTATTCGTCAGTGAATTCGGCAGTGTCCTCTTCGTCTTGACCAATTCAATTAACTCAAGACCTTTTATGCCTGGTCCAGCGTAGCATGACTCAACGTCTTACAAGAACTGACGAAAATTGGTTCCAGGAGGAAACCAATTTCCATCCTGGTCGTGGAAAAAAAGGTGTTGCAAAAAAAACAGAGTTACTGTGACTGAAACTCAGAATCAGTTTAGTTCTGTCTTCAAACCTACAATAAATTCAAACTTAACAAACTTCGTTTCTCCCCCATCTGGTTACTGTATGTCCAATACCACAACGAATACAGCGGTTGCAAGAACAAACGCGTTCTACAGGCATAAAATACTCTTCAATATGTTACTGAAATCCTCTCTTTCCTTTATCGATTTAAATGCTAACCATTTTAATACAAATAAGGAGCAACTTCTTGATAAATGTTTCAGAAAAAAAATCCTACATGAACTCTAGAAAAAGTTCTGAATCTAAAAACTTTTTTACGCCCCAATAATTTGTTCTTCAAAGAAAAGAAGGAACTAGGGTGGAAAAATTGAGGGTGGGGTTGCGCGTTAGTAATGCTTTTTATTCACTTCGGACGGCGGTAGCATTGGCGGTTCCCTTTGGGATCGCTTAAAAAGAAAAATTAATTAATCCGTCAGCTTTTTTGCCCCTACCAAGGGAGTCACAGCTAGCGAGGGGCGGGCCCCCGCACCCCTTTTTTTACGCAATTTAATATCTTGCTAGACTTAATTTACTCTACGAAAGTTTGAGATGGAAAAAAATACGCGCTGAAAAAAACTAAGAGCATGTCGAAGAAAATTAAGAGTTACGTTCGAACTGCTGGTACTAACTTTGCTAAAACTGTTCTTCAGATTTATTACATCTCTTTTACAAATTTTGAAAGTTTGTTAACCAGCCTGTCTGCTAAATGTGCTTTGACCTTTTTTACATTAAAATCCGTTTATCACTACATAACTTAATTAAATAATTTTATTATGAAACTCATAACCAAATCTAAGTTTTGTGGGCCTTTTTAGCTTTCTGCAAGTTTTAACATAAGTTCATTAGATAAGTGTTATTATCTTGACACTGAATACTTGGAGTCATAAGTTCTCGTAAAGCGACGCCTGGTGAAGCACTGTCAAAGGCTTAATACACACTAAATAAGATGATGGACTGCAAAACCGAGTGCAGTCAAATCTCGAGTCGAAGTCCATAGCATTACGAAGTAAAGCAACTGTCATACTTATGGAACATATCTTATAAACTTATGGTTTTATTAATAAAAAGACAACTCAGCCTGTGGAATATAATTGTTTGAAATATTGTGATTTGATGCATTTTTTCTTTTCACCTTCAAAGGGTTTTATCCATTCTGGCTTGCTGGACGCTTTTATCTCTCGCACATTTTTTTTATCCAAACAACGCATGGGGTCACTGCAGGACTGCTCAAGAAGAACGGATAATGTTCAAGTTTATATTTATGGGATCAGAAATTTTTTTATAAAAGTTGTGGCGAAAAGGTTAAATATGCCATGGTTCATCTTGTTTCAATTTAATCTAAAAAATGGATAATTTGTCCAATTTAGTTAAAAAGAACTCTATCAATTACATATTGATAATTTCCTACTAACTTTGGGCCACTTATGTTCATTTTAATTAAAAGATACATGCACTCTCATTGAAAATGTACCTTAGGTGTAGGCACTTTAAATTTTGAAACTAAAATGAAGGGAAGATTCTGGACAACTTTAATATTCTTAATGATTTATAGTCAATCTCAATCGATTAAAACTGGTTGGCTATCCATTTCACTCCCACAATATTTTCCAAAAGTAAAATATTAACTTTAAAAGTAAAGATTACTTCATAATGTTACTTTCATCACATTACTGTCAGTAAATGGTGAATTTTAGAATTTAAAAAAATAATTGTTTAAAATAGATGGACGATAATTTTAGAAAAAAATGGGTGAAGCTTAAGATTAAGAAAAGAAATATTTAATTTCAATGGAAACGTTCGCGAGTTTAGGATAACAGCGGGCTCCATTACCAAGAATAATGTCAAAGCTGGCTAACACGGATTGAGCAGAATTTGTTGGATTCCTGAAAATGGTTCGCCTCCTTCGCTTGGCCGATTCGAAAACGCTATTAGAATTCAATTAAAAATCTTATTGGCGGGCTGGTTTCTCCGACGATGCGTGCATTTGCGCTATTTCCTATTCCTAACATTCCCCTTTTCTCATTCCTTCGTAGAACCGACGATCGATACAAAGGCGACTTTTCAAACCGAATAATTTCACCGAATATTTCGCTCTTACTTCTGAGATATAAATTTCTTGGTTAATACCAAAGCAATAGTTGATCCTTTAAAGAGTTAAACCGTAAAAAGTGACCTCTTATAATTTTAGGAATCCCTATTAATTTTACTCAATTATATTAAAGGCATACTTTTACAAAAAAACCCGAAAACTATTTTCATCACCAATGTCGCAAAAATAAAGCATTATGTTTTTTAATCAAATACAATGAATTTAGGTTAGAAATTTTGTATAAAACCATAGATGTTTCATAGGTTTGTTACTTGTTACTGAGAGCTTATCATGAAGCGACGGCATAGATTCTTTTGGTGAAGCGCTGTCAAAGGCTATAGACAAGGTGAGAAGATGGACTACAAAACCGAGTGTAGTCAATCCTCGCTTGTCGTTCTCGAACTAACTCGAGTTGTAAGTCTCTAGCATTACGAAGTATAATTAGTCTCATAATTATGGAACATATCTTATAAATTTATGGTAAAACTTAATAAGAAATTGAAGAGTGTTTTAATTAATAATCTAGAGAACACCGTTTGAATTATAAAGAACTCAACATCTACACGCATTTTAGATTGCAATCAGAGTCTGGCACGAGAATCTTTGCATAAATTTCCAAAAAAAGTTAAAAGCCATCAAGACTCATCACCATCAGAAAATCGTATTGTCCAGAGTTTGATTCATTTGGCGAAAACTTTGGATTAGCCTTCGAGGAGATGATCAGTCTCTACTCGGACCAACTACTGAAGCGTAAACCTAAAACACTTGTGAAAAGGGGACTTTTGAGCCAATCATAGTTGGGGGGGGGGGATTTTTTCGCGCTCTATTATATAATCGGGCGCGTGGGCCGAGATACGGACGATATGATCGGAGAACAATTAAATCTTTTCCCGAATTTGGCAGGTCTCTCCCTATCGCCCCCATTCTATTCCCCCGGAACGGAACGAGACCGCTAGACAGCTGTCGTTTCAAAACATCGAGAAGCGTAGAATCTATTGAATTTCCTTCCTTCTCGACGGAATTTTCCAGGCCGCTGAGATCAAAACTTTTCAAACCTTTCTATATTTCCACTCTCCTTAAGGTCTATATGCTCCATGAATACGGTCTAAAGCCGGCGCCACACATTTTAAAATTAGCGAATTATCATCTCTGTGCCGAGTAGATGGTTTGCGAAGTATTTCGGGCCTATACAACATACTATTCGTAGATTTTTATTGAAATTGTGCGCGAGACTTCAGACCTGTCAGTCATCCTTACTGCTAACGAATTAGCAAATATTCCTTTGTTGCACAACGTATTTTGTCCTATTATAAGTATGGGTCACATCTTTCAATATGGCCTTAATATTTATGGACTTAAGAGAGATCAACTTTGACCAATTCTATATTTGGCTTAACCATATAGGAAAGAATTTTTTGATGAAAATTCAGCATAATTTCGTATACCATAAGTTTATGAGATATGTTCCATAAGTATGACACGTTGATTTACTTCGAAATGCTAGAGACTTACTTAGAGGTAGTTCGAGAACGACTCGAGAACTGAATACACTCGGTTTTGCAGTACATCTTCCGATTTAGCCATCAGGCGTCGCTTTACGAGAATCTATGACGTTTCACCTACGTCACATCATGACAAGTTCTCAGTAACCAGCGACTAACTTATGAAACATATTTTATTAAAAAGCTGCAATTAATAACGTCACTGGATTTGACTCCTAGAGTCAGCCAGATTAATTGCTTTAAAACCAACTCATACCCTACAAGTTTTTCAGTAATATATTTAAATAATTTTGTTCACAAACCCTCTTTTGGCTCGTAGTTTTAAAGTTTATCTGAAAATCCCACGGCACTGCGTTCGTTAAACACTGAAATGGTCGCTCAGGACTCAAATGCAAATATGGAGCATGTGGCGTGGTCTTAATATATTTTCACCCTTCTTAACACCTATCCGTCCCATGCCGATGAATACGGCCTTAGGTCACGAGACGAAGTTGGTCAATATCGGGCTTACCAAAATTTTCTCTTACTGGCGCTAATATCTTTATTGATCGCAACACTTCGGAATAACTTTAAAATACTTGAAATCCCCATTTGCCTATTCTAAGCTCCCCCTTCAACCCGCTCTACCATTTCAATTTATTAGGCTATCCATTATTAAAAATTCTAGCAGAGCGTTCGCTACAATTTTGGGCGAATGATTTATCGAATAACACTGCATTAATTAAATTTGGGAGAAAGAGAGTTTGCCGGGTTTATTTTAATATGTTTAGAGAGTATCGCGTGTTTGGCTACAAAAGAAAGCGGGAAACTTTTGAAATTACTCCCCTAACACCATGAACCCATCTAATAATAAGAGAAGGTTAGTGCTTATCAACTTTAATTATATTCCTATGGTTATAAAGGGTGTGCCAGAGGGGTTGTTAGGACTAAAGTACAGTAGGTTTTACGAAATATTTTTAATCAATTCGTTCCATGACATTTTTCCCTAAAAGTAACAGATTACTAATTAAGTTTACCCTTAAATTTACCAATGAAATTGAAAGGTATTGGTAATTTAATTAAGCTTTCATCACTGAAACACGATATTCGTAACTTGTTTACTGTGTCCCATAGGGAAATTCCAAAGAATATTTTCCACTCAACATCGCCCGTAGGACCCACTTTACTTCGGTCCTATGTCACTACTTGTTTAAGATAATTAGCTTTTTGGAATATAACATAATTTAACAGTATCTAACGCTGAAGACGCTGTTCGTATGATTAAGCACATTTGAAATAGGGACCTGACACCTTGTATAATCTCAAAGACAAGAGCAGCAGCGATAAGCTGGTGTGTCTGAAAACCAGTAAAAAATGTTTGCAACTCTGAAATAAACCTCTATTTCCACAGATGGTGTGTTTTCGGAAAATTAAATACCTTCAAAGAAAATTTATCCGTCCGCAATATGAAAAGTTTTGAAACAACGCAATAATATAATAATTTTACCATTTTTCAGCCAGTAAGCAAATACAGTAAAATCTGATGTTGTAAGAACCCTAAATTGAAGTCAAAAAGTCTCCAGTGTTTCATTGGTGAGAAACCAATAACTAAGTTCAGTTCAATTCCCTGAACTTAGTTCGTTATAGCTTGACTATCCAAGCTACCTAATTTTCAGACTGTATCTTTCTCGAAACATAAGAGTGTTTACTTTCATGCTTGCTCAGATCAGTGAGAACGTCTGTGAAGGAGAGTCGGAGAGACCAAATTCTTCGTCAGCCCTCCCTTTCAAAATCGATACCATTGCTGTGGCTCGATATCGGTGCAACAGAGAAGAAAAAAAATCAGATCATTTTGTTATCGTTTCGGCCAGTATTATGGCCGAGGCTTGGGTGATCTCGTGAGAGCTTACAGTGCCTCAGATCACGTGGCGTCTGACTCTTCAGCTGTGCGCCGAAGTAGATGCGCGTGAGAGCGATATTGGGTTGTGCCGTTATAGTTACCTTCCACCTTCTATCTTTGACTCTCCTTCTCAAACGTCCTCACTGCTCAGATGACTTAAAGCGGATTGGTAATTGACTTTCCAGGAGAAATTTGCTTTCGAATACATTCCCCTTAGGCTGGCTCATTCTTATTCATCCTTCTTTCCGGCCGATATAGCTCTCAACTATGGAGGTTTAGAAATACAATTTAAGCTGTGCTCGCTTGGCTACTTAGAAGGTTTCAATAGTAAGTTATTTTATTCGATAGTCTAGCTACAAATGATTATCAGAAAAGTACTAATAGTTAGTGTTTAAAAAGTGGCTTTTCAGAAATTTCCAAACGTGAAGATGACACAAAGGGAGGGATTAACGACAGTGTTATGTAGCAAATTATTTTTAGTATATAAACCTAAATATAGCATAACTTTAAATCATGCAAATAATTTTCCTGAATTTACATCAATTTTCCAACATCTAAAAGAGATTGCAAGTGTATTTTTCCTATTTTTCAACACTTATGTCAAATTTATTATTGCTAGGAAGAACCACTCTTTAACATGCTTTGTGATGTCAGAATGTCAAGTAAAGGATTTACTTTCACAAGGGGGGGGTTCAAAAGCTTTTGTTACGCAATAAAGCGGTGACAATCATCACTATTGTTACTTCGCTTACAAGGGGGCTTGTTACTCGAAAAATTTCAGGTTTTTAGCGTTACATTTTTTATGAATAGCTACTTGGTAGTGCGGTTTTGAAAATATCCCTCTGGCTTGGGGTAACTGAGAAGACGTAAACAGGCGCTCAGTTTAAATTTAATTCCAAATATTATATTTATGAATTAAGTAGTATTATATTTAATACTTAATGGAATTTCAAGGTGTAATAATAATCTGTTTTCAATTAAAATATACCCTTGAAAAGCTTCAAAGGCACGAACGCCATATTTCAAAGAATGGCATCAAAGTGAAATTACCACTGTTTTGTTCAAGGCTCGAAGGTCGTTAAATTTGCACGTTTCTAAAGAATATCAAATTTCTGAATTTCCTCGTCTATTAAAATTTAGGCCAAGTAGGCTTAGTATAAATTTGGAAGCAATTCTACTTCATTAGAAGTTTACGAGAAAAACGCGTTAAAACTGTTAAAAAGCCTAACAAACAACGGCCTGTCCCTAATTTAATCGTAGGAAGTGAGGTGGAGACGGTGTAAAGTGCAAACCAACGTCGTTTAAAGTTTAAAACGGTTTCGAGAGTTTTAAAAGGGTTTCTTCGTTTAGGCAGATTGCGTAACAAATTTACGATGTTGAACGGTAGCGAGCGAGCGAGAGGGAGTCACCCCTTATACCATAGTCAGCCACGACACCTCGTGCAGGGGATCGAGGAGGAACGGAGGAACGTGATGGAAAACAGGTACACTAATCTCCCGATACGAGTAATCGAAAAAGTCATTTCCTTCTTCCGGCCTCCGAACATCTCGAAATGGGATGCAACCCCAACCGCCGCCGGTCCCAAACTTTCACCATCCCCTCTCCTTCTTTCCATTCCATTCGTTCTCTAAGCCTTGGTCGCCGTGCAAAAACATCATAACTGAAACTACGCTACCTCCTATTCAGATGATTTTAACCACAAAACCGTGTGATCTGAATAACGGGGGTTTTCAATGAATTTAACACTTAGGCTCTATCTCCAAAATGGGACTAATGCAGTTATTGGAAGTGACATATACGAGGACGACAGGGGTTTGAGCTTATAATCTAGTGATTATGAGGATTTTAGCTACACCATGATTTGTCCTTCAAATAGGATATTGAATTGTTTTGTTAAGTCCATTAAGTTAATCCTACTCGTTTCTGACTTAAATAAACATCAACATCGCGCGTATTATTATCAATCAAACTTGTATTATTCATTAAGCGCAAGCATTATGTTTCACTTTCTGAGCTATTTCTAACCATCCTTGCTTTTACGTTTCATGATACCTAATGCCACTTAGTATAGTATACTTGGTTCAAAGTTATTCGCATTACTCTGTGAAATCAATCCGCTTTTTAAAGCATTAACTGAAATGGAAAACAATACTTATTTTTGCAACCAGGGGAAGTACTAAGACAATGCGTCCAACGGCAAACTATATTCGTGAAAATTGAGGAAATGAATATTTCTCGAGCTACATCTCTATAGGAGCAATTGAAGTTTCATCTGAGTCAGTCTGTCTCACTTTGAGAGCATGTCATTTACGATTATTGTAACGGAAATATGCATTATATTCTATAGTTAAACGGGACTGTTGTGGTAAATAACTTCACGGTGTGAAATTCTTAAGTGGTAAATGTCAAAATATGTTCAATAAATTATATGTTATATTTATAATTTCAGTTAATTATTCCCAATTTTTTTTTTTAAATTTTTCTTTCAAAAAATATCGGAAATTTTAACCAAACCCTTTCAAGGCGCGTATAGTTATAAGTAATAGTTTTTTAATTTGTTTTTTTCCTTCACATATATTTTCTAGATTTTATACAATAATTATTACCACTTTTTAATTAAATGTACCAGTGGTGATGTAAATTTTAAAAAAGGATAATTTTTCTATGGGTCTTTTGCTCGAAACATGTAATTTAACTGAGCAGATCAAATGGAATGTTCGTATATTGATTTCTTTATATATCATTTCAAAAATACTATGATAAAAAATTAACCTGTTTTCCTTAAAATTAGATTTTACGATGTACGTTATTTTGGCTTTCGGATAGCATTTCCTCCTCTTTACATCCTTCCTCCTCCGTCTCTTCCTCCTGGCCCGCGGCCAACGGCGCTCCTACTTCCCAACCGTCGTTGAGCAGCCTCGGAGTCAACGACATAGAAATATTTATCGGCCTGAACTATAAGTTTGCCTTAAGGGCACGAGTCCTTCTATAAAGTCGGCGTCAGACACTACGTTTTTGCTTTGCATAAAATCTTCAATTTTTAAACTCGTTGTGTTTACGCACTGTTCACAATTTACGAAAGGTTGGGGCTCGAAAAAGTGTTACTTAATGTCACAAGGAGAGGAGAAGGAAGTAATGAAAGGTTATGTAACATGTAATATTTTAGTACTTCAACCTCATTTATATCATAACTTGAGATCATAAAAGGCGTATTTTCCATTATTTTCATACAATTTTACACAGATTAAGAGATTGCAAGTGTATTTTCACCTATTTTTCCCACTCAAAAAAAAAAAATACATTATTATGGGTAAGGAGAAACACAATTAAGCATTCTGTTTTAAGAATTATTAATTTTATCGCTGTTAAAGAAATAGTAATACTACAAGTTCATCATCACATGTAGAGCATAATTTATAACTGAATTTGATCCCTAAATTGACAAAATTGTTTCAAAATTTACAGAAGATGCGAATTTTATAATAAAAATCCTACGCCGGCGTATTGCGGGTAGGGGTTCTACAGGAGTCCATAGGAAATAAATTGTTCGTTTTACCCCTGAAGGTTCGGCAACTCAAAGGCTTTTGAAAACTACGTTAATTTTACAGGTTAAGGCTCTGTGTTCTCTACTTAATTCAGTATTGGTTTTGAGAATAGAAAATTGATTTCGTAACATCACGTGATTAATGAGTGCGTCGGTCAGCTGGTCGTGAGGAAGAACACGCTTTTGTATATTAGATTGTAGCCATATTGAGCTGGCACGAAAAGCCTTGAAACACAAGTATTCGCTCGATACTCTAAAAATTCGGCATGTCTGACGTCGGCTTAAAGTCAATTCGAGTCTTTTTCCTCGACCACCTCACCTCCATTCCTTTAACCCTCAGAGCCACAACCTAACTCCATCCTATCCCGAAAGCCTTTCTATTTATTTTAGCTGAGAAAGTAAACTGGAAGCTTCTCTCTCTCTCTGGCTTTACTCAGGAAAAGAAGTAAAGGATTTGCCAAGACTCCTATTTCGACTGTACCGTACAACTACGTTATATATTCGGTACTTGATTTTCTTTTTCAGTATTGCGGCCAATTTTAAACGGCAAACCGACTGGTGCTGAAAAGCTGAGGCACATTTGCGAATTTCCGTTTTTTTGCCGTTGTGTACGTCGTGGTATTCGTTCTATGGTGAGCTGATGGAAAGAAGTATGCACTGCTTCAGACGAGTAAAGTTACGTATCCGGACTAAATGGAATTCGGAAATGTGTCGCGTGACACTGTGGCCCAAGTTGAATGACAATAATAAAATTAAAAACCTAACTTTCGATTAATTTCAAGAATTTGGGAACTTATCGTTTAGTAAAATATTAACAGAATTATTTATATAACCGGGATTACATTAATTCTTCTACTTGGAATCTTTAGGTGTCCATAGATCCCATAGTAATATATGATTGACTTAAAACTTTGTTAAATTGCGGGCTCCTCCTTCCTAGCGTTTCATTGACATATATAGGAGAACTTTCGAAATTGTTTACATTCGGGTTCGACGCTCATAGGTCGCAGGAGTCTCGGCACAGGTCACCAGCTACGCCAATATCACGTGGTTTCTTAGTTTAAATACATTATGCATGGCGTCAGGCATTACGGTTTCTACACCTCTTTAATTCGAGATGAAAGGCTCAGAAAATGACCTGCTAAAGATTCCGATAAAATATATGTATTCCTGATATTAACAAAGGTTTTAATATTTTTTCTTGGTTATATTTAGTTCAGGGAATGGTTCACCCATAAACTTTTTTTGCTGTAATCCCTTTAATTACACCCAAAACCAAGATTTCGAGAGTTGAAAAAATTTTACATTAAGTATATTTTAAATTAAATCAGAAAAACTAATTGCATTGAGGACCCTATAGCGCCTGTATGGTGCTTTTCCGCAAAGCCAGAGAGAGTGCGATACGTCACTCTCATATATTAATTCAGTCCTCCATCTTATTGGCCGAGGTATCTATAGGACAAGCTTCTACTAAAAAGTAAACTCGACTATTACGCGGTTGAGCGCTAGACCGGCGACAAGGTACGTTGGCAGCGCCCGTAGAGAGAGCCGTAGTCAAGCCCGTAGCAAAGGCCTAGCTAGTACGCTAGCGAATCGTGGCATATCGTAACCATTTTAATGCACTATAAGGGTACTTACAGTGATCGGGAACAGTATAAAAACTAACCGCACACCTAGAGTTAACACTGACAGTCTTTTATAATACAACTTGGCATTTTGGCTATTAATTTTGATACAAATTGATCAACGAAACGACTAACGACGAGAGCTAAACATACTTGGCCCCCTCATTACCTGCTTTTAAACTAGGACTAAGAAAATTCCTCAAAATTTAATATTAAATATTTAGTCCCGAACCCTCCTCCCTTCATGTCCAACTACTATTACCCGGAGCTGTAAGGTTTATTGTAAACCCTAGCTCGTCATCCCACACGGAGCAAAAAAAAAAAAACAAAAAAACTTGAAGACGAAATTGTCAGACACAAAAAAAAAACCGACCGAAATTCTTCTGCTTGGAGTGCTAAAATCTCATTGGCTAAACGCTATTTAAACCAGCCAGTCATCTGGCAGGTCTGGAAAAGCACGACAGTGAAGTTTAGAGATAGGGGTTAAGGGTTTTGTCCATATAAAATTTTATTTTAATTATAAAATGAAAACTATCGCTATTAATTTAATTTCAGTAGTACCACTATCTTTATAAAAGTACTATTGACGCTAAGAGACAAAAAAATTTATGGGTGAACCATTCCTTTCAGTTTTACCTAAAAGTCACTAATGAGATTTTTTCATCAATTTATAAATTTCGAATTAAAAAATCATAAATAAGGTACATTGGAAGTAAATATTACCTTACTGAAAAAATGTGTACGTCATGTGGTAGATATGAATCTCACTGGGCTACAACTCACTGAACACTCTTCAATAAGGACTGCCAGGTTTGATCATTGTCTTCAAATATTAACCTGAGCAACTCAGGACGAACTAAAATATCATAGTATATGACATTAATTATGAGTTTTAAAAAACGGCTTTCGATAAAAGGCAACGATTTCGCAAGTGTAATAAATATGAGAATTTCCTCCGTTCAATTCATCTTCATGTGGGAATTTTTAGGGGTTAAATGAAATATCATCTGTTTATTCGACTTATCGCTAACATTCGTGTAATTGTCAATTCAGAATTAGAGTTGATGTATATGTAGAATCGTAAACTTCTTAAGTTAGAATAATCGTGTCAGTAAGGTAGAGTCTTATTTCCTGCTTGGCTTAAGAGGTTCATATTAATATTAAATTTCAAAATATTCTCCTAACTTTCAGAAACATATTTAATAATTTAATTTTCATAAAGTTAGTATATTCAACATATTTTAAGATAGTTGTCCATTAATCAATCCCAAGGTACAGCTGAGCTTAATTTAGTATCTATTTTGTTGAAAATATTACTTCCCAATAACATTATTGTTTTATATAAAAATTATTAAAAGGAAAGTTTCTCCAGTTGCCAGGTAAAACTAGTTTTAAAGTGATGTAAGTGCCTGGGCGTTATCCTGCCAATGGGGTTTTTTGTGATTTTTCTAATTTAGACTTCAAATCATAAATCATTCAGCAAGTCTATTTAGCAGAAAGAATTGAGTCTCTAGGTTCATAAATAAGTAATGTTATCTTACGAGTTAAAGCAGCGTTGATCAAGTCTACGTGACTTGCATCAAATTCACTAACACTTCAGATTTAACATGAACGATTCATACACCCACAGCCTTACGTAATGTATCAAGTATTGCCTATACAATGTGGATCAGATAATACTAACACTTATTTTGAATAGAATATCGGTGTACCATACTTGTAAAATCAGACCCTGAATACGTAATTCAGGCTTTAATCGCAGTTTCATAAGTCTGCCGCATTTTCATATCGATTATCTTCGCGACATTTTACTGATAATATGTGTTGAACTTATCTGTTGAACACTGGATATTTAAACACGTAGAACTTTTCTTTTAAATTCTCTTTTTAAGATTTAATCGAGAAACAATCGCGTTACTTTTATTATGTCTTCAATACGGTACTGGTGTTTCTTTCAAGGACTCTTTCCGGATAGAGAAATTTGGAGAGTGGCTTCTAAGATATAGGCAAATACACGCTCTCTCGGAAAGGGAGAAGTTTGCAAAAGCAGAAAGCAAACGAAAAATAGTGAAGAGAGCCCGAGAAGAGAGAGTAAGCAAACTATCCTAGCCCTGTAGGCCACTTATGGGAGCACTTTTCGCTCAGCCACTCGACTAACCGCGCTTTGCATAAAATCGATCCTCGTACATAAAATTTCTAACGTTTTAGAGGCTGTGGGCGCCTTTTTACCCTTTCTCAGGACAAGAGTCTCTTTTTTCCGTATCCGGAGTATATTATTGGCGAAGAGCCTGGTTTGATCTTTTTCTAAAGCTCATCGGGGATAGAAATTGCCCCATTAAGGCAGCAAGCCAATCTAGACCACGTGAAAAAAAATCCACCTTTCCGACCAAAAGGTAATTGCGTGCCCGAGGGCTTCATCCGCGGTCGGCATCTATGTTATCAAACAAATTTCCTTTTACCATTCCAATACACCAAGGACATATCCTGTTACAAAAGTACTTCCCAGAAATGTGTTAGTTGCCGTACACTTAGCTACTACGTTTATACTGGCCGACAAAATGTTATATAGCCTTCGCGGGTAAAGACCAGAAAAAGTAATAGATGGAACGATTGAAGTTATTACATATATTGAAAATTTTAAGTTTAGAGGTATGATTATGAAACATCAAATAAATAGGAAAATAGCTTTTCTTTTTTTTTTTTGGTTTTTTCAACAAAATTCCATTTGCCTTAGATATTTTTATCTTGAAATTTGCATTATTTTCAAAAAGATATAACGGAGTATTAATTTTACATTCATTTTTTTATAATAAAATTTTGTTATATTAATTAAAATTACAGTAAAATATTACAAAATTACCCTGTTAGGAATTTTCGTTAAACAACTCACTTATACGGCCATGGATCCAAAGGTTCCCATTTTTTGTGTCGAAAATTCAAAATGAAGTTATTAATCGATAATGAAAATTGGATAAAAGAGATAATAAACGTTTCGTTATAAATAATTTTGGCATCATCTTAAAGAATGCGACACCGATAACTCGTTGACTTGCGGTTTTGCGATGAACACACTAAAGAGCAAACGTCAATTTCGAAACATAAGTGAACACGGACAAGCGGCAGCCTGTGTATCTATTTCATTATTGGGCCTTGTTTTTACTATCTCAATGCATTGAAAACGAATAGTAGATGAAATTGAACGCCATTATCCCTTCTCTAATCAGCAAATTTTTCTTCCAAGAGTTTCAATGGACAGCTAGAGGTAAATTTAAACGATGTCTCACGTGCTTGATATATTTAGTAAGGCTTGGGTACGAACTCTTTCAAAAACAATGCAAAATTCCATAGTAAAATATTTTGGGAAAATGAAATTTTTGGTAATAGAAAAAAACGAAGACGAGGAGTGTTTTCAAATATTTGATGTTTTATTATCATGTCTCAAAACTGAAAAATTTAAATATCCGGTAACTCAGTTATTCCATTTTCTTATCTTTTTTTTACTTTTTCAAGGCTTTTTCCAGTAAGACAATTTTATTAATACCTGTTCCTTCCGCCCTAATTTTTATTAAGTTTGCCTAGAAAGTATTGCATTTTTAATCGTGCACTGAACAGAATTGGAGGAAGATATATTTTTTATTAATTTCTTTACAAAATAAATATACACTTTTGCAAAATATCGTTAAGGCACCTTTTCGAAAATGTCAATATTGTTTATATTATTTGCTTTCTTTTAAATTAATTTAGCACAAATCTTTTGAACAATTTTTTTTTATAATTTTCAATAGATTTAAAAAATACCATATTCATATTTTCGTCGCGAATCCGTTAGGAATCAGAGCCCTCTTCAGTTTATCAAGATTGAGAGATGAATAAGCCTCGTAAGATTCAGTAAGTGCATGAAAATTCTTGCAGCGTGCTCCAAAATTCTTAAGATGTTTTTTTCAACTCCCCATAGTTTAATTAGTTCGAAAGCAGTGGTATTAGATTGGCTCAAGTCAAGTTGCATTGCACCGACTTTATTTATAATAAATTAAACTATTGGAAGGATCTCTTTGAAACTTTAACCATGTATATTTTGAAACCGTAAACTCAACACAAAAAAATATTCAGTCAAACACCACCCGTTCATTAAAGGGACGATCAGCATCAGGCCTTATCTAAGGAAGGTACCGCTCCCTTATAATATCGATTGCATATATATGTGAGTTATAATCAAAACCAATTTATCTTAGTGTCTTCAAATGCTGCGATCCTATTTAGGTTCCCAGCTTAATTTACAAGATATGTCCAATCTGAATAAAATTGAATAGTTCGTTCGTTACTTCTGTGACTATTTCTGAGCTAAAATTCACAAACTTGGGTGGTTAAACTAGTAAATAGTTCAAATCCCCTATAAAGTTCAAAGAGTTCTTAAAACCTACCATTGATTTAAATATTTTGCTCGTTAAGGTGGTAGTAGCACCAAAAATCTAAATTATCTTATTTAATTTTAGTAATAGAACTTGCTGTGTAAAGATTTCTGTCGATTCACGAAAGAGAACGTCATATTTTCTTTATCGTTTTTGTCGAATCAACGGGCTATAATTCCGGCGAAAACCCTGTTTGATAATTTTTGCACGCAAGGGTGAATATCTCTTAAGGATATTTTGAAGTAAAATTTTGAATATCCTAAAGACAACTTCTATCGACCACGTAATTAACATTTTAGAGTAAGTCTATGAAGTACGTCACGCATCGTTAAGGTTTAATACGACCAACTATTTGGTTCAATTTTGCTATCTATATGTTTTCAAGCCAAGTTTTTAAAAGATGAGACAAATATTTCATACCCCTAAACTTCGTATTCATGAAGATGTAAAAGTAACTTTTAATTGATATGGTTACGGTTTGTCACGATAAAATGCATAGAGATGAGATGTTTAGTCCCTTCGCCACAGCTAACTGACGGCACCCCATGTTAACTATTACAGTTAACCACGGCAAGATTCTATGGAAGAGATCAACCGAGTAACACCGCGGGGAAACATTTTACAAGTGGAGAGAGAACTAACAAACTCAACTCAGAAAGGTTTCACTCCCAAGTGCCACACTATCCGAACATTCGACTCTTGTTTCGAGGATAAAGTACTGACCAAGTGACGCCACCACATAAAAAGAAGCGAAAGACAATTACCTTCATGGTGAAACTACTAATCCAACTGAATTTTAACAAGCTGCATGTTAAAATTTAAAAAGCGAGCATGAGGTAAAAATTTCTTTACTAGACGCCATACCTCCAGTTCTGAGCGATCTAATAAATATTAACTTCACAGTAGGACTCGCAGCAGACAGCTTAAGTCTTTGGAAGGAAAGTTATCCTCTAGCACCATGCCTAAACCACCGCACCATCGCGCGCTTCGGAGGAGGAGTCTATTTACCCTTTTTTGTGGCTTCAACTAGAGTTCGTTCTGGTGGAGTCACCAAACAAGTGTTTAAAACGTCGAAATCGGAATGATAGGGATAAAAAGCTTCGAACGTACGTTTTCCAGTCGTCATGCATTGCCAAAGCTATGCTAAAGTGACCTTGAAAGAGTAATACTCGTGCAAGGAGGGATTCTCCCCCGCGCGAGTAAAAAATAGTAGTTTTCCCCGACATATTTTGGGAGGCTAAAAACGTAGTAGAGTGTTCTGGTGGTGATCGAAGATAAAGGGTAGTGATTACTACCGTACAAAGAAAGTATCCGATTTAACAAGAAACAGTTCTGTTAAAAGCGCGTTTCGGGTCGAGTCGCTTGATAAACTTTGGAATCAATTCTATTAAAATTAATGGGGGGAAATCTGGACTGTGGGAGTAGCGCTACGTCCGTCTCAAAGATAAAAACGACTCGTGAGATAAAAGCCTCCCCGACCATCGTCGATCTATATTTTAGCGAAAGGTTCTAAAAAAAAAGACAAAGTAAAAAGGCTCTCACTTTCGCCTTCTCTTACTTTATATATCCTTGCGAGAACTATCTTTCGGTTCCTCTACTGTAGTACGGCCTAGTTTTATACGGTACTTCAATAAACAAGCGCTGAATGGAAGTTATAGAAAAGAGCTCTCGCAGTTATAGCTTTTCTATATTTCTTGGCCTTTATTCGCCGCCACGGGAAGGTTGGGGTGCTAGGGTGATTCGCAGCTGTGAACCGGGCAATTTAGCCAGGGTTTTCGCCTCGCTTCCTTTAGCCCTAGCTATAAGTGTTTATTACTAAAACGGGGTTTCTCTATCCCAGATTTTTATAGAGATATGGTTCGTGTTCTTTCAACTAGAGAGTGCCAAAGAAATAAACTTATACTTTTTCAATGGGAAGATTCTCCTTACTCGTGACCATGCTAAGGAATCCTATTATACCAAGTTTAAAGTGTCGGTGGCAGTGTTGCCGAAAGCAGCTTCAAACAGAAATTTTTCGAAATGCAGGAATGAATAATCGTTTACATTACTCCAACTCACTGCCCAATTAAACACACTATTTTAAATATCTTTCTAACTCTATGTATAAAATTTTTACCTTCGTCGCCTTGTAAAATAAGACGAGCCTCATTTTTAACACCTACTTGCCATTATTTCTACTCAAAGTTACATTTTGACAATGATGTTACAGTTTTATTTCCTGAATAGTGTATTTACCCTTAGTGACGAATATACTCATGAATGGTAAGAATTCGCATTGTTCATTGTCACAAGAAAAATGAGTAGTGTTGATCAAATGTGCCAATTGTATTTCTGTATAGAACGTGATTTTACAAACAATATTAGGTACTACGCAAGCGAGATCCATCAATCTCTTTTCAGTATTGACGTAATAAATGGGGCATGTTTTTTCATTCTTATAAGTCCTTTATTGTAGAGTGGAAGAGAATGAATTTAAATTCGCATACGGAGGCACTAATGACTTTAAACTAGAGCTAATCTTAATCAAGTAAGTTGACCTCTTCATTGTAATATCGTCGGTACACATCGAGGGGGTAGACGCTCTGGATGTCTGTGTACACCTGAGTTCAAAGGAGTTCAGCTTTGACAGTACATTGAGTTCAAGACATATTTTATACCTGAGTTCTCAATTGTCCACCCGCTCGGTTCACATTAATGTCATAGCCCTTCCAGTTAACTTCTTTGCTAATCTTGTTTTGCAAATGTAAAAAGCATGATGTTTTTTTTTGTTTGTTTTTTCACGGCTTCGAAGTTCAAAATAACTATACATAAATTGGGCAGGCTTAATCACTAGAGGCTCTTGGACCCAACCTTGTGCAACTACATCACTCCACTTCTACAAACCTTCCATTTTGTGTTTCTGATAGCAACCACTCAGTTGGGAAAGTTGGTCAAATTCGGTAACAAAATGTGAATGTGCATAAAGAGTACCAACAAGGAAACCAAACCAATTTCTCAATATATAATGTTTGATACGGTCCCTTTAAATTCCTTTAAAGTTAAAAGAAAAATATATTTTCATTTTATTTTGGGTAACCCCTTTTAGAATAAACGAGAATATCCTACTATCTTATACAACGTCTATAATATAAGAAGGCGAATCTACCAGAGACCTAGAACATAAAGGGATATTTCACAAAAGTCGATTTCTATATATTTTTTTCGTTTTTCTTTTTCTTTGGGTTTTGGTTCTTCCCATATATACGAAACATCCTTCATGGGAATAGTTGCCGTTTTTTTATAAAGTTAGTGTTTTTTATCTTCCTGTATTCCTTGGTTAAAGAAAGAGAAGTTCCCATTGGTATACTGGTGTTCAGGAGCACTTGGTATCTTGGTATCTACTTTTGGGTGTTATTCGGTTGTAACGTCTCGAGGAGTTAAATAGTTCTTAAGTAATATTAACCTGTACTAAGTTATTTAAATATCTATATAATTAACCTTATCTTATCTTGAATGAACCAAAAATAAAATAAAATGGCTTTGATCTCCTTATATCCGTAAACGGAAGCGAAACTGGCTAGCCCATACATTATTAAGAATTCATAAGCTACTATCATTGGTTATTTTGTACATTTCCTGGCCTATGGCCTTCAGTAACTTGTTAATAGACGGAAGCACATTCTAGAAAACGTCAATATTAAAGGGAATGAGAAGCTTCGTTTGAAAAACCTTTGATTTATACAACAAAAGATATGATTAATTTCCGTGGATTCAAAAATATCAAGCTTTTAATTCTCCGATTTCTGGTAACATGCATTTGAAAATGCTTCATATGAAATTATTTGAAATCCACTTTTTATGAAAGGCTGAAGCGTTTCCCGTAGGCCGACGTCACAGATATATTTTTCACGTGAGATGGTGCCACTCTCTCTGCTATCAGACCCAGAATTGAGACTGGTGAGAAGCTCGAGACGCGTATAGGATTCCGGCGCTTTTTTTCCCCACGTCAGAGTGATGTCGAAAAACGGCCGAACAAGCTCGACAAGACAAAATTATTTATGGATTTTAAAAATAGTAACTTTGGTTCAATTATATTAAAAAACTTGATATTTTGAAAGTAGAGACTTGAACGTGTAATATAATACCACTTTCTTGGTAAAATATGATATGGAATTGTAAATTCGCATTCCCTTTAATATTAAAAAAGTTCCCTTACATGCATGATTTAAATGTCTGTCTTCTTAATATCTTTGATACGATTTTAGTAAAAAGTTTTTTAAGACGAAAAGTAGTCAACTCTTCTTCATAAAATGTGATGTGATAACTTCTAAGAATTAAATAGTTAATATTTGTAGTTATTTAGAATACGCCTTAGATTCAAGGGGATACAACTAGAAAGAAAACTCCACTTTGGTTATATATCTCTTACTTAGAGATGTGAAATTACGGTAATTTTTAAAAATGGTAATTTACCGGGTAAATTACCGATTAAAATTTCGAAATTACAAAAATTACCGTAATTTATGGTATTTTATGTTTTAACTGGCTTGTTACCGCGGTAATTTTGTAATTTACCGGTAAATTACCATTCTAAAATTACGGTAAGATATAAATCTGTAATTTACGCGGTCATTGGTAAATTACCGGTAATTTACGGACGGTAAATTACAGACTCAAATCTCTACTCTTACTTAAGTATAAATAACCATATCTTTAGTAATTTGACATAACCACGCTATAAAAGCTGAGCATAAAATTTAAATGAGCACCAGCCACAAGCGGCCAACAACTACTGATCTAGTAATCTAGCGCCTTTGTTATATTTCATATGATAGATGTCGCTGTATGAGCATGATTTCAATGACTATAGCCACCGCGTTACTACTCCTCCTTTGGTAGCATTACGAAGTGCGTCTGAACACGAGTATACATCTTTCCTACCATAGTTTCCTTCATCTTTCGGGTCCAAAAAAAGGAAAAAGAATAACAATTTCATTTTGTTTCAACGGGTAATTCTTTCCCCGGGTCGAAATAGGGTGCTCTTTGAACCAAAAATTCCTAGAGGAAACCATAAAGTAAAATAAGCTTTTCTCTTTAAAGTACGAGATCTAGTAGGAAAGAGAAAACCTTATCCGGCTACAATATAGCGAAACGCGTTCCTAGTAATGTATTCGCGAGAACTTTTCGGTACACAAAGTCCTTCTCTCTATCCTTTAGTTTAAAGAAAATCTTCTGTAAAAAGAAAAAAGAAAATCAAATGTAAAAAGAGCAAAGAAGAATGATGAGAAATTCTCAATTTTGGTTTTCGAAACGTACGAAATTGGTCGGCCGTATTTCTAGTGGGTTTTTGTTTTGTGTCGTCTGCTACAATTAGACAGGCCATGCTGCAAGTTAAAGGCTTACAAACGTGTTTACGGCTTCATTACTTTGGTTGCGAAATAAATATTAATATTATTATTATTATTAAACAGGAAACAAATCATTTAGCTGCTAAATCCATATTTACTAACCAAACTGCCACCTTTGAACCAGAAGACAGCTTAATACTTTGACCTTTAGTCTTGAAAATATCGATTTTTCATCCAGAATGATGTTTTCCCTCAAATAAATATATGACGAAGTAGTGACGTCGCACAAACACTAAAACAAGCTGGAGGGTGCTGACATACTTTGCGAAATCATCTATTGTATATGTCCTAGCAATTTATTCGTTTAAAACGATGTAACCTTTGATATGAACAAAAACACGATTTTCAGTAGTACAGTTGTGCATTATGTAAACGATCTCAATGAAATATATTTATAATTTTAACAACAAATTTAAAATTTTTCTTTGAAATATCACCGCACAGCATTTGGGAAGCCGTGCTCTAGCATATTTTCAAAGCAGAGCAAACTTTCATAGTAAGTAACCTTAAAAGATATTTTTTAACTTTGTCTTTTGACTGCCGGAACGCTTGAAGGAACTGAGGATGAGCGAAAGAAGAAGCGAAATCCGAGCTGTAAAGTGCCGCTCACGTTGTAGCCAAAGATAGACGACACGACGAGGAGCCAAAGCGTCGAGCAATAAGCGTTGCCCCGACCAGGAAGCGATGAAGATGGTGCGCGACTATAGAAACTCGATCCAAGTTTCCTTGTCACACATTCTCTTCGTCGTGGAATGGCTAAGGAACCCAATATATTCCGACTGGGCCGCCGAACCGTCCGTCACCTCATAAAGTTTCGAGTTTAACCCAACTCACGCAAAAGGCAAAACTCCCATGGGTCCCTAAAAATGTTCCAAAAACAAAATTGCCCTTGGAAAACGAGTTAAAAATATTGAACGCCGCCTCGGTTTCATAATAAAAAGAGCTCGAAGAAATAATAAAAAATACTGGTGTCTGTTTCGCTTAAATTATATAAAATTCTTAGTTTTGGTTTCATGCTATAAAATTGTTGAAGAAATAGAACTTAAAGACATTGAATAGCCAAAATAAAAGAAACTGCGGGAATAATGGCTTTGGAATTCTTTTGGAATTTTTAAACTTTCAGAAGCATGTTTGAATATTTATTAACTGCGATGACAAAATTTCAAATAACTAAATAGAAAACATTGCATTATACTCTCAAGTACTTCCTCGAGCAGTACATATTAACGTTCAGTATTCGAGATGAGAACAACAATGCTGATCAAGTCCTACTATTAATGAACACGAATGTTAAGATTAAAAAACTCTTCGATAATTAAAACAGTGTTTCCAATTGATGTCTAAAAGATGATCGTGTTTCTTATTGGATTACTTCTTCAAGAATCTTGTGTTTTGTAAGCAGCAAAATACAGGGCCGTTCTTCTTTCTAAGCAGGGAAGTAATGGCGAGGGGTCCAACATTCGCAGTAAAGCGTACGGGATTTCATGATTTCGCCAAAGCTTTCGTGATTTTGAGAAAGATTTCGTGATTTCAAGAACGATTCGTGATTTCACGATTTTTCAAAGATTTCGTGATTTCTTCTTGATTTCGTAATTTCACTAAAAATTTCGTGATTTGATTTCGCCAAAGATTTCTTCGTTGATTTCTTGATTTCTTCGTTGATTTCGTGATTTCTTCGTTGATTTAGGATTTTTTCGTTGATCTCGTGATTTCTTCTATGATTTCGCCAAATATTTCGTGATTTCTTCTTGATTTCGTAATTTCACTAAATATTTCGTGATTTCTTTGATTTCGCCAAAGATTTCTTCTTGTGATTTCGGGATTTCACCAGATATTTCGTCATTTCTTCGTTGATTTCGTCATACCTTGTTTGATTTCGCCAAAGATTTCGTGATTTCTTCTTCACTTCACAATTTTGTCAACGGTATCGGAATTTCGTGATTTTTTTGAAATATTTCTGGATTTTACGTGAAAGATTTCGCGAGAAGCGAACTGGATTTCGTGCAAATGTTGGACCCCTCGAATAATGGTGTATCTATGAATATTTTCAATAGCGTTAAAAAGAACATCAGATTTTCGACGTGTTGAAGAAACTCAAATGGCAACGCGGAAAAGGGTAATTTCCTTTTTCGTTACGATATAATAATAAGAAAATTGGGGTTGAACTCTAACAAAATAATTTACTTTTGGAAATATATATTTTTGGGCGGAAGTTGCGACGAACGGACGCCAAAAATTTAATCAAGGCTCAATTGTGGAATGAAGGAGAAAGGGAGAATGTCGGAAAATTTTTCCCGGAGTTCTGATTAAGGGTTAGTCACCTCTTATGAAAGAAGTCGATGTGCGGGGTCAGCAAACTAGCCGTCTTATAATCTCCTATACTATAGAAGAAGATGCTTCGTTTTTCATTTCATTTTTAAAAAAGATCCAATAAGACGGAAGACCCCGATTTTTTTTATCGCAAGACGAGAAGATAGGGCTGAGAATGAATGGCCAGAGAACCGAGATGGAGAATTGGAGTAAAGGATGTTGTGGACAAATCAGGATAACCCTTAGAAGTAATATTGATACGAAGCTAACAAATCCGTTACAGCTTTACAAGTAATAATGTGCATTTTCGAGTTGCTTTACTCTTGAAACCTAACGACAAATACGGATCTCTTGGAAATAAGTTTACGTTCAAAAATAGAAATCAAACTCGATAGTTTCTGGTGCACAATATATCAGCAGTTTCCGAAATAGCAACCACGATATAATAAAAGCAAGAAAAACAAAGGTGTTGTTCAAAACTGCGGTTTTAGAAATAGCGGTAGCTGTTATAGGAATAACGGCTGCTTTTTGGGAGATAGCAGCGTTAAACTAAAGCTTGGAACAATTCTTAACCATACACTTCACGAATATTTGAAGTATAAATTTTAAAAGAGACACTAAATTACTCATAATATCTCCGACAATTTTGCAAAGGATCCCGCAGAGAGAACTAAGAAAAATATTGTTATCATAAAATAATTAAAACTATTAGTTTATTTTAAAACATTTTCCTTTCAACTCAAAACTCGCTTTTGGTTAGTTTTTTTGAGTTTAAAGGCCAATTCAAACTAAACAAAAATCTTAATTTCACGTCGATGAAGTCGCTTTGCTCCCTTATTTAGAATGCTCACAAGTGTCAACAACTTCGTAAAAGATTCACTGGTTTAGTTTGAAAATTTTACATTTTGACTGTCAGTGTTGAGAAGGCACTACTTTGTTGCATATTTCCTTAGAAAGAGCTCAAACAATCGTGTGAGCTATGCTTAAGCAGACGTTTTAGGATTCATGTCGCACTCTTAGCAGTATTTGAAGTTCTGGATTCTGCTATTATAGTATTACAATGAAGAAATGATTTTTTAGATTTACAATAATAGCTATGTAGAAAAAGTTAAATATAAATTCGAAAATCTTTCCAAAGGTTTTCAATGAACTGCCAAACAGTGTTTCACATTATTTCAAAATGTCTCAGTTTCAGAAACCGAATAATTTTTTAATATAAAATTCCTTTTTGGATAACCTTTTGGATAATTTCTCCAAGACACGAGGATGTGATATCCAACCATATTCTCCAACGGGGCATTGGGAAAGTTGTCATTTTGTAAAAGGGCAAACTCCAGCGTCTCTTTTTCTTTCTTTCTTCTTTTCTTCTTATTTTTTTCATAAAGTGTCTGAAAGATTCACCCCACCATCTCAGAGATCTCGAGGGACCCAAAAATTACTTTCTTTTAGTCGAAGGAAACTAAAGCGAGTTGACACTTTGGACAGTACGATTCAGCAGCTTTCGATCCCCCTCTATATACTGAAGACTTGGCCGCATCGTTTTTCTTCCGATATATGTATGTATATATATATAGATATATAATTTAAAATACCAAGTACATTCGTAAGAATTAAACGGTAGAGCTTGAAAAATCTTTGTTTATTCATATAACTGTATATCTTTAATACATGAAAATGCATATCATATTCATAACTATATTTATACATGAAAATATAGAACAAATTATATAACTATATTTATACATGGAACGAATATCTTTATAATACATGGAATGTACTGTTTTATTATATAACTATATTTATAAATGAAAATATATATTATATAACCATATTTATACATAAATCTTATATCTTTATTATATAACCATATTTATACATGAAACGTATATCTTTATTATATAACCATATTTATACATGAAACGTATATCTTTATTATATAACCATATTTATACATGAAACGTATATCTTTATTATATAACCATATTTATACATGTAACGTATATCTTTATTATATAACCATATTTATACATGTAACGTATATCTTTATTATATAACCATATTTATACATGAAACGTATATCTTTATTATATAACCATATTTATACATGAAACGCATATTAAATATGGTTATATAATAAAAATATACTATATTTTTATTATATAACCATATTTATACACGAAACGTATATCTTTATTATATAACTATGTAAACAAGCGAAAGGCTTAGTGTGGAAATCCCTTCAAAAGCAAAGCTTAGATTATTATTATACATATGTATCTTAGATTGTGTGGCAAGAAATGTCGAAAAAAACTAGCGCTTCTGTACGTAAGAACCAATTTGGCTGACATAAAATATCCTTGATTATTATAACTTATAGACAGAGTGTATAGTTTTGCGCCATTGCATAAACTGGCGGCCAGAATAGCGACTTAAATATTTTGATGGATAACAATCACCGGAATAACCGAAAAATTTGCCCTGCATAACACCGACGCCCAAGGAGAAGTATCGAGACGGCGCACCGACGAAGGTCTCAACATATGAAAGAGAAATCTACTCCATCTACAAACAGTTTTGCGAATAAAATTGTAAGTTGTTCTTAACATCGATTCAAGATAAATAAGTACACACATTTAAAGGGAGGGTGAAATGGAAAATCAAGAGATTTTATATGGATTCTTCTACTAATTACTATTCTACACGAATTTGCACAGTGAAATATCCAGTAAATATATCTGAAAGATTTTTAAAATTCAAATCATTTTGAGATTTCACAGCTTATTTGATATTAGCACCTCCTACCAATCGCGTAACGCCCTGGCATTTTTTTAAACAAAATTTGCAAGTCACGGTCTATATCTCGCTCCATGTTTGTATCAAATCTCGCGCTAAACTCCATTCGGCACGGAGCGAGAATTTTGTTAAAAAGCCAGGACGTTACGCGATTGGTTGGAGGTGCTAATTTAAAATTTTATTTGAAATATCAATAATTTGACTTTTAAAATGATTCAGAGATATTTCCTGAACGTTTCACTTGGCAGATCGGTCTTATAGTTAGTAGAAGAGTAGATAAAAATCACTAGATTTTCGATTTCTCTCTCTCTTCAAAGAATATTTTTTTCACGGAGAAATTAAAACATTTTTCTTTCTTGATTAGTAACTGTGTTTCAAAACTCCCTTTTTTACAAATGTAAATAACAACAATGCTTAGTGTTTCTCAAAGTTTACCAAGTTACGTCAAACCTTTTGCCCGATTTCATATATTTGACAAATCATTCCATATGAACTTTTTTCATTTCAGGGTACTTTATTTCGAAATATTTCTGTCCCACCAATATCTTCGATGGAAGTATGATTTTACACCATGTGTTCAACAAGGTTACTATACTAAACTTCTAGCGAAAGTGAGATAGTTTTTGGTCAGTAAATCTCACGACAAAAGATTGCATTAGCCAGTTCGAATTTTAATGGAAAAAGTGTGAAAAGGTCAAAGAAATTTATAAAGCGAAAAAAAATAAAAAATAGCTAATTCAATATAATTTGTGTATCTTGAGATACGAGCTCTTTGAACTGAAATAAGGAATGAGGGGTAACGAAATTGAAGGGGTTTCTATTCTTACATCCCTCCACTTTCTTTGACCCCCAATATATAGTCGAAGCACTCTAAGGCGAGGGATCAACCTTGCCTTGTCCCTTTATTACTTTCAAATAATATATTTTAGAAGTGAAACAATGTCTGACAGAGCTGACATACGAAGGCCTGACGTCAGCGGGAAGTCATAAATCACCGAGGCCGTGTCACGATTTTTTTCTCTCTCCATCCCGCTCCCCTTTTCATCCAAAAGCAGCCCGATCCCTGCTCCAAAGTGAAAAAGAAAGAAAAAACTTACCAAGACCCCGATACTAGGACGAAAGAAAATAAGAGTCCAGACCAAAAAAGGCAAGAAATAACTAAGGAAAAATTGCCAGTGCTTTTTTTCTCCAAAAGAAATAAAAAGGAATGAAAAAAATCGATGTTTTCCCGAAGACTTCGATTGATATTATAAACGTTTATGTACTTTTACGAGTTTCTCTATTTTACTTACGAATTGTCTTATTTTCATTTTCTAGTGGAACTTAGCATTACGATGGTAAAAAATTAAACACCACTTCTTATTGTGGAATATTTAAAACAAGAAGTGTGTCTCAAGAATAAACCTCATTGTTATATTAAAGTAATCTATATCTATTTAAATCAAAGTCCTGACTGACTGACTGATAATCAACGCCCAGCCCAAACCGCTTGCCCTAGAAGGCTGAACGTTACTCATAAATAGTAGGCGCGTTCTAAAAAAGATTTTTCCAATCCGTTGCCATCTTAATAAATGGCACCCTGAAATGTAAAAAATCATCTCTATGCAACAAGTTCCGCGCGTTTCAACCGATTTCACAAATATTTAGTATACTGGTTTCCTTTAACCTATAGACGGGCTGAATTGTCTGTTGGGTTCGATATGTTGCCATATTTTTGAATGGCGGCCAGAAATTTAAAAACTCTTCTTTATAGAATAATGTCCGCACGAAAAGTAATAAAAAAATGTCCCGACGAGCTGACGGGCAACGCCGAGTGACTTGGCTAATAGGGTGCTACAAAAATATTAGTCATCAGTATAATCTACCCACTCTTTATAACTTTTATTTGGAAGTTATTATTACACGCGAGCGACGCCGCGAGTAAAAGCTAGTAATCAATAAGAATGGATCTTATGAATTAAACCCCCGAGGAATTATTATTTTATTCCTTCATAATTGTTTAATAAGGACTTTTCAATATTGGATCATCGAAAGCTTTTATTAAACTAACTCCAGTTTCGCTATCCCATTGCGTTTACATTTTTATAAATGGTGCGTCAAATAATGAAGAAAGCTATAGAACTGAAGTAAAAAATATAAATTTTTTTGCTCCATAGCCCTCACTCTGCAAAATTATTTAATTTCTGAAATTGGAGTTTTAATATTTAATCTTATCTTCTTAAATTAGCGCAATTGAAGACGAATATTTAATTATATTATTCTGTTAGCTAATGGTTTAAATATTTAAAATAAGGGCGGAATAAGTTAAATTTTGTCAGACTTACTCGTTGCTAGAAGTTTTTTATCGACTACAATATATTGTTTTTGTAAATCTTCGACAAATTTCGGTGAGATTTTTTTCATCTAAACTAACATTTAAAGAAACTTAGAAATATTTGGAATTCATTATTTCTTTGGATAGAATGACCTTAGGACAAAGTGCTTAGGTTTAGCGCACATAGCGACTTCTAAAGGGCAGTTCAAAAATTACAGAACGGGGAGACTTGCAGTAAATTTTATAAATGTTACAAGGGGAGTAAATGTAGTAATGAAAATGCTACGTAGAAAATAAAATTTTACTACAAAAACCTCATTATAGCATATAACTTAAGACCATCGAAAGAAATTTCCAGCATTCACGTTACTTTTCGGCGAAAAAAAATTGCAAGTGAAGTCATCCAAAATTTTCAACGCTTTAGAGAAAACTAGACATCCTTATTCTTGTTAAAAAGAAATACTTAAAAATAGGTTGCATGTTTTCCGAATGCATAATAAGCAAAATATTATTTGTGATATGGTGGGTTCAGAAGTTTTTGTTAAGTAATAATTATTTTCACAATGCAGCATGGCAGTTACGTATTTTTTGAGCAGCCCCTAAATGTAATTAGATGATCCAATAAGACTTGGGTCGTACTACTCCCTTTCATGTCATTATAATCCCATCATTGTCATTGTTTCATTAATAATTAATGCTACTCTTGTTTCAATTTCACGCAATTTACCACCTTGACTGACAAATAGAGCATTTCACGCTATGGAGGGGTGATAATCTATAAATGTTCTTGTTCTAAGAGTGACGAAACGATTATTAATCTAACATGATTTTCCTCTCCTACATTGTGTTCTAGAGGCCCTCGTCTTCCGCCGTTAAATATACAAATGATATACTTTAAGCATTGTTCATGTCTTTTTTCTTTTGACAAATGGATGTTAGAGGCTTAAAAATAAAGGACTTAATGTTCCTAAAAGACGGGCGTTTTACGCTTCGAGACCATTTCGTCACGACACTAAAGAGAGATTTGTTCCTCGATTCGGCAAGCTCGCTTTTACAGTGTAGAGGAGATCAGCCCAATGCTTCTTTACAGCAAAATGCCGCGCAACTGGAGACGGTAAAAATATTGAATATCAGAAATTTCAGACCAACATCACAGCGTTAGAGGTACTTACAAGAATGACTGCTCCGATTTCAGGTATAGTTATAATTGTTCTCAATAGATAGCAACGATAACAACATAAATTTATCTTTTGTTGAAACAACAAGGGGGCAAGGCTTGATTTGAACAGTATTTAAGTTCTGCTTTACGAAACTAAATGAACCTTTCTTTGATAAAAAAACCCATCATCTTAGATGCTGAATGTGTCTTCTATCTAATTGTATACGCTGTTCAAGACAAAGTTTCGTTTCTTGTTGTATATTTTTAGCATTAGAGAGTTAAAAAAAATCTTAAAAACAAGCGTTGATCCCTTGTTGTTTCGTTAAACGGTAACAATTAACAACTACTCGCTAAAACTCATCACCCATTCCTAATCGTACCTTCATATGTTTATAAGATATATTCCATGACACTACCTATATTTCGTAATGGTGAAAACTTACTGAAAGCTAGTTCGAGAACGACGCGAGAATTGACTACACTCGGTTTTGCAGATCATCTTCCTATTAAGTCTGTACTAAACCTTTGACAGCGCCCCACCAGGCGTCGCCTTACGAGAATCTATGACCTACGTCACTTCATGACAAGCTCTCAGTAACCATTGACAAACTTATGGTAGCTCAAAACGCTGTGTCATAGGTCTGACATTTATCACACCTTTTTCACGTCAGCAGTATAGCAAAATTTTACCTAAAAAAACTCAAAGAGTTCGTCTAATCTGTTCCACACTGTATTTTGTTTCGGGCTGGAAGCTACGGTCGGGCGTTTTCACGCGAAAAAGGCTTTGCTGGGACTTAAGAAAAGGGAGAAAGATGGGTGGAGAAAAATAAGCGACGCGTATTGAGAAGAGAAAGGTCGTTTCCAACCCGCCTTTATAAAGCGAATTTGAGATGAACGAATGAACGTTCAAGGAAGAACAAATTGAAGATACCTAAGAACTAAATTGAAACTATCGCGCACACCCTCTCTAGTCGTACATTGGCGAAAAAACAAGTAGCATGAGACTAAAAAGAAGGGGTACTTTGGCTAAATCGTCTCTTTTGCAGAGAGATGCGACACAGATAAGGCAATCCATTATCTGGTTCATATAACGTAGTGATAATAAAATATCTCGATTATGCTGTAACTTACTGCCTCAAGAACACACTTTACACCTTAAAAAGTGTCAAAAAATTTAGTTTTAAAATGTTGAAAAACTTGAAATACATATTTTAGCTTTTTTACTCCCCCATCGCACGAGTATTGCGCCGACTTTTCAAGGTCTCTCTACCCTAGCTTTGGCACAGCAATACCGTGTGTTCGGGGCTTTTCATCCCTATCATTCCTATTTCGTTTTTTTGAAAGTAAACACTTTTTTGGTGACTCCACCAGAACGAACTCTAGTTGAGAACACAAAAAAGGGTAACAAGACTCCGCCTCCTCCGAAGCGTGCGATGTTTTAGAGATGGTGCTAGGGGATAACTTTCCTTCTAAAGACTTAAGCTGTCTGCTGCGAGTTCTACTGTTAAGTTAAAATTTATCAGCCTCGCTCAGAACTGGAGGTATGGCGTCTAGTAAAGAAATTTTTACCTCATGCTCGTTTTTTTAGCCCCCATTGTTTCACTTTTTTATTATCTTACATATCCCGCACGATTGTCCTTTCTGCCAGGGCAGCTTGTTCCAAGCTAAAAAGGTGTTTGACCTACCTTTCATGCCCGAAGAAAAGTGGGATGGTCAGATATATTAGCGCAATGTGGTACCTACTTCTTATGGAACAAGGCAAGAGCCGATGTTTTCCTTTCAACGCTCTTGAAACGTAACTAGGTTCTTTGCCAAGGCATCGAGAAAAGGTTGCTCCGCCGTATCCGTTGTGAAACACGCGGGGGGGGGGGTTAGAGTGGAGAGGATAGGTCCCGTAGGATAATATCGTGGTTGCCCTTATTCCATAAAGCGTTCTCTTCTTCTGCCGTAGTTTTCGTTTGGTGAAAGCCGCGAAAAGACCTATTTTAGTAAAGGGGGCGACACACTAAGTCATTGTGATAAAGTACATTAAGGGATGCTCGACAGCTGGAATCCTCTTAAAGAAGATTGGTTTACAATTAACGATGTGCCCGCGAATAAGCAACTCTACACTGGACCAACGATAAATCAAACTTAGTCCGGCTAAAGACGTCTTATACTCCTACTACTCTTTCTTAAAAGAGTAGCCGGTTGAAGTTACCGGTCTGCCATTCGAATATATTTCTATTTTAGATAGCAACGAAAATATATTCCAGGCCTTAAACGACCTCTTATTCGATAAAACATTCATCTAGAAGGGAAATGTCTAAAGCGAATAATGAAAGTGAACATAAACTCTCTTTTCAACGCGATACTGAAGAGAGTTCACGAGTAACATAAAAAAAGGATCTTTTCTTATACCTTAAAAGGACTGCAAAGAAGGTATCGGCGGGTGGACAAAAATTATTTGAAATACGTCACAGACATCACGTGATGCCAAGATACAAGGGCTCCCTATGGAGTGGATCTGGACATCTAGTCCTTGTTTTAGCGAGATTGCAGCGCCAATTCCATGAAGTGGTAGTTTTCGAAATAAAACGAACTAAGCTTCTTTGAATCACGCCCCTCCTCGGTCACGTGCCTCTGACGTATTTCAAATAATTTTTACGCACCTGCCGATGCCTTCTTTACAGTCACTTTAAAAAGAGCGCTAAATTGTAGTCTTTCAAATAAAGTATAAAATTCATATTGTACTGGTGACCGAATAGTAAATAAACTTTATTATCGGATTTTAAAATTATTAAAAATTTGTTCCATGGCTAATTACTTTAATAAAAACGTTTCTTTTTAAAGAACTACTACTTCATGGAGTTTATCTCTACTTTATTTTAAAAGTAAATTTAAAATCTCGGGAGTTTGCGGACCGTGGTCCTTCCCCAATCGTTACAATAACTAAATTAAATTACTTATATTCATTCCCAGCCATTGAAGTAACTTATTTATATTCTAAATTAAATTAGTTATTCAAACGGCTAAGGAATTGGGACCACGGTATAAAATCTCTCGAGATTTTTAATGTAATTTTAATATGAAGTAAAGATAAACTCTATAAAATTGCTGTTATTTAAGAAAGGTTCTAAATTCGTATATTCTCATCAACTTCAGCTAGTGGTCGGCGTTTGGACAAGATAATGCACAGAATTTTGGTTAATCAGTTATCCATGAATAATAATTAGATAATTATTCGTGATTACATTGCATTAATCATAGACTTCCCGTGGATAATTTCAAATTATGGATAAAGATAAAACAAACTGATATTATCCTATCCAAATGCCGACCACTAACTTCAGCTGGCTTCCTTGAGAGTTCTTGATGTTCAAAACATATTGATCGCAAAAAGATTTAATTATAATATAAAATTAGTTACAAATTACTTAAAAATGTGTACATGTAGAAAACTTTGTCAGTGCAGTAGTATTTAAACGACTATTCAGTACAATAAACATTAAATAGATTTCATTTAAAAAATTTAATTTAATTCGTTTGATTATAATTCCCATTATTTTGACAATTTCCGTAAAGTATTCCTTTCATGTTCTATAGAGAAATTATTTATCCAAACATATTTGATAAAATAACCTTTCATCTTTAATAATTCGAACTAGGTTCTATTTTTGGCCTGAATTGATCGGAAAAATTGATGTGGAAAACAAACGTGAAAACCGATTCTTTTAATATATTTTTCAAGTGAAACGCATGTTTTGAATGAAGAAAATCGTTTCAGTTTGCGTTGGATAGCCTCTTATATTTCGAATATTTTGAAGCTAAATTTAATTATTCCCGAGTTCAGATTCTGGATGAGCAAGGATTTAATGATATTATATTAGGCCTTTATAAAACCTTTTTTTTTCAGCTGAAGTTCGAACAAATGACCGCCAGTAGAGGTAAAATATAATTCAATCATTTAAACTTCGATCTAACCGACCCAAACGACTCGTGACAATCTCAAATCAAAGTATTACCTTAGTTTTAGTATAAATCTAATTCATTGAACCAAAAAAATGTTATTTTTAAGTTTAGATTTATAAATTAGTTTCTCCAGTAGGTCGTACGAAAACGTCGCTAACAAATATGTACTAAACGCAAACTCTATAGTTCTCCTTTGCTTAAATAGGGTTCAAATCACGACACTTTACCTCAAAATTAGTTCTATAAAAGAACGTATTTAAAATAAAGCTGCATATCTTGAAGAAAGTTAATTTCTTGTTACCAAGAAATAATTCAAGTGACTTTAAATTTAAAAATGATAAAATAATTACAACTGAACTTGTAGCCTCATTAAGTAAAATTTACTTCGATAATCATATATTTCTTTTAAATTGTTACTATTGCTCGTTTTCAGGTTTACTTGATAACGTAGGTACTATTGTATCTTGTTATATTTGACACTGAGCTTATCCATTCGTAGATAAAAGCCCAGATTATTATTATTACATTTCATAACCTTCGCTTGTACTTTGTACACAATCATAGTTGAAAAAGATCCCAGAACGTATTATGTAATTTTTGTTTCGCCTGCTCTCTTTTTCTCAAGCAAGTCAAAACGCGCTTCCGAAATTGAAAAATAATAACGCCGTTTTTAATTTAGCATTTATTACTCTACATGCATTGAAATAGTTTTTCTAATGGGACTCAAGATTAAAATGAGAAATATTAATCGGGGGCTTTGGAACGAGGTTTTCCGGAGAAAATAATCATACCTCCTGGAGTCAAGTGAAGCGCGGGAGAACTTTACAACAACGAAAGATAACCCGCGTAAAAAAAGCTATTTCAAGCACGAGCGATTCCTCGTAATTACCTACCCTCTTCATGGTTTCAATTTCGACGCGTACCTATACCGGTATGAATCTTTACGTATTGTTTCATTATTTAAAGACAGCAACACACATTTCGAATACAGAAGTTTTTTGCCATCGACTATTTGTAAGACTGTGTCTACCAATATGAATAGAGTAGTGTCAGTAAAGAGGGGAGTAGACTGTGTATCCCTTCCTCTAGGCGCGCTTTTGTAAGAGGGGATACTGTACGCGCCTGGTAGGGGGGATGACACTGAGCTAAGAGATAGAAGGGTATGACGTTTGCATACGTAGAACTGACATTATTCTATATTGAGATAAGGCTAGCCTAGACGGTGGAAAGATCCTTGAGCAAATAGAAATGCTAAGTCGTATGTGATGAGCCCAGGTACTATCTCTAGTTTTATCAAGTAGTGAAGGATAGTGGATTTGGGTTAAGATACCAACTGAGGACACGAGGTAGTTGGCCTATTGACAAGAAACTTCTTCCTTTTAAAGGTGAACCACACTCTTGACTACAGAGTACATTATTTTCGCTTCTTGTCATCGTGATGGCCGTGGTTTTAACCTATGACGAGCTGACGAAAAGCTATGGATAAAATCTTTGCCATCTGAGTATTGAGGAAACTCACTTTGGGTTGTACCCAAAAACCTGGCTTCCCAATCGATTTGCATCATTCGATATTGAAATGATTATAACCATCGGTCGAATATTTTAATGGCGGTATTAAAAACATGTTATTAAGTTCATAAAAACAATTTCGTTTAAAAGGGTATTCTTCGCATTAGATCGAGGGTTCATACAACTTTTGGTAAACAAATTCCCCTGAGATTTCCTGGTATTTCCCCATATACTTCCCTAAATTTTCCAGGTTTTTCCCCTATATGGAGTATCCTATGGAGCAAATTTTAACGACGGAGGGGGGTATAAATTGGACTATAACATACACAAAGGGCATCCCCGTATTCCTAGTAGAACCAGAGTTTAGTGCCTCCAAAGTATAGTGTAATGCTTTTCCAATGGAAAGGGCTATGTTTATGAACATTTTGCTTAATTGCCCCTGTTTGACGCAAATTTCCCTGATTTTCCTGAATTTTACTAAAAATTCGAAATTTCCCTGAATTTTCCCCGAGGTTTTTGTCAACTATTTATTTCCCTGATTATTCCAGGTTTTCCTGATTTGTATGAACCCTGAGATCGAATTCCCAATGAATTGCTTATGATTAATCATTCAACGATACTCCAAGTCGCTCAACACACTTTTGTGGCCATCGATTGGGATTTGGTCATTGCCTTTCCTTCAGTGGTACTAAAGACCAACAAGGAAAGGGAATAAGCGAATACGGAAGATATTTTTTTCACCATCAAACACAGAGTGAACCTTTCCCCACAACACGCCCCTAACCAAATACTTGGTCAGGACTACCCCGAATGATGTTGTGTGACATTGCATTAAGATTTTTTTCTAAGAATAGTACAGATGTGATGGTCTCGGAAGAAAGTAACTGAAAAGGTTTGAATTGTAAGAAAATGAAACATCAGGGTAGGGCAGATTTTTCGGTATATAGAGAGGGGATTTTAAGTCAAGGAGAAAACAATATTACCCCTTCCCTCCCACTGGATACTAAAGCAAGTTAAGACGTCAGACTTAAAAAGCGGCGAAGCTTGCAATCACGCGAGAAGACAAGTGTAACGAAACCAACCGGATACGCGTCACTACTTCCAGAGTCCCTCAGTCCTTTCGTTCTTTGCCACCCCTTTTCGGAAACAACGCGCGAGAAAAAAAATTATCTTACACCAAGAACTTGTATCTACTCGAGTGTCTAGAGTAGGAGATGCGGAGATTTGACAATAAGTTTCATCTTTGAGAAGAGAAAGGAGAATGCATTATCGTTGTATTGAAATTCGCTTTCTTAAAAGTTGCTCCTTCTACCCTAAGCTCTTCAACTAAAACAATGTTCACTGCTCGCGCTTTATAGAATAATGAGCAAGGAGTTAATGCATTAAAGAGGACTGACAAGCTAATTACATTATCGCCCGCAAATACCCTAAGAAGGATTCGACCGGCAAGATTAGTAAGTCATGTTCGCACTTACACGAGGAATTGTGCTGATCTGCTCAAAGTGTTTTGAAACCACCTTCATTAAGGGATTGAAGCGGTTTTAACAGCCTTAGTTGAAAACTTCTACTATAAGCACTGTCTGCTTATACTTTTCTAATATTTGCATGCTAAGGCTCTCGATAATCTCATGTGTTTCTCATTAAAGGTTGGAAACGACTGATGGTAATAATAATAACTTGTCTCATCTCAGGCGAAAATTCCATCTAGAGTTAGCAACTAGCCTCTAAATCCGCTTCAAGTTGGTTCGTGAAGCTACTTAATTTCTCGAATATCAGATTTATTCACACTTAACTTTCATTACGTTTGAATCGATTCGAACGGTTTTTTTTTCTGTAAATGTGAACATGACTTTAGGGTCAGGAGTTTCAACCATAACCACGGACTAAAGTGCCTGGAAAACCAAGGTCAAGACGCGTTACTCAAGACGACTTTTTTTATCTTTCTGCGCCACACTACCAGTTTTTTTTTCGAACTATCGTGTGACATGTAGGTGAATCCCAAGTAGTGAGTTTTGGTTAATTGTCGTAAGGTGAACGCATATCTTCAGTGGCGACCTTTGACTTCCGTGTCGGTCTACATTACTGTAGAATCAAAGTGAAATAATGATTTCATGGCAGTAAGTCGCTGCAAAAATTCGTTAATCTGGTCTATTTCACGTGAAACCAAAAGCACGACTAAGGCGAAAATCACTTCCACATTAACAGACAACACTTACTACTTTTCTTTTGAATATAGAGTTCGGTTAAATCTACTTCAAAAAGTTATTGCTTACATTTGATAATATTGTTAAGATTTTCATTGCATTTTATCTTGATTGCCTTTTTGGTTTTGATTAAATAGTGATTTATTTGATAAAATTGTCTGATATTTGAATCAATCCTGAAAAATTTCAACCAATACTGATAAATTTGAACCAATACTGATAAGTTTCAAGCAATACTATTAAATTTGAACCAATACTGATAAATTTGAACCAATACTGATAAATTTGAACCAATACTGATAAGTTTCAACCAATACTAATAAATTTGAACCAATACTGATAAATTTGAACCAATACTTATAAATTTGAGCCAATACTGATAAATTTGAATTAATACTGTTACAAATGATTAAATCTTATTAAACTCTGTTAAAGTTTTGATAACTTTGCATAAATTCCGATCAATTTTATAAAATTTTGATAAAATATGTGAAATATTGCTTTATTTTAATTAAATCTCTCTTATTTTTATGAAATCTTTAAAATCCTGTTTATTTTGATTGAATCGAGATTGAGCGTTCAAATGATTGTTCTCCTGATTTGTTTCTAACGTTTCCTAACCTAAAGTTATCATCCAATCGAGGTCAACGAACACAGCTGCTAGATACCAACATCCGCTAATCGGAAAATCGCAAATGTTTGGCACCGGCTTAAGGAAGTATATTCAAAGAGAAAGCGACAGCGCTGGAAGTAGGTGTACATTTTTCCTTTTAACCTTTTTTAGATCCCCCTATTAAAATTTAACCTTTTAAGAGGGAAACCGTGGAATGAGGAGAAGAAAGCCTATCAAAAAAGGGAACCTAGTGAGGTTAATGTCGTTTTTTCCTTTTTCTATCTCGGACGGAATAGCTCCTTTTCCTTTCGACTTAAAGCCGGAAATAAAGTTATTGCTCCCGCTGGTACATTAGGCGAATAGACGGGGGTGGGCGTAAAATCTCTTTTTTTTCAAGTCAGAAGTCGGAAATGATTTTTAAAACATTTCGGTCTCTACACGTATAATAATAGAGAATTAAGCTTCGGGAGGTGACATTTTAAATCTAGCGGATTTAGAAAACGTTCAATATTTGGCATTACTCTATACGTCCAAGAGTTTCGACGAAATTACAAGGTCAGTAGATTAGACCAGGGTTTTTCGATTTAAATCAATCGATTTTTTAAAAAAAATCATTTCATTAAAATCAAATAATTATTTTTTTAAAATATTTTTTGTAAAATTCCAAGAAACTTAACTAGAAAAGGCCTCTTATTAAAAAACAATCATAGGTTTGGCATATTTCAGTGCCCTCCAGTATGTCTTGTCACACTCGTGGTTAATATTAACTGGAGTAAGCTTCGAAATGTGCTAGGAAATTTACTAACTAATAATTCAAAAAAAAAAATCAAACAAATCCGATTTAAATAAAAAACAACAACCCTAGATTAAACTCTGTGAGTCAGTGTAGTTATAATAATGACTTTACACTACTTTCTGGCATACAATTGTTTTTGGTGATACATTAGAATAGCTTTGTCTAAACTAAAATTTACGATTTTTTGTTTGGAATTTTAAAAGTTGTTCTAAATCCTTGGAAATACTGAAACAGTATTCAAATCTAACGACAAGCGTTTCAAAAAGGTCGAATACCAGATAGAAAGACTCACGAGATTCATTAAAACCGGCGTTCCTCGAATGTGATTGGAATCACGTTCCTAACAGCTCCACCAAAATTAAGGAAAGACAATGTAATGGTCAAAAGAGCACCTCATCAACTCCGACACTTTTCAAGGTTTTAACTAAGTATCCAGAAAAAACCAACAAAGATGAAAACATTAGCAGTACCAAGGAGGTAAAGTAGGCAAGAGTTGTATTCAAAGATGACCGTGACTCGGCTTTATATAAATGTGGGGTTGTGTGTTTAGGGGAGATAATATCCAGTGCATCAAAATTTAGTGATAACGTAAAATATTCAATGAAGATGCAGATAGCAGATTATAAATAAAAAAACGTAGCACTTCTTATTAAAATGAGATCTGTAGAAAAAGAAAGTCTACCGTTGGATTCAGAAATAAGAGATAATCAAATTGTTCGTGAACACTCAACAGTAAGCTAAAATGTGAAGTAATCGTTATATCCCTTACAAAAATCTTCTTACAACGAAATTCTTTAGATCAATTTCCAAAGAACGTCTAGGGAATATTTTCCAACGAAATTCTTTAGGAATTCTTGAGATCAATTTTCAAAGAAGGTTTAGGGTTTATTTTCCAAAGTTTTTCGCATTTTAAGTTTGTGGATGACGAAAATTATGGCACTAACTCTTTTTTTTTTGTATTGTGGAGGTTTCAATGTAAGTAGGGCACATACGTCCGCGACAAGGATGCGATTAGTCTGGGTACAGTATGTGTTTAAGCAGGGAATGAAATGAGGTTTACTTGGGAGGTGACGGAATGGGTGTGGAGATCAAGTCACCTCGGGCGGACACGGGGCAGTCGGCACCTATAGGGTAGGATCGCCGACATGTGTCTTACTCCCTCAAACTTTGCCGCCCAGAAGCTTGGCTTACAGGAGTGCGCCACACTCCCGGCTGGCACAAAAATGCTTTAAAAGTAAAATAAGAGTATCTAATTAAAATCGTTATGTTTAGATTTACAGGGAATCTAAGCTGTCAGTCGGAATTTTTGCTTAATTCTCTTATTGCATGTTTTATCTTTATTTCGAGCGTAATTAGAGTCCAAAATAAATATTTTTTAAAAAACATTGTAGAGAAAATTAGGTTAAACGTGTTTCTGATACTTGAAAAACTCTCAGTGAATATACATTATTAAATTTTACAACAACGTCTGTATCTACTGCTTGGCCGTTAAAGCCTCCAAAACCCACATAGTACCCCATACAATTGCACAAAGTTAAAACTTTCTGCCGTTTACGGATGTTTTTAAGTCGATTAAATGTGTGACTTTATAAGCAATTTCACACTGCATGCGAGAACTTCCTTCGCTATATGGGGTGTAGTTCACTACACTCCCTGTATTGGGATATGGTTCTCCGTGTAAAAACTATCCTCGTTTCAAGTGGCTAAATTAATTTACCCACTTCTCAAGATATTTTCCAAGAAAATTCCAAAGACATTTCCAAAGACATTTCCGAAGACATTTCCAAAGACATTTCCGAAGACATTTCCAAAGACATTTCTCAAGAAAATTCCAAAGACATTTCTCAAGAAAATTCCAAAGATATTTCCCAAGAAAATTCCAAAGATATTTCCCAAGAAAATTCCAAAGATATTTCCCAAGAAAATTCCAAAGATATTTCCCAAGAAAATTCCAAAGATATTTCCCAAGAAAATTCCAAAGATATTTCCCAAGAAAATTCCATAGATATTTCCAAAGTAATTTCCAAAGAAAAAGAGGCCAATATTCCCCAATTTCCTAAAGAAAGCCTTAAGGATTTCCAAAGAAATTTCCCAAGGAATTTTCTTAAGAGTTCTTAAGAAGATTTTTGTAAGGGATTCCTTGGGTTAAAAGCGAGATTCCAAAAAGCTATATTACATTATAAATTCAACGGAACGCTATTGGTGAAAAGAAAAAAATACTAAAAGGAAAGCACTATTTCAGTGACTAAGCTGGCTCGATGTCTGTCGGCTCGGTTCGGTTTGACTCGGCTTAAAAAACTCTTCTCGTTAATTAATTGAGATGCTACTTTGTCGGCTCGGCTTGCTCAGGACGAGTCCGAGCTGGCTCTTCGTCCCTTTTATAGACCTACTCTTCCTGTTTTCCGCTAAAAGGTATTTCATTTCTCAAAAAACTTTAGGTGCATCATCTCTTGACCCGTATAGTTGACCAATTAATTTATTTAATTCGTGAGATGGAAATATAATCCACTTAAGTGTCATCCATTCTTTGGAAAATGGGTTTACAAATATAGGCTGAGCACTGAAGTTGTTACTCACATCGTTTGTAATATTCAATCATAGAAAGTACCATTAACACCCATTGTACGCACTAACAATAACAGATTTTCAGTAATACCAGGAGCAGATGACAAAGGAGTCTCGGACGCCAGCTTCCATAATGTAGAGGGCAATGGGATCCGCGAACGTCACGGTTATTAACCAAAATCACTATGCCAGTGCCACCACTCGTAGGAAATTTGAGCTTTCTTTTCCAACCAATAGCGTGGCTGCAAAGTCTCGAAAGGAGATCTGGGAAATCGCGTCTGGAGCCTCTCTTTAAAAATGCGTATCGTCTGCTTATAATTAGCCTAGGCTTAGCGAGTATTAGAGTTAAAAAATGGATTTCAACGGCTTTTTAATCTTTTTTGGGACTAAAATTCATAATGAAAAACCCAGCGAGTAACGTATGTACACTATTAAAAAACTAAAATGTGTTTCAGTGCCAATTTTTTCTAAATTTCTTCTTGAATTAAATGATAGCTACAAGAGGTTGGGAAAAGAAATCACTCACGATCTTTTAAAACCCAAAAAGTAAGAGACAGTGATTTCGTTTCCAACCTCTTGTAGCAGTCAATTAATTCAAAAGAAATACGGAATATTTTGGGCCCAAAACACATATATAACATTGTGTTTCGGCATCTTTTAAAACCTTGCTTTTATCTTTTGAAAACCCAAACCCAATCATTCCAGTGGGCACAGATTGTTAATTAAGCATTGGCTTACCTGGGTTTCTCAGCTAGTTTGGACTTAATTTGACTATTTAGTAGGTTGAAGTCACAAAATGTAGTCTTATCTTTTATCTTAATACCAACGGTTACAGCTGTTTGAATAAAGTAATTATATTGTGTATATTTATGTCGCGATCGGATAAGACGAACCTCAGTAGCCACCGTTAGTCCGTTATTACAAAAAAAAATTCCCAGCAGACTTTGGTGCCAGATATAGTCCACCAAAAACATCGTCTGCTATAATGTCTGATAGCGCCTCTAGGGCAAACGATACCGCTACAGCTGTGACGTACGCGGGTGCCATTGCTCTCTATATTGTGTAAGCTAGCGTCCGAGACTCCTTTGTCATCTGCTCCTGGTAATACTATAACAAACTAGCCCTAATGACTAAAAATTATACATTTCATGTAATTCTTTTGAGCAATCTTAGGTTGACTCTATGGTTTTGTCATGCACGTTACAGTGTTTATCATGGTCCTGATGTATATTGAAATTACGCCCACGCGTTCACGAACGTGATCGAGTTAGCTATGGCAAAACAAAATCCCGCGCTTTATAAATGGCGACCAATCACGTGACCACCTAAATTCAGTTGAATAACATTATCCGACAGAAGCTATTGGCCACAAATTACAAGACTACCCTATATAGGATGAAACTCGCCAGAGCCTTAACCAAGGGTTAAGTATGTTCATTTATATACTACTCTAGTTACACTTATCTTTTCCTAAATCTTGGATACGGCCTCTATAGAAAGGTATGCGTTTTTCTTAATGGCATGCCACGTATCGATTAGATTTAATAAAGCTTTACCCAGAGATAATTTTTCACATGGAACAATCACTTAACCTGGTGTCTTTAAAGGTCGTTCTAGTTTTTGGCCCCAATTCGCAAAACTTCGCTCTCCCCACGTTTAGGATTCTAATGGGAAAAGAAAAAGCGTTATAATAGTAACAGAACGTAAAGGGGAAAAACGTTGGTCTCCAAATAATATATCCCAGTTTGTGGGAAGAGAACGAGATGTTGAGGTTGAGCTTGACTAAAGTAGGGCATCGCATTGCGGGGGTGCCAGAGAAACCCCAATAGTTTTTTTCTTTTTTTTTTCATTTCAAATACTTGGTATCCCACGTACGAAAATGTACCAAGGTTTCCTTCCAAAGTTACGAAAGAAGAAGAAAATTAAATCCAACAAAAACTCTGAGCCTCAAAAAATAACCGAGATGTTCCTCCTCAAAAAGCCTAGCTTTTTCGTACATAGGCCGTGACGCGGGACCAAAATCAAACCTTCAAAAAATCCTTTTCTACAGCCATCAATTTTTTTTTTACTTTTTCTCGTTCAGTCTGTCCTCTTACACCCTAATCTTTATTCTCGATTTTTCCACGAAAAATCCGTACGTCTTCGTATCTTTTCCCTTGAATTTTTTTACCAACCCATAAGCGGGTCAACAAAGAAAACTCAGAAGTATCACTTAAGCATTCGAGGATCGTGAAGTCAGTCGAACTATCCCATACTAAAAACCTTATCCAAACGTCTGTCTTCTACCTCCCACCCAGAACCACGATAAAAAGTTACAAATGACAAAAGCAAATGTGTCAAGAATAAAAAATATCAGTGTAACTTCTTGGGAAAGAAATCCTTTACTTAATGTCAATGCACATCCTTTCTCGGTGATTTTCAACCATACGGAAATAGTTTTATCGATTTACGTTAAAATCAGGTCAGTTTTAATTTGAAGGTGAACCAACCAAAGTTTCAAATTAAATTTGAATTAATGCAAAGTGGATTCGATTAAAACGGAATGAAAATAGAGGCAGTACTATTAAATGCAATGCCACCAATATAAGATTCCCAACTAAATAAAATTATATAAATATTGTAGTATTAGCAAATTTTCTCATGTCTATCGAAGTATTTCATTGTCAAATATTTTACAGCCAAGCAATAGGAATGTAAACACCCTAAACATTTCAGTTTCGAACATACAAAGAAACAAGTGTATTTTTCTTTCAACAACAACAACAAAAAAATAATAATAGGAGGACTCAATATAAAAACTCGGGTCTCCTTAAACTGAGCATTGGAAATTTAATTTAATTTTATTAAACTCAAATTAGGCTCGAAACCAATTGAGCTATGATAAATTATACGTGGCTTTCCTCAAATTGAGCAAAAGTAAAGTTGTTATTAAGTATTTAATGTGTAAAATCAAGGAACATTGTTCTACTAATCTAAAATAAACCGAACAAGTTATTCAACTGTTCTATAATTAACCTCAGTCAAATAAAAAGTCCAACACTAAACCTCTGACAAATTGAGTGTGGAATTTCCATGTCAACACAAGTCTTTAATTTGGCCTTGGGCCAATGCCTGTATGTGCACATAAGTTCGCTGAATTTTCCGTGTGGTGTATCAATTATTTTATGTAATGAAAGCACTTTAGTTTTAGCTTTAAGTTAAGTCTCAAGAAGTTTTCCAATTCTGGTCGTGCTTATGTTTTTTCCAGCTTTTCTTTAGATGCTAGCCTGAAATTTACAAGGCAACACCAAATTTTCATAAATGTCCCTACTGGCTAAAAACGAAACAAAAGACGAGGGAAAGAACATGTAAAATGGATTTATATCAAGTAACCAACTAAGTTAACTAAAAAACCGAGAAAAACCTAATTAAAAACTGAAATTGATTAATATAATTAAGATACCTCGACTAGTTCTATTTCAAAGCCAAAGGTTTTCTTTCTAATTCTTAGTTTAAACGAAACTACCCAATCGTAAATTTTTTCAAGGATTTCCAATTATGTAAAAACACTTCAACCCTGTTGGTTTTATAAATTCGCTTAAACTTCACTAAACCACTCCAATATTTTCCACGCATCAAGGCCTATTTGAAAGAACGATTTTCATGTAAGACGATGCAGAAACTGAATTAAGAATAAGGAGCTGAAGAAGAATCTGAAGAGGTCGATACATCTCTTGGAGTATTATAGAAATTGACGCTAGAAGTCACGCGCGAGATGTCCAACTTTAAAAATCGCCTTACAAGCTGAAAAACAAATTATATTTTTGTGAACCGTATTTCATTCAATAAGGAAGAAAAAAACCTCTGGTAAGATAGACGAGGGAATTTTCCCCAAAAATGTACGTGTTTGAGGCAAAGGGCCGCGAAGTCATCTCCAATAGGTCAATAACAAGAATAATCGCTCAAAAGAAAAACACCGTAAGCAAAGAAAAAAATCTCTCCAGTTTTACTAGTAGGATGGACAGAAATAGGAAAAAGGGGGTAAATAAAAGTTTTAAAGAGCAAGAGTATCCGGAACATGGCGAATGGAAAAAAGACATCTTCCACCTCTCGTGGATCTGTTTAAGCATAGCGTCGCTGCCTATGTCAACTGGCCTAAAGACAGATGCACACGCCACTTGGCTCGAAATTCCTATCAAAGAGGAGAGAGAGAGAGAGAGAGAGAGAGAGAGAGAGAGAGAGAGAGAGAGAGAGAGAGAGAGAGAGAGAGAGAGAGAGAGAGAGAGAGATGGGCTTTATAAAATCCGCCGAAAAATGGGAAAATAGGGGGGTAGTATAAACTATTTTCGGTACGTTTAGTTTCAGGAAGCACATCCTTTGCGCATGGGGGTATTGACCTCCTCGCCTTATTTCTGTCATCCCCTACGTCAACTATGCGCGAGAAAGCTGCGCTCAGGCGCCGCGGTGTACCGTAGATTTACCCCCGTTTTCAACACATATGGATCACAGCTGCCTATACTGATTCTCTCTCCGTCTTTCTCTCCTCTTTGTTCCTATTTCACTTAAAAATTTCTCCAAAACGTCCTGCTGGAAAATTATCGAAATCGTAGGTAATGGGTATGGCTTACGTGTCTCTAAAAAAGAACAAGTTATCAACATTGCAGTCTTTGTTTACGATCACGAGGTTTGCGTGTGAAACCTATTGCTTCGAAATTCGTGCGTATCCGCCTTAAAATTGTCCTGGGGTACATGGTACAGAAACTCTTGGCATCCATCTTAGTTTGCCGATCAGTATCTGCCTGCACCATAAATCAAACGAAAGTAAACTTTTAAATTGCGAAGGGCTATGTCCTCTCGCTTTCCGTTTCAAGGTTTTCACGGTTTCAAGAACCCAACCACTTCACCTCCTCTATTGGCTTATTTTCTTCGAAGTATTCGGTCCAACCCACGAACAGTCGTCCTATGACTTTGGCCAGGCGACAATGAGGTTTTCAAGCCTATTGTCTTCGGAACTACTTTTTATTCTATATTATTTTCACTTCTCTTTTTTTTTAATTTGATGGGGTTTTTTTACCAGAAAAAACTATTCGATTATAGCTTGCAAAAGTAACTAGAAAATTTAAGTGACAGTTGCGTTGAGATATACGTCAAAGGTAAGACCATGATTTGGGAAACGATTTACATATAGCTGAAAAACCTGCAAAACTTGGAAGTATCAGGGAAATCAATTGTTGATTAAAATTTCAGAGAAAACTCAGCGAAGTTTATAAATGATAGTAAAAATAAAGAGAATCGGGGAAATTCATGTGGCTATTGTGAGTTCGTTCTCAAATTATTACTCGAAAAAATAATTCCTTAAGTTTTTAGGTGGTCTTGCACCTGGAAATGTCAGTAAAATATCCACGAAATGTCAGGGAAACCAGGTTTTTAAGAAAATGTCGTAGAGTTTCAGTAATAGAAGAGTAAACATATCTCACAAACATTCAGAATTCTACCAATTGTCTAACCTGTCTTGTTATTTCTGCGTATCTTCACCCAGTTCAAAATCTTTTTTGGATTTTGTTCTTTTTCAGAATATGATTATCAGTTTAAGCATTGAAATACATCAATTTTGCACTTAAACGTCGCCAGGCACTACGAGAAAAGTTAATATTATTACAATAGTGTAATTACAAATTGCAAAAACTTTAGAAACATTTTTTTCCTTATAAAATTTTAGTTTATCTCATAATTTTTTCGTATCTATTCATTTAAGATGAAGAAGTGTTTGAACATTATTGAAATGCATTTAATGAAATCCATTAAACAACTATGCAATGGAAAAGAGCTATTTGATGATGACAGAACAATTTTTCAAAATTTAAAAGAGAAAATGTCCTCCTATTCGTTAACTATGATATACAATAACTTTGTTAAGATTAAAAACATTTTACTTTATAATTCAAGTCTTAATTAAATAATTAATAATTTCGAATAAACTTTTAATCTTGATTTCAAAGTTAAACCTTTCTGATTAAACAATCAGTATTCATATTCTAATAACGCATCGTAAAATATTGGACTCTCGTTTAATTCTAACAGAGTTCGTTGAAATTATTTGTTACACAAACAAATTGAAACGAATCTAATTAATTCTTCAAATTGCAATTAAGGTTACGTTTGATCAAATAACGCTGTATTCGGATTTTAAATTACTAAAACAAATAAATTGTATTCCAAATTAATTTGATGCCGGTTTCACGATGTTTATTACATAACGTCAAAGAATATTCCTAACTGGACAGCTTTGTTGTAAGCATTATTCATCCAATCATGAGTCGGTTTAGAGTTTGATGATTTAAGCTTAGTTTCAACTTCACCGAAAACACAACAGAAACACCGCGTTAGTACTGTACCTCTGATGTTAAAAAACTGATGTTTTACAGTCCCTTTAATTCTCCGACTGGATTTGATCGGGAGTCGCCATTACAGCGTTTGCACATTGTAAACGTTTGAGCCTGTATCTTTTTGACATGATTTGATAGCTTTTCGCCCAGTTGGTTGTAGTATGTTTTTTATAAGAGCCAAGGCTTAGGAACTTTGGTCCCATTGAACCGAATTCCCATTCGACAGAAGGGGGGTTTTTTTGGGGTCCCATTCGACCGAACGTAGCCAAAGGTGCGATTTTATTATAGTCCCATTGGACCGAAATTCTATTGAACTGGAAGAAGACATACTGTGTGGTTTTGCATTAAATATATTTTTAATTTCACAACTTATTGTTGTTAAAATAAATGTGAGTTGAAAATGTATTACTGCACTTATTTTAACTACGTTTTAATTACGGCGAACCTCACCTACCCTAGCCTAACCTAACCTAACCTAACCTAACCAAACGTAACCTAACCTAACCTAACCTAACCCAACCCAACCTTGTTTGGAGGTAAAAAGATTATTTATATGAGTATTAAAAGCCCGCCTCTTACCACGAACAATTTATTAGCAATAATAGAAATATTTTGGAAAAGATGTCAGATAATTAATTGGAGAATATTTTGGAAAAGGTGGCTGCTAATTAATAGGAGAATATTTTGGAAAAGGTGGCAGCTAATTAATAGGAAAATCTTTTGGAAAAGGTGGCAGCTAATTAATAGAATATTTTAGAAAAGGTGGTAGCTAATTAAAAGGAGAATATTTTGGAAAATGTGGCAGCTAATTAGTAGGAGAATGTTTTTGAAAAGGTTGCAGCTAATTAATAGGAGAATATTTTGGAAAAGGTGGCAGCTAATTAATAGGAGAATGTTTTGGAAAAGGTGGTAGCTAATTAAAAGGAGAATATTTTGGAAAAGGTGGTAGCTAGTTGAAAGGAGAATATTTTGGAAAATGTGGTAGCTAATTAGTAAGAGAATGTTTTAGAAAAGGTTGCAGCTAATTAATAGGAGAATATTTTGAAAAAGGTGGCAGCTAATTAATAGGAAAATCTTTTGGAAAAGGTGGCAGCTAATTAATAGGATAATGTTTTGGAAAAGGTGGTAGCTATTTAAAGGGAGAATATTTTGGAAAAGGTGGTAGCTAATTAAAAGGAGCATATTTTGGAAAAGGTGTCAACGAATTATTGGAACCAAACCAAACCAAACCTAAACTAACCTAAGCTAACCTAACCTAACCTAACCTAACCTAACTTAAGCTAACCTAACCTAACCTATGCTAACCTAACCTAACCTATGCTAACCTAACCTAACCTATGCTAACCTAACCTAACCTAACCTAACCTAACCTAACCCAACCCAACCCACCCGAAACCACAATATTAAAATTTTAATTTAAAATTTAAAGACATTGCTGGAACTACCATTAAGACTGTACTTCATTTTAAGCACAATTTGTTTATTAATTCTATATATCTCTTGCCTTGAAAGGAATGAAAGTGAGCGTTTTAATTAGTATCACGAAACATTTACTTTTAATATTATTAACATACCTATCGCTTCGCAGTCCAACATCGTATCCACTACACCACCGAATCGCTGACGGCTACAGTGTTTCAAGTTATATTCATGTATTTTTTAGGGGCATATTCGGACGATTGGGATTTCGGTCCATCGGGAATATAGCCATTGGGCTGGAAATCTAAAATCATTGCGGGATATTCGGTCGAATGGGATTTCGGTCCATTGGGAATTCGGTTGAAAGGAACGATACCGCTTAGGACACTATAATCAAGATTAACAAAAAGCAGACGATGTATTATTCCGAAGAGACATCATAGCACGTGACTACCAGTAGTCTGTGTTTTCGGTCGGAATTCGGTCGCCTGTGTGAACCAAGTCCCGAGGTCTGCCAATTTTTTTACGCAGAGTAAATTTTCTGTGATGTGGGAACCTAGCTTGAATACAAAATCTTTTGAGAACTTCAACTCTGAATTGATTAAATTTTTATGATCTCGTGCTAGTGAAGGGATTATTTTTACATATCAGGATTATTCATCAAAAATGGATACATAAAAGCGGTTTTTATTTTGTAGGTATAACTGTACTTCGGTGGAATCGCAATTGATTTTTTCGTAATTTTATTAAAAGTATTTTAGTAACACAGCTTAGGAACAAAAGCCGAACCTGGTATGGTATTAAGACGTCAGAGAATAAAGATGAAGAGGTACAAAGTTTAATTCATTTTTCTACTTCTGGCTACACCCATAAAGTTTTGTGTTAGAGAAACAAGTTTAAAATAATTGAAAGTGGGCTTTACCCGGCTCAATCCTTTTTTTAGGAAAGACCTTTAAGTCAAGGCTTTTCGACGTATCGTTTCGTCCAACAAATATTAAATGGAAAGCTAACGGTGTATGTCCGGCTATCTGAACTACGAACTTTAATAGCTTTCTGATGGTTTTTCCGCAATTTTTTTGATACTCTTCACATCAAAAATTCTTTTAGTGAAAAAAATACACCGCCGAAAACCCTAATGTTATTTGGTCGAACAGGCTGGCGCTTTAATAACTGGGCCTGTCGTCCTGGGAATTGAATGTCAAAATGACCCTTTGTTCGGCCCACGTCTAATATTCCACTCTTTGAGACCCGATGGCCGCGGACACGTACTTACGTTAGTATACGACGAAGACGACAAAAACTAAAACCTCGAAGGAAATACGTACGCCAAAGGATAAACACTAAGGTGGCTAGACTGTTTTAATAGTTCCACTTATTTCCAATTCATATAAAAAGTGAAATTTATTTGGTAAATGGTTATAATACAATTAGTATAAGTTTAATTTTCTGTTTTGCATTTAAGGTTGGGGTTTTTAATATTATAATTAGTATTTCTATAATCTGAATTAAACTCGGGCAAAATCAAGATTAACTACTTGAAAAACGAAAAAATACAAGAATGTTTGAATAACATCCTGATTATTTATTTAGTGAATCATGTTCCATTATTCGATAATCGGATACAAATACAGCCATTTTGAAGCAAAGGGCAGCACCGTTGATGCCCTTTAAAGATGGCTTTTCCACTGAACAGTGGCTACTAAGCTCGGTAAAGGCTAATTAAGCCAAAGGCAGGAACCAATGGGACCTAGTGCATTAGGTCTGATTGGTTCCTGCCTTTGGCAAGGTAAAATTCGTGTCCAGAAGATTAGCCCGTATGCTAGGAGTGATAATGGAGCCGCCTGTTACTTGAAAATAATTCAAATATTAAACAAAAAATTAGATTCAACAAATTCTGATTTTGAATCGCAATGCGCAAATAATAAATTACATTACTCGCAAAAACAAATGACAAACCAACAAAGGTTCTTTTATAGAAGCAACGCGAAATTATTAGTGCCGAAGCTAAAAATGTTTGAGGCTTATTTGGCCGCCGGTCGAGCCGTTTTTAGGTAGCAAAAGCTATAGGAGGCAGAGGTCTTTGCTTATTTTCTTTAGCCGTAGAGTTGGTAAAGAATGACCAGAGAGAGGTGTCCCTCGAGACCGTATGACTTTGCCTTGATAAAGAGATGTTTACCTTTCGGATGCCGGCAGCAGCAAAGGCTTTCTCTGTCCCCACCCCTCACCCTCGTCTACTCTCTCTGTCCGAGCTTCGCGGGCAAGATTCGGATGGAGGAAAGGAGGTGAACAACAAGAAGAAGAAAATAAAAACCCGCAAAGAGTAACGGGCTCTGGGAAATGGACGGCTACAAATAAGAAGAATCGCGAGGACATTTTCGGAGCGAAATGTCTAACGGAAGAACTAGTTCTATATAGGCAAGAAAGAAGACAATGACAAGATAAACAAGAAGGATCAAACGCTGAAACAGACTTTTGCGTACAATTGGTCTAGTTATGTGCTCATATTTAATAAACACACCAAGATGATTGGGAAGTTACCCTTTGCATTACAAAAAGACAGGGTTTTGGAGAAATACTGCTGGTGTTATTTTTTCTGTTTAAATAACCGTTTCCAAATGTGTCGTATGTTTAAATTAGTAAAATTAGTGTTACCAAACAAATTTGTCGTCTGTTTAAACTAGTGTTACCAAACGTGCCGTCTGTTTAAACTAGCGTTACCAAACGTGCCGTCTGTTTAAACAAGTGTTACCAATGTCTCGTCCTTTTTAATTAGTGTTATCAAGCGCTTCGCCTATTTAAACAAGTGTTACTAAATGTGTCGTCTGTTTATACTAGTTTTATCAAAAGTGTCGTTAGTTTAAATTAGTGTTACCAAATGTTTCGTTTGTTTAATTTAGTGTTACCAAATTTGTTGTCTTTTTAAGTTAGTGTTACCAAATTAATATTAGGTAGAGAAAGCAGGAACTAAATTAAAACTTAATAAATACTTTTGACTAACCGGAAATATAAGCCGAAAGCTCAGTTGCTCCATGAGCTCTATTCTGTCTGATTTAAAAGTCTATATTACGCATTAGAGAAATTTTTGTTACTGCCTCTAATATGAAAATTAAAATAAATTTTATCTTTCCTGTTATTGAGCGTGATTAAAAGAGAAATAACCCGTAAAGTCTTTCCCAAGTAATTATCAAATATTTCTCATTATTTGCATAGTAAGTTTGCATTTTTAAACGCTTCTATACTCTACTTTTGACTAGCCAGGTCCTTGATTCCAACGCGATAATTTTAGACTTGGAAAATGTAGTATTGTTTGCAAATGCTTCTATGGCTCTACCTGTCGATTTTTGTAGTCTCCATACGGAATCATTGCCTTATTTGAAATGTGAAATTTGAACGTTTAATTTCATGTGGTTTTATATTGAATGAATGTAAGAGAAAGCCAGCCAGCCGCAAAGGATCTCGGCAATAGTTTTGCAGATCGGAAATTGAAGAAGGCGGGGAGAAGTTTGTTTTTTACATTGTTAAGTTTTTCTAGCCATTGCCTTTTCGGAGGGAATAAAAACGCTATGAAAAGTTTAAAAGTTTGCACTGTAGAATATTTTAACGGACGTGCGGTTTTGTTCTTAAAAGAATCGTGGGACGTTGAGTAAATTTCAAACTGTAAACAGAATCATCCGATGTTTTTAGCTTCGCTCAATTTTCCTTAAAACCCAAAATAAGGCTTCTCTTGAGCTCGAAAAGAAATCCTGCCTCTAAGACCATTTCATAGGATTTTTCTTAGAGTTTAAGGTAGAAACAAAGCCAAAAGAATTTGGATCAAAATAGGATATTTAGACAACCAGAGCAAAAAGGTAGGTAGACATTTTACTGATTTGCAATATTTCTAACTATAATTAAATCCTGCAAACCAGTTAAAAATCCATTTACCACATTAATGTTAGGGAATTTTAAAATTTAAAATTTAATATAAATTATATGAAATAGACGGCTTACTTTGCTGGTTATTGATTTCTCATTATCTATGTCAAATCCTGGCTGACTGATAATCAGCCCAACTGCTTTACTTAGAAGGCTGAAATATTGCATGGACGTTACTTCAAATATTTTTTGAGAAGCTAGTCACTTGAATAATCAGATGTACAAAACCGAAGAAATCGATTATTTGATTTCTGAATTATTAAAAAATTATCAGTTATCACATTCATTTTTATGGGTAATCAAAGATAATCAGAAAATTCCGATAATCACTAGAAAACACGTGAAATTTGGAGAAAATCAGAAATACTCACATGATTTACATGTAATATTTTGCAATCGCCTCGGTAATAACGCATTTCGTGAAATAATCACAAATAATCAATCGAGGAATTAGAAAATCCAAAATAAAAATCGTTATCAGTTCAAATAGAAATCACTTTATAATCACAGCATTCATAGCAATTCACGAAGAATCCAGTGGTAATCACGGCATTCACCAAATAATTACCGGACTTCATTGGAATTCAAACAGAAATCAAAAGTAATCTGCGACAATAACGGGGAATCAACCGTAACATGACTATTACAACGGACTGTATGATTGTGGTCTACCTGATCATGCACCACCTAACTGCCCCCACATATCCACTACTTGTGGAAAGTGTCAACTTACTGTAAACTTGGCTAAGCAATGTTTCACAGACAAATTACGAGCCAAGAATCCAATCCATGCTGAAAGGTTAACGCAGTGGGGAGTACCATCCCAGGGCCTGAGTATGCAATGTTGCTTGTATGATGCATGACACCAGCACCTAAGCCAGTCCTGCTGAATTTTCTGATTAATGACAAGCCATTAGAATTAGAACTAGATACTGGTGCAGCTTACACGCTAATGGCTCAATCTACTTGGGATGAAATTTCCACTACCTACAAAGGTGAACTAGTTCCTGTTGATATAGGTTTGGAATCATTCACTGGACATTCGATTGGCAATCTAGTAGCAGCTGAAGTACTAGTCACTTTCAAAACCGATCGGAAATTCTGGATGTTTTGAATTCTCAGGAACGTTGCCCAAATATCGGTGGTCATAACTCATAACTGGATACTTTCGGATTTAAAAATATTGGACCAAGTAACAGAAGGTGATTTGAGTGCTCAGCAAGTACAATTACAACTGAAAGCCATTGTTAACAAATGTCCTGAAGTCTTTCAAAATACCTTGGGAAAAATGAAGAATTTTAAAGCCAGGCTGCAGTTGAAGGAAAATGCAACACCTCGATTCATGCCGGCAAGTCCAGTTCCATACGCAATGCGTGCAGATGTGGAATAAGTAACGGAACGCGTGGTTACTTCACATGACCTACCTGCACCAGAAGTGGTAACCGACATACCACCAGTAGGAGTTCCTTTGTCACATAGTCGGTCAGAATCTGAGCAGCATCAAGTATCTTAGCTCCTGACAGTGCCAGCAACTCCTTGCCTACGAAGGTCTACTAGGCTTCCTAGACCACGAGCCATTATGGACCTTTAACTTAACTTTTGCTTAAGTGTTCTTTTGAAGGGAAAGGTAGTGTAGTGGAACTCTGTATAGCCTTCTCAGGAGAAAGTTCCTCCTTGTACTTACGCAGTGATAAGACTGTCCGTAATGGTCATGTTAGCGTATGATGATCAATAGTTGTATACTTAATAGGCAAAAATCGTTCAAAACTCGAGTTAAATTCTACCATTCTCCATGAACATCAGTTTTTATCAACGCCGCTGGTTTCTTGTTGGAATCTTGGTTGCTATGGCAGCAACTAATCTTCTGGGAACTACACGATACGCTCTAGTTTTACACCTTAAAGTTTTTCTTATGATCCCCTTTTCATTTAGTTTTCTATATAAATTAGCAATTTGACCTAATTACTTTGATTGCGAGCTGTTTTCTATGAATTATATGTTTATGTATTTCGTGGAATAGCAAAGTTTGTTCTTTACACCGACATAAAGTTCTGAGCATCTTAGATAAATGAGTAATACCAGAAGTAGTATGAGACTAGAAGTAAAGAGCTCTAGCATTGGTAATAGATCCTGGCACTAGTGAACTAATTTGAGGATTTTATGCCGCTTCAATCGCGCTTACACTAGAGAGAAAAAAAATTGGTCGAGTTCCAAAAACATTTTCTTTCCCGTTCACCTAATCCTAAAGCCGCGGAACACGGACGCGGGTGCTTCAACCTAGTTCGGCTGTCTACCACCGCGAGCGTCTCACGTTTTGGAGGGAAAATTCAGAAACCGCTACCAGAGGGCCAACCGTTGGTGTGTTATCAAGAATGTTCACTTTCGCCAAGTGAAGAATTTGGTTACCTCAATACTTCAAGTCCCTTAACCTACTTCTGGTAATACGCAGAATGAAGAGACATGTATTTCCGCTTCGGAAAAATGAGGAGGATCTGGTAACAACGTTGATATATTCATACCATTATAAACAACAATAAATCTTCCAGGAAAAAATTCCTTCCCCCGCCGTCAAAAAAGGGAATAAGATATCAAAAGAGATCCAAAAATGCCTAATTACTCTTTCCCCTTACATTTCCGGCGGTTGCTAAAAGATTTCAAATTAGGCTCCATAGATTATACGAATTCTTTTTACGAAAAAGAAAAGGAAAAACGATAAAAGGGTCGGCCAACTTCAAGAGAGAAGAAAACTTTGTCTTAGGCACGGATTATAGTAACATTCAAATGGAACGTTTAGGCCATAGAAATTTGATAAATTGGAATGATTTGCTGAAGACGCTTTAGCAAAGAATATGGTGACAAGAATGTCTGACAGTATAGAATGTAATTTACCCAATAGGCTTTCAGTAAAATTTACGTCTTATTTGTCGCATTAAACACGTATTTTCCATTTTTGCGAAGTTGAGATTTTTAGCTTTTGGCACACCCTTAATTAATGTATGATATTTTGGATGAAGGAAATTAGATTTTTTTGCAACAACTTGGATAATGTTGCACTTGCGAGAATATCAAGAGCTTGGTGCATAAAGTATTTTACTCAAAATTGGTAAGATAAATGATTATCCCTGATTTCAATCAGCTAAATCCGATTGGTGTATAAAAACGGTTCAGGTTGATGTCTTATCACCCAAAACAGTTTCCCGCTTCAATATATCTTATTAACCTATATTTTAAGTACCCCTAAATACCTTTCACTAATATATTATTCACCCAAAAATGCTCTCCACATAAAAACCCTCTTCATGCATTCGATCGGTAAATTTTACTTGCGTACTGAAGCAAAAGTGGACAGATTAATTTTTAACTTACAAATGTCCTTCTTCAACTAAAAGAAACGCGTGAATTAGAAGGCGCAGAAAGAATTTATTTTCAACTGTAAAAGATTCAATTGTAATTCTACAGAAACCATAATTCTTGCACTGCCAAATTCGCAAATAATGCTTTCGTCAAACAGCGTTTATGTACTTGCGATTTAATTGATCTTGCCAATTTAAGATCACGTGATAACTCTGCACCTTCATACTATCGTTATCTCATTAAATATTTATTTTTTATTTCAGAAATTCACATGTTCAAATGAAATTTTCCCAGTAGGCTGTTATTTAAGTTTGCCACTAGGATGAATGTTGAGACTAATACTTAAAGGTGGGTCGGCCGCGATATCCACAACCTCCATACTTGAAACCTATAGGTACCAACTTTCAGAACTTATCAGCATCGTCTGTTTCATGGGGTCCACTGACGTTAGGGTTAGCGGAGAAATGTAAAACATTGAAGTTAATGCTTTAAAGATAAGTTGATTTAATTTTCTCTTTAAAATAACACATAGTTTTAGCAGCAATAAATGGGATAAATTACTTATTTGGATTCAAGGCCTAGGTTGACCAGATATTTTTGGTGTGATACACAACTGGAACTTTGTGGTTTATGGCTGCTAAAATAACTTCAACTTTTAGTGTTAGCCTTAAATTATCATACCTTCAAAGCATTGACTTCAATGTAATTTTGTTATCCTTAACGTGGCGAATAAAAATAAAATCATCAGACCACCTGAAGCAGACGATGCTTATGCGTTCCCGAAGTGTACCTACCAGTTTCGAGTATGATGTTTTGGAAATTGCTGCCGACCCACCTTTAAATACTGAGATATTTTGAAATGGCGAACTGGCAATATTTTGAATTTTCGTCACCAACCTTTGGGCACCTTATTTTATTTTTAGCTTTGAATATTGATGAAACATTATTTCGAAGAAATTCATTTGGAACCTCAGTAATTATTTTTCAATTTTCAATTTAAAATTCATTAATTTCTATAGTTCGCCGGGGTGACGTGTAAGCCGAGAAGTAAAATAAAATAAAACAATCTCATTTTTAACTTACTACTATCTTTCTCTAAAGGAAGATAGACGAGTAATTTGGTGAGATCGGGTAAAATTTCCTTGTAAATGTAAAATATTAAAGTATTCTACTTAAGGGAGCATAATTTTCATACAGCCCATTTAGCAAAGAGAAATGTTTGGCGCAGGAAAAGTCCAATTTCGTTTCTCTCCCGAGCCGATGATTAGCCATTCGTAGCGTAAAGGAAAAGGGAAAAATGAGAAATAGGAGGCATAGATGCAAAGGAGCCTTTTTAAACCTAATCTATCAATGTCAACTAAAAGTTCTAGGCTATCACAACCCCGAAAAATGCCTTATTACCCTGTGCATCCAACTACGCCCTCCCATTTTAGGGAATAGAATTTAGTATGAATCAGAAAACGAAAAAGAAAAAAATTGTCATGATGAAAAAAGTACTTTATACCTCGTTACGTTTTATTCATTTATACTATATATAAGTGTTGGATACTCATTTTTATGGTACGTAAAGCTTTTGTGGCGTTTATTTTTGGTACTGTCCAAAACGTTGTTTATAGGGATGAACTGGTACCGATATCATATCGGTATGGGCACCGATACTCGGGTTTCCTGATAGTACCGGATAGGTTGGTTTAATATGATACTAAACCGATACTCGTTTAAAATCCGTTAGATGGCGCTACATGACATTTATAGGTCTTTCAGTAATGTATTAATGGTGATAATACATTTCTATGAATGTCAATAAGCCGTGATATTATTTTGGAAGTACCTCTAAACATTGTA